>NC_073305.1:221620760-221953885 GCF_027595985.1 Sorex araneus | reverse complement strand
CCTCGCCTCCCTGCATCCCGCGTCCCGCCACCTGCTTCCCGGGCGCTGCCCAGGCCGCCTCTGCCTAGAAGCCCTCCATTTCGGGCATCCCTCCCCTGCAGCGCGGCCCAAGCTGGCCCGGACGGCATGCGGGTCCAACGACGGGCCGCAAGGCAGCCGGGGCCCGCGAGCATCCTCGCCTCCGGGCGCAGGGGCGCTGCGGGCCGGCCGCAGGGGAAGCCTGGGGACCTAGTCCACGCTCACAGCCCCCTCCCACCCACCCCGGACGAAGGGGAGCGGCGGGGAGGCGGCGCCCAGACCCCGCGGGCCGCCGAGCTGAGCCGGCCCGCGCGCACAGGTGCCCCGGCACGGCCGCAGCGCGCAGCCGCACTCGGCCGTCCGCACGCCCATCCATCCATCTCGGTGCCCCACGGGGAGGCTCCGGGCAGAGGGGGCCGCGTGCGGGACCCGGGCGCGCGCGCCGCCCACCGCCCAGCACCCGCCGGCTCGGGCGCCCAGGCCCCCGACCCTCCGGAGAGCTGACAGCGGGGGTCCCTGGCCGCTGGCCGCCCGGGCCCGCAACCCTGCGCGCCCCCAGCCCCCGGCCGCACCTGCCGGGGGCTCCGCCCGCCCGGACCGGCGACCTTGGGCCTGGGCTGGCACGGCAGTAAAGGGCCCGGGCCGGCCACGCCTGGGCAGCCACACCCCCAGCGTGGTCCTGCCCCCCCTTCCCAGCGGAGCGGCTATAAACACGGCGCGGGGAGGGTGGCGGACGGAGCTGTCAGCCGGGGGTCGCCGCTGGCCGCCCGCCTGGCCCGGGCGCGGCGGTCGCGGGCGGCGGGGGCGGGGGTGCGGCGGCCTCGCCCTTCAAAGGCCCCGGCCCGGACTTCCCGCGGGCAGCCCGCCGCAGCGGGGGGGTGGCACGGAGGGATGCGGGCGCCGGGGGCTGGGGGCGCCCGGCCGGCCGTGCCCGCAGCACGGGCAGCGGGGGCGCGGGCGGCGGGTCCGGGCGCCGCTGGCCCCGCCCCGCCCCCGGGGACCCGCCCGCCTCCCCCTCCCCGCCCGGCGCCGGCAGGGGTGCGGGGCCGGGCGCGGGAGCTGCCCCGGGGCGCGCCGCGGCCCCCGCCGCCCCCCGCCGCCCCGCACTCACTGGCCTTCCCGGGCCGCGGCCTCTGCAGCAGCCGCTGCGCGGTGCCCACGTCCTCCGCCTTCACCGCCTGCACCAGCTCCTGCTCCTTCCCCATGGCGCGGCGATGCGGCTGCGCCCGAGCGCCCGGTGCGCGCGGTCAGCGGCGGCGGCCCCGCGGCCCCGGCCGCATCCTCCGCGCCCGCCGCCCCGCGCGGTGCTCGGGCTCGGCTCGGCTCGGGCGCCCGGCGCCGAGGGGGCGGGGAGCGCGTCACGGGCGGGGGGCGGCCCGGGGGCGGGGGCGCGGCACCTGGCGCCGCCTCCCGGACGCCTGGGTCCCCTCCGGCCGCGCTGACCTCGTCCGCCCGCGCGCGCGGCCCCGCGCCGAGACGCCCCCTCCCCACGTGCGGCCACTGCGGCCCCGCGCCTCGCGCAGGGCGGGGGACCCGCCGCGGGGGCCGGAGCCGGACCCCGACGTCCGCGCGGGGCCGAGCCCGGGAGAGGCTTCCAGAGGCTGCGGGCCCGCGGGGGAGGGGCTGGCGGGCACGGGCCGGCACGAGACCCGCGCCCCGCGCCCCGAGGTCCCCCGCACGCTCGCAGGCATTTCTGGCCCGGGGTTCCGTGGGAGGTGTGAGGGCTGTGAACAGGGATCTCCCACTAATGAATTCGGTGTCGGGGAACCCGCAACCCGCGCCCCCCCACCCCCCACCTCCCTCTGCCGCCTGGCGCTCTCCCAAGGGCAGCTCTGTAGGCCGCCGGGGGCCAGCCTCGGGCTGAACCCCACCCCACCGACCCAAGGCGTCCCCCCACCTCTGCCCACCGCGTTCAGCTTCCCCATCCCCCAGTGTGAGTGAGGCGTAGCCCCAGAAAGGGCTTCAGCCCTGAACCGGCCCACTGCACCCAGGCGGGTGACACCCCACAGGCCCCAGCCAGACTGGATAGTCCTGCCCGACACACTGCCCTCTGCCCCTTTGCCCCCCACCCCCCATCCCAAGCCAGCCTCACTTAGAGGGGGAGAGGGGGCCAGGGGAGGGTTTTCCCACTGCAGGGGGCGCAGACCAGCACCTCCTGGAGGGTCACAGGATGGCCAACCCCTCTGTGGCCCTGACCAGCCAGCAGGCCTGGGAGGAAAGTTGCAGGGTGCCCCTGGGTCTCTTGGAGGTTTCCGCAGACACCACTCCTGCTGGGGGGGGGCTGACTCCGCCCAGAGTGGGACCCAGGTTCACACCAGCTGCTCGACAGTCAAGCTTGGACTTGCTCATTGGGACCCAGTTGACAGGTGGGGACACTGAGGCTCAGTGCGGTGAAAGGACACCCTGAGGTCCCAGAGTTCCAGGTCTGAGCCGGAGCCCAGGGTCTGTGCTGGCCCGGTCCCTTCTGCCTCTTGCTAAGTCCTCTAGGACTGTCACTTTCTCGTTTTTTGTTTGGGGGCCACACCCAGCTGTGCTCAGGGCTCACTCCTGTCTCTGTGCCTGGCATCGCTCCTGGTGGGGCTTTGGAGACCATGAACCTGGGCTGGCCGTGTGCAGAAGCATCCTTGGGCCTGGGGAAGCACGGCGGGTCACGTGTACGCTGCTAAATAAGGTAACGCACTACGCTACCTTCTGCCTTGCATCGTGGCTGACTCCACAGCCCGGAGCGCACAGGCCAGGCTAGAACTCTGGGGACTACGGTCTCCTGCCTGCCGCAGCTCCAGTGCACCTGCCCAGACCCCCCCCCCCACCCCCGACAGTCACCTCCAGGAGCAGGGAGCGTCCTGGGAGTGGGCTGGAGCCACCGGTCCGGGTGGGAATGGTGACCACAGGAGCGCTCTGGGCTGAGCACTGGATCCTTGACTGACCCAGTGACCTTGGGCAAGCCCCGGGTCTTGGCTGTGAGCAGAGAGGTGCTCCCGCCTGGCTGGGGCCCGCAGGCCTGCCGCTCTGGCCGTGATGAGGATGCAGAGGCTCGGGCCGCGGGCAGCCCTCCAGGAAGTCAGGCCCGGCCCCCAAGGAGGCTGCTGAGCCAGCAGAATCGTGGGGTTCGCTGGAGTCGCCAGTGGCTGTGCAGCCCCACCGCTGAGGCCTCTCCTTCTCCTCCTCTTCCTCCTCCTTAAGATTTTATGATTGAATCACTATGAGATGGATCTTTACAAAGCTGTTCGTGCAGTGTTCCAACGCCCATTCCTCCACCAGTGCATGTTCCCCAGCCAGCCTGGCCTCTGTCCTCCTGCTCTGCCTTGCCAGGCACTCCCCAGGCCTCCCAGCCCCCCAGGTGTGAAAGGGACTGACAAAAGACCCTCTCTGGGGGCTGCTGGAGCTGCGGCCTCGCTAGGGCGCTTGGCTCTGTGCAGTGTGTCACTAGGACCTCAGGCATGTGCCCTGCCCCTGTCTGCTAGGCCATGGGATCCATACAGCCCCTGGGGGGGTGCAGAAGGCAGAGGACTTAGGTCCAGTCCTCTGGGTCCCTGGCCCCTTCTCCGCAGCCCCCATGCAGAGCTGCTGTGTTGTGCAGGCCAACAGCACATCAGGATTTGGCGGCTCCTCCAAAATGAAACACAGGGTCCACAAGGCTGGCAAATCCACCCTAGAGTAATCTAGAACAGTGAGAAGATACCTCGAGGGGCCAGAAGTTGGGAAGGCGTTTGTCTCACAAGCTGGGTTCAGTCCTGACACAGCATATGGTCCCCCCAGGATTGGTCTCTGAGCACAGAGCCAGGAGTAAGCAACCATGGGTGTGGCCCCAAAACCAACAAAATGAAAGGGGAGCCGGAATGATAGCACAGCAGGGAGGGCACTTGCCTTGTATGCGGCAGACCCAGGGTTCGATCCCCGGCATCCCATATGGTCCCCTGAGCCTGCCAGGAGTGATCCCTGAACACAGAAGCAGGAGTAAGACCTGAGCATCGCAATGTGGCCCCAAAAGAAATAAAAAAGGGAAAGATATATAGTTGGGGGGCACAGCCAACAGTGCTCAGGGCTTACTCCTGGTCCTGTGCTCAGGGATCATTCCTAGTGGTGCTAATGGTGCTAAGGATGCCATATGGGATGCTAAGATTGAACCTGCATTGGCTATTGCAAGGCAAGCACTCTACCCATTATGCTATCACTCTGACCCCAAGGAAAGATTTGTTTTTGTTTGGGGGCCACACCTAGCAGTGCTCAGGGTTTATACCTGGCTTTATGCTCAGGGATCCCTCCTGCCAAGGCTCAGGGAGCTGTATAGAGTGACCGGGAATGAACCTGAGTTGGCTGAGTGCAAGGCAAATGCCCTTCCTGCTATAATATGACTCCCAAAAGTTTGTTTTGGGGGTCATAGCTGGTGACACTCAGGGCTGCTTACTCCTGGATCTGCACTCAGGAATCATTCCTGATGGTGCTTAGTGAACCATATGGGATGCTAGGGATCAAACCCAGGTCAGCTATATCAAAGCAAATGCCCTATTTGCTGCACTATTTCTCCTGCCCAGGGATTTTTTTCCCTTTTTGGGTCACACCCGGCATTGCACAGGGGTTACTCCTGGCTTTACACTCAGGAATGACTCCTGGCGGTGCTCGGGGGACCATATGGGATGCTGGGAGTCGAACCTGGGTCGACCGCATGCAAGGCAAACGCCCTCCCTGCTGTGCTATCGGTCCAACCCCTCTCCTGCCCAGGGAAAAGATTTTTTTTCCTTTGGGTCACACTGAGCAATGCTCAGGGGTTACTCCTGGCTCAGTACTCAGAAATTACTCCTGGAGATGCATGGGGTAGGATATGGGATGCCGGGGGTAGGATATGGGATGCTCAGGTAATTGCCCGCCCTGCTGTACTATCTCTCCAGCCCCGGAAAAGACGCTCATGTATGGGCAGGAGGCCACAGCAGCAGTAGAGTAACTAACTGCCCGCAGAGTCGGCTCACCAGAGTCTATCCAGCCCAGAATAATTCTCGTTCATAAATGGAGCACCCTCATGCTGCCGCCTGTGACTTCAGAGGACCACAGGCCGTGGGATTCCACATCTACGAACAATCCTGAGCTAAATAGCATTGGCAGGCGCCAATATAGGCAGCCAAATAGGCAGGCGCCTCCCAGGACTGGGCTAACTAAGGTGCAAACTTTGTATGCAGAAGTTTCAGTTCTGATCCCCAGCAAATGGTCCCCAAGCACTGCAGGAGCAACCCCTCGCCCCAGCACTCAGCTGGAATAGCCCAAGTGTGACCCCCAAATCAGAGAGAAACGAGAAACAGACTCTCCTTCTGGTTGGCCAGAGCAGGGGGCCTTGGAGAGCGACAGGGCAAAGCTCCAGGTGAGATGCGGGGCCTTGCGTGGGCTATCGGGAGTCGACTCAGGGTTTCTCTCTGCTTTTTAGCTACACCTGGTTGTGCTCAGGGATTACTCCTGGTGGGGCTTGGGGGGGCGGACATGGTACTGGGATTGGAGCACCCCACCCTCTGTACTATCTGGCACCTCTTGTTACCTTTTGGGGTCTTTACTAGAAGAACTTCGAAACCCAGTAGGGTCACCCCGGACCAGTGAGACAGGCAGAGACCAGAACTGTCTCCAGAGGGCGCCAGCCCAGAGGGGAAGGAGAGAAGGAGTTTAGAGATTTGCCAGAGGCTGGTCCAGGCAGCAGTGACATTTTCACTCCCAGCAGCCCCTGATCTGGAGCCCGGGATTTAGCTGGGCCAGGAGGGCGGATGGCTCTATAAGGGAACAGTGTTTGCAGCTGAACAGCAGAAAGAAGGGAGGTGGGGAGGGTGTAGGAAGGTGCTGGGACTCAGGCCTGAGTGGATGGTGGTGCACTTGACCTGGATCAAGGGGCCAGAGGAAGGAAGGGGGTGTGGCTGTGTTTGCAGGACAAGGGGAGGGACATGGGACAGTGGATTCCAAGGACGTTTTTCCGGGTCAGGGTGGAACGCAGAGGGGACATTAGGGACACCGCTGGGAGGGTCACAGGGGCCAGGTCTAGTTGCCATTATCAGAGGGAGATGAGTGGCTTTTGTTTGTGAGTTACACGGGGATGCTCAGGGACCATCGTCGGCACATCCAGGACTTCGCGCATCCCAGGCCCGGGAGACGTCTCGGTGTAAGTAAATTCCGGGTGATGATTCAAATAAACGCCCTGTAACGTTTCTTAATTTTTTAATTTTTTTGCGCCACGCTGTTTCTGCTTCCGGGCTCCGTGCTGGGGGATCACTCCGGCCGGGGCTCGGGGCGCCGGGCTGGACCCAGGGAGGGGGCGCGGCGGCGGGACCGGACCCATCGATGACTCGGCGCTCGGCGCACTCGAGCCGCTCCCGCTCGGCTCGTCGTCCTGCCGGGGCGGCGCGCGGCCGCGTGCAAGGTACGGAGGCGGCGGCGCGGGCGCGGCGGGCGAGCGGCGGGCGGGCGCGCCGCGGAGAGCCGGGCGGACGGGCGGGACCCGGGGGGCTCGGGGGCCGCCGCAGGGCGCCCCCAGCCCCGCCGCACGCGCAGCCGCAGCGCCCGGCGGAGTCGGCCGGGCCGTCCGGCGCCCCGCGCATGCGCGGCCCGCCCCTGCGGCAGCGCGACGCGCTCGTGACCGCCCCCTGCCGGCGGCGGGCAGGGTGGCGTCCGGCCGGGCCGCGCCGGCCAGCGCGGGCCGGGCGCCCCCGAGCTGACCGGCGCCGGCGCGCTCCGTGTCCCCGCAGCCCTCCCAGCCGTGGTCCCCTTCTCGGCCAGGCTCGACCACGCTGCCGACCCGGGCACCGCGGTCCCGTGCGCCGTGCGGCGTCTGCGGCGGAGCGAGCTGCCCCTCGCCAGATGCCCTGACCCTCGGCCCCTGCGCGTGAGCTCCCTGTCCGGACCGTCGCAGCATGAACGCGTCTCCAGGCACGGTGGGCAGCGACCCGGTGATCCTGGCAACAGCGGGCTATGACCACACGGTGCGCTTCTGGCAGGCGCACAGCGGGATCTGCACGCGCACCGTGCAGCACCAGGACTCCGTATCCTGGGGGCGGGTCTGGATGGGGCGGGGGTGGTGCCCCTGCCCCAACCCCCGCGGCGCCCTCTGGCACCCTCCTGGCACCCTCCTTAACACACGCAGCAGGTGAATGCGCTGGAGATCACGCCGGACCGCAGCATGATCGCTGCTGCAGGTACGTTCACCCCGCCCCACGCCCGAGGGGCCGCCCTGCCTCCCCCAGCGCGGTGCTCAGTGCCCCCGCTGTGCCCTAGGCTACCAGCACATCCGCATGTACGACCTCAACTCCAATAACCCCAACCCCATCATCAGCTACGACGGGGTCAACAAGAACATCGCATCTGTGGGCTTCCACGAGGACGGGCGCTGGATGTACACGGGCGGGGAGGACTGCACTGCCCGCATCTGGGACCTCAGGTGGGGCGGGGCACTGGGGGCAGTTACCCAGGGCGCCCCCGGGGCTGCTGCTCCCTAAATTCCAGCGGCCCATACCCAGCGGGCTCGGGACTCCCGCCCCTTCGGGTGACCGAGGTTTCCGGCCGCGGGGGTAGTGCTCTGGAGCCCGTGTCTTTTGCCTAGGTCCCGGAACCTGCAGTGTCAGCGCATCTTCCAGGTGAACGCGCCCATTAACTGCGTGTGTCTGCACCCCAACCAGGTGAGGGGGGCGTGCCCCACTCCGGGCTCCCCGGGGCAGGGGCCGGACCTGCCTCACACCTCTCGCACGCCAGGCCGAGCTCATTGTGGGCGACCAGAGCGGTGCCATCCACATCTGGGACCTGAAGACAGACCACAACGAACAGTTGATCCCTGAGCCCGAGGTGTCCATCACGTCGGCCCACATCGACCCTGACGCCAGCTACATGGCGGCTGTCAACAGCAGCGTGAGTGGGGGCAGTGCCCTGCCCCGCGCGGCTCTCCCTCTCCTGCCAGTGTCCTGCTTCCTTCTGGCCCAGGCGCTCCTGCCTGTCCTCAGACCCCATTTGGCCCTTGCAGCCCCTTCCCCTTGCTCTGAGCGGTGGTGCATCCCCATCCCACCATCACCCCCTTCCAGGGGGGTCTCTCACTTCCGGCGCGGGAGGGGCCCTGGGGGCTGCCCTCCCTGGCCCAGGTCAGAGTGAGGCTCGCTGCCCCCAGGGGAACTGCTATGTGTGGAACCTGACGGGGGGCATTGGGGACGAGGTGACGCAGCTCATCCCAAAGACCAAGATCCCTGCACACAGCCGCTACGCCCTGCAGTGCCGCTTCAGCCCCGACTCCACGTAGGCTTGCCCGGGGACGGGGGCGGTGGCGGGGAGCCCAGGACGGGCTCAGGGTGGGAGTGACGCCTGCCGACCCCTGCCCAGCCTCCTCGCCACCTGCTCAGCGGACCAGACGTGCAAGGTCTGGAGAACATCGAACTTCTCGCTGATGACGGAGCTGAGCATCCGGAGCGGGAACCCCGGGGAGTCGTCGCGGGGCTGGATGTGGGGCTGTGCCTTCTCAGGTGACTCCCAGTACATCGTCACCGGTGAGTCCCACCCCAGCCGGCCCCTTCCTGCTCCCCTGGCCGGGGTGGGGAGCCCTGAGCCCGCCCTGAGTTACCGCCCCTTTCGCAGGCTCCTCTGACAACCTGGCCCGGCTCTGGTGTGTGGAGACGGGGGAAATCAAGAGAGAGTATGGCGGCCACCAGAAAGCCGTCGTGTGCCTGGCCTTCAACGACAGCGTGCTGGGCTAGCCTGCCCCCTGCCCGTGTGCACAGGCCACAGAGCACCTTGACTGCGGTGGGGTTTATTGGGCCACCCGGCTCAGTCCGGGAGGTAATAAAAGCACACGGAGACGCAGACGCTGTTCGGGAAGCAGATGTCGATGCAGAGATAGACCAGCCGCTGCTGCCGGGGCCCTGGGGAGGGGGTTGTGTTACCCCGCGGGCCCCCTGGCACCCGCTCCTGCCCCACGGCAGTCCCCACTCACCCTCTGCTCGCCGGGCCCAGTAAATGGGGGTGTCAGCGCACAGGTGCCGCACGGCCACCCCAGCCTGGGCAGGGTCCACGGGGCGGTTGCCCAGCACTTCCAGCAGCTCCCGGGTGTGGCGGGGGGCCTGGGCGCGGCGGGGGCCTGGGACCTACGGAGCAGGCTCAGGTGGGCGCACAGCCAGCCCTGTCCAGCTGCTCTGATCAGCTTGGCCCGGGAAGACAGAGCTGCCTGTCCCCTGAAACCGGAGCCCGCCCGCCCGCGCACAGGGGCCCTTTGTGTGGCGCCGCTCACCCCGCTCACCCCCGAGGCACGCAGCAGCTGCAGAGTCGCGCGGTCCCGCGGCTCCATGCGGCGCAGGAAGCAGGCCGGGTGCTCGGCTGGGCGGTAGCACACGCAGCCCTGGGGAGGCAGGTGGGTGAGGCAGGGCCGCCCCCCGCCCCCTGCCCCCCAGCCCACTCACACTGTGCCCATCCAGCAGCACGACCCAGCTGCGGTTGCCCCGGGCTGGGGTCCCCCTGATGGTCGCAGTGTCGTGGGTCACGTCCACCTGGGCAGTTTGGTTGGCTGGGGGCCCCTGGGGGTGCAGGGGGCTCGGGTGGGGCACCTGTAGCAGTGGCTGAGAGCGAAGCCCGAGTCAGCAGGGTGGGGGGCGCCATCAGGCACCCCAGCCCTACTGCAGGCTTGGAGCACCCACCCCCCAAACGCCCTGCTCCCCAGTACAATCTGCTTCTATGGGACTCTTTCCCCCCTCCCAACCCGCGCTGCCAGCGGCTCACCTTGGGGGGCCCGTGCTTGAAGCCAAGCAGTCCCCCGGCCACAGCCCCTGCAGCGGCCAGTGGCAGCAGTAGCAGCAGCAGCAGCAGCAGGCCATGGCCTCGGCCTGTCCAGCCCCTGGGATCGTGTTGGCTCTCCCCCTGGGGCAGTGTCTGTGGGGCCAGAGGCAGAGGCGGACTCACATCCCCGGCCCCCGAGAGGGTCCCCGGTGCTGGAAGGCAGCTCCCCCGCTCCATGCTGCAGCCAGGCCACAATGCACGATTGTCTGCACCCCTCACCAGGAGACAGCCAAGGGGGCCGCGCTGCCTCCTCCCAGCCACCTGATCCCTGGGGCGAGCACAGTGCTGTCCCCCGCGCCTGCGGGGGTGGGACTCTGCCCAGGCTCGCTCTGGGCACGGGGCCTGGGCCGCAGCAACAGCGAGGCACATTCCACGAAGGCCTTTTCGAGGGTTCCGCACCTCGGCTCCCCCAGGAGCACCCCAGGCCCCATCAGGCACCCCCGGAGTTGTACCCCACTCCCCAGCTCCAGAACAAGCCCTAGAGCAGGCCTGCTGGGCATTCCCGCCCCCTCCACGCGCTGCAGAGAGGAGACAGCCAGAACGACAGGGTCTGAAGTTTAATGTGCATTTGAGTTCACACAGTGCAAAGCGCAGGCGGACAGCAAGCCGCGGGACCCAGGTCCACAGGCCACTGCCTGCTGCTCCCACAGGCCAGGCCCCCCCCCCCGCCCCTACCCCGCTGCCCAGAGCAGAGCAGCCACCTGGCACTACCCAATCTGGAGGTGAGCTGGACACTCATGATTGCTCTGAGGACTCGAAGGAGAGCAGGGAATGACTCAGATGCAGCGCCGCCGGGGCAGGCCAAGGCAGCGAAGGAACTGCTCCCCGGTCTGCCTGCAAGTGCAGTGGGTCAGCTGGGCATTGGGCCCAGGGCCTCTGGCCAAAAACCCTGGGCATGCAGGTGGTGTCTGCCAGGCCTTGCACAGTCCACCAACAAGGAGAGGGGCCAAGGTAGGTGGCGCATGAACTGCTGGCATCTGAGTCCCCACCCCCACAGGGCACTAGGCAGGAAGAGCAGTGGCCCTGGAAAGCACTTCCTGTTCTCAGGGCTGCCTGGTCTCAGCCAGAGGGCATCCTGGGCTGCCGGGCTGCCGCTCCTCCTCGGCCACTCTCGGGAGCCAAAGCACAGCTACTAACCGGGCTTCAGTCAGTTCCACTAAGACACCAAACTTTTAAGGGTTTGAGAGCTTTTTGGTACTCATGATGCCCCGAGCTCCTTGAACGGCAGCTGGGACTCGGCAGGAGCCTCGGAGCCCTCCTGGCCATGTCCGCCCTGGAGCTGGGGCCAGGTCACCTGGGGTCACTGCACGTGATGGCTGAGGCTGACACCCACAGCAACACTGCTGAGAGGCCTGCGTCTCTCCACCCAGAGGCCTGCACCATTGGGCAAAGAACTGGGCCCTCATCCGTTCAGGCCCACTAGGGATTGATCCCCAGCTGGAGCTGTCAATTACAAGGGAACCCCCTGGACCCACCTCAGATGCACCAGCAGGCCCCAAAGGTTCCCAGAATCCTTGCCATTGGCAGCCAGAGCCCAGGACCCCCACGCTTAAAAGTGCATTAGTTAGGGTAGGGTTTGTGACAGAGTATGTGAGAGCCCCTGGGTCTGAGCCCCAGCCGTGAAAAAAGGAAAAAAAAAAAGCTAGAAAAAGTGCATCTTAAAACATCTGTAAACAAGCCTGTGCCCGGTCGGCTTCCCAGGCTGGGCCTTGGGGACCGCCCGGCCCAACGGACACTCTCGGCCCACCTATTAATCTGGGGAACCAAGGCTCAATTTTTTTTTATTCCGGAGATTAAAGACACGCTAGCTTTAACCTTGAAGGGCGGGCAAAAGGTCGGCGATGCTGTCCACGTAGAAGTCGGGCACCATCTTCCGCTCGGCCACGCAGTCACTTTCCTGGTGGTCCTTCACGTCACCCAGAGAGGAGACCCCGGTGAGGGTCAGGATGGTCTTCAGGCCGCACGTGACGCCCAGCAGGATGTCCGTGTCCAGGCGGTCGCCCACCATGACGGTGCGCGCGGGGTCGATGCCGTACTCCTGGGACACGCAGTCGAAGATGAAGCGGCTGGGCTTGCCGATGATGTCCGCCTGGCGCTGCGCGGCCATCTCCACGGCGCGGACCAGGCAGCCGGTACCTGCGGGCCGAGAGGGGGGCCGGGCCGGGGTCAGAGGGCGGAGGGGCCCGCCCGCCCGCCGCCCGCCGCCCTGGGGCACGGACCTGCGATGAAGCCGCCGTTCTCCAGCGGGAGCCGGTTGTCCAGGTTGGTGCCCACCAGCAGGCAGTCGGGCTGCTGCAGGTAGCGCACGGCCTTGGTGAGCTTCATGTAGCTGAAGTGCGGGTCGAAGCCCACCACCACGGCGCGGACGCCCGGCTCGAGCGGCGCGCGCAGCCAGGCGGCGGGGCTGTCGCCCTGCAGCGGCTCGGGGCCCACGCCCAGGCAGGCGATGCCCACGGCCTCCAGCTCGGCCGCCAGCGCCGCGCTGCCCAGCACGTAGGCCCGGGGCGCGGGTGCGCCCGCCAGGCGCTGGCGCAGGTAGAGCGCCGTGCAGTAGGCCGTGCCGAAGACCTCGGGGCCAGCGCCGGGCCCCTCCGGGCCCCCGAAGCCCAGGCGCCGCAGCTTCTCGGCGTAGGCCGCGCGGGTCTTGCTGCTGTTGTTGGTGATGAAGCCCAGGCGCTTGCCGCGGGCCCGCAGCGCCGTCAGCGCCTCGGGCGCGCCCGGCACGGCCGTCTCGCCGCGCCACAGCACGCCGTCGCAGTCGAACAGCAGCGTGTCCACGTCGGACAGCAGGGCGCGGGCCCGCTCGGCGTTCAGGCGCACGCAGCGGGCGTCCTCGCCGCCGGCCTCGGCCGCCGCCATTGCCGCGCCGCCGCCACCGGCCGCCGCCACCAGCCGCTCCTCGTAGCCGCCCGCCGCGGCGCCGGCCCCGCCCCCGCCGTGCTCATTGGCCCGGCGCATCGCGCACACCGCCCATTGGACGTGGGCGGCGGAGGCTCCGCACCAACCGCCTTGAGTCGGCTCCGGACCTCGAGTGGCTATTGGCTGCGGGATACTGAGCGCCCCTCTGATTGGCTGGCGTGGAGCCACTCGGGACTCGGGGAAGCGCGCTCACCACGGAAATACTTCTCAGGGCCTGGGAGCGGCGTAACGCGAGCGGCGAGGCGGTTCTCCCATTGGAGGCGCAAGGTCAGCCTAGGTGACGGAGGCCCTGAATCCTCTGACCGGGGCGGGCTGGCTTCTGATTGGCCAGCTCATCTCCGGGGGTTCCTCGCCGGAATCCTTCCCCCTTGTCCGGAAGGGCCCGAGTTAGTTACTGCAGTGTCTGGTTCTTCCTGCCTCGGGTCGTGTTGCGGCCCTTCCTGGTCCTTTCCAGCGAGCTGGCATCCTCATGCCAAGGCCTTGGCCCAAAGCAGGGTCTGGGACCGGCTCAGCGATTGCGCTCGTCCCCACCCCGAGGAGGTGCTAATGTGTATTGCGGCACCCCGCAGAATATACTTGGAGTTTTCAACCTAGTGCAACCCGATTACCTCCGCTCTATTCGTGCCTCACCCCCCACCCGCGTCCCCCACCCCCACCGCCCGCCCGCAGATCCACTCTCAGAGCCCGAACCCTGCTCAACCTTCTGTGCTGCGCCCCTCGCTGTTCCAGACTATCTGATGTAGGCAGGTAGGTAGGGAAAGGCCCTCGGCAATGAAACTTAGGTCAACAGAACTTCTGGGAGGACAATCCTAAGGCTGATCCACCCTGTGGATACAGAAAACAGACCCGATAAGACCTTCAGCCGACCCTAGGGAGGTTGGACCCCTCCCCATGAAGTTCCTCCAACCCTCGACCTCCCCCTTAATCTGATTAAAATGTGTCCAGCCCTGAGAAGACTCCAGAACTTCCAGATCAAGACAACCCCAGAAGAGCCTATAAAAGACATCTTGAACAAAGCAAGGGCCCCTGTACTACTTTGTGCCCACGCGGCCGAGCACATGTGGCGCCTGAGCACACGTGTCTCCCGCATCTCCCTCTTGAGATGTGTACTTTCATGCTTTCCTGTCTAATGCTAGGATTATGTAGCATTCTACACCCCTGGAGAAGCCCGTGTTCTCTCTCTTTTTTTTTTTCTTTGCTTTTTGGGTCACACCTGGCGATGCACAGGGGTTACTCCTGGCTCTGCACTCAGGAATTACCCCTGGCTGTGCTCAGGGGACCATATGAGATGCTGGGAATCGAACCTGGGTTGGCTGCGTGCAAGGCAAACACCCTCCCTGTGCTGTGCCCTCGTGTTCTCTTTTGAGTACATTTCTCTCTCTCTCTCTCTCCCTCTCCCTCCCTCCCTCCCTCTCTCTCTCTCTCTCTCTCTCTCTCTCTCTCTCTCTCTCTCTCTCTCTCTCTCTCTCTCTCTCTCCCACACACACACACACCTTAAAAATCCTCCAAATAAAATCAATTTATTCACTGTCTGTCTACTCCTGAAATTCCTTTCTGCAAGGCGAGACAAGAACCCAGTAATTCTGGGTCCCGGGTGACAGAGGTGGTTGGGGAGAAAGTGACTGGAGAAAGTGACCATCTTTCTCCTCCCTGCTTTACTTAAGTCACCTGTGGGGCCCACTGACATCACATCCAGTAAAAGACTGGACAGCGTGTCCCGGTGCTATGGTTCAGCACATCTGGAAAATCCATCCTTGTCACTGATCTTGGCCTCTAATTACACCGGGGCCTCTGCGTTTATCTCTTTTGTTAATGGAGTCTGGCTGTTTCTGCTCTAATATGCCTGGGGCCTTCCTGAGAGAAACTGTTTTGCCCACGGCTAAGGCTGGAGCACAGAGTTTTCATGCCGGAGGCCTGGGTTTGATCCCCAACACCACAAGGTTCCCTGAGCACAGCTGGGAGGGACCTCTGGGTCCTCAGTGTGGCCCAGAGGGAGCAGGGAGAGCCCCTGGAGCCCTCAGTCTGTGCACACTCAGGCTGACTGACTCCGGGATGCTCCCGAAGTCCACCAGCCTCGTAGGTCTCCACAGCCTTGTCTGCTCCTCTCCTTGTGCCCTCAGAGGTCATCCTGGGCCTCTTCCGGGTGGCAAGCGGAGGGACCTCCTGAAACGCGCGCTGGCATCTCCTGACTGGAAACCCTGTGGTGGTGAGCCAGCCCTCACGCACAGCAACTGCCGTGCTCTGATCTGAGCCACATAGCCAACGCCTGCTGGGCTCTGGGGACTGTGTCCCTCAAAGGTGCTCAGCTTCCTGCACCTGGGCACTTCTCTGGAGCCCCAGCAGGCTGGCTCACCTATCACTGGCGTGCTGACCTGGGGGCCATGCTGGGAGCATACAGTCCCCTGCCTCTTCTAAGCCCATTCCCAGCCCCTCTGAAGCCCTGTCCTCTCTTGAACAGAATCTCCAGACTTGTCTCTATGTATCTTTGCTTGATTTTTCCCTTCTGCAGAAGCCTGTGTTCTCTTTTGAACATGTCTCTTCTCTCTCTCTCTCTCTCTCTCTCTCTCTCTCTCTCTCTCTCTCTCTCTCTCTCCTGGCTCATGCACTCAGGAATTACTCCTGGCAGTGCTCGAGGGATTTTTATGGGATGCTGGGAATCGAACCTGGGTCAGCCGAGTGCAAGGCAAACGCCCTACCTGCTGTGCTATCACTCCAGCCCCTCCCCTGTCTTTCTAAATAAGTTTTATTCAATAAAAACTATATTGTTTCACAAAAGAAAAAAAAAAGCAATTGAAACTTGGTTGGTTCAAGACAAACTTGTACCTCTCTCTGAACTACCTAGACAGATTTGGAGGAGGGAAATGCTCAGAGGATGGGAGTGCAAAGGGCTGAATCCAGGCTGCCAGCATGCAGGCCCTCTGCCCTGCCCCCTAGATGGATTTACATGGGAAAGACCCCTTGCCTGAGCTGAGGGCCTTAGAAACCCGGAAAGAAACAGCAGGTCTCTGACCAGCCCGGGACCAGGTGTCGTTTTAAAGCCTCCCAGCCCTGTCTTGTCTCATAGCTCAGGCTGGTACCCGCACCCACTTTGTTCGTCTTTGGAATCCCTCCTGAGTATTTGGGCTTCCCATGTATATGGAATTAAATTTTTCTTGCATGCACATCAGCCATGTGAGACTATGATTAACTATTAGATTGGAGGACAAAAACTTGTAGGGGACAGAGTCATAGTACAGCAGGTAAGACATTTGCCTCACATGCACCCATATGGGCCTGGTCCCTGACACCCCATATAGTCCCCCAAGCCCTGCCAGGAGTCATCCGTGAGCTCAGAGCCAGGAGTCTTCCCTGAGACTGCTGAGTGTGGCCCCAAAATAAAAAACAAACAAAACAAAGGCAAACAGTGCTCTGTCTTGAGGGGCCCAAGTATGACCCCTGAGCACCAAGGGGCTGCCTGGCAGGTCGCAGTCACACACACATTTCCAGTACCACTGGCCTCTAGGGTTCCCCAGCTGACAGCAAAGTGTACAAGTCTATTTTGTGTGCAGTGCCCAGCCAGTCACCCGCAGTGAGCAGCAGGACCGAGCATGAGCGGTCTTTCCTCACAACACTATAAATAAATAATAAAGGAACGAGGGAATACAATTTTTTACTGAGTCCCCAACAACCTCAAATCATTATGTTCTATGGAAGAAGCCAGACCCAAAGGTCACGTCGTATCTGACTCCATTAACCTGCCATGTCCAGAACAGACAAAGGCAGAGAAAGAAACATTAGTGGCTGCCAGGAAAGAGCTGGAGGAGGGGAGAAGAGTGATGCCAGTGAGGTCACGCTGCCTTCGGCAATAACGTGGAAGTTCTGGAATGGTGCACACTGAATATAACAGACACCACTAACGGCACAATTTAGGTGTGTTTACACTCTAAATACACAGAAGGCTCGAAGGCTTTGATTCTGTCTGCCATAGAGGCAGGCGGTGAGGTGGGGTGAGGGTAGTGGGAGGGCCACTGGGGACATTGGTGATGCAAAATGTACACTGGTGGAGGGATGAGTGATCATTGTATGACTAACACTCATGAAAGCTTTGTAACTATATCTCACGGTGATTCATTAAAAATTTAAAAAATTATTTTAAAAAAATCAAACGCAAGCGATAGCACAGAGGGTAGGGCGTTTGCCTTGCATGTGGCTGACCCAGGTTCGATTCCTCCTGTCCTCTCAGAGAGCCCGGCAAGCTGCCGAGACTATCTCACCCTCACAGCAGAGCCTGACAAGCTACCCCAGAAACAGTAACAGTAACAACAGGTCTCACAATGGAGCTTACTGGTGCCTGCTGGAGCAAATCAATGAACAACGGGACAACAGTGCTACAGTGCAATTTTAAAAAAGGCTTAGATATTTGGTTTCGTCTTTTGGTGGGGGGGCGAGTAGATGGGGCACACTTTACAGTATCCAGGGCTTGCTCTGGCGATATGAGGCAAGCCATATGCGGCGCTGGGCGAGGGGGCTAGGGGTGGGAGAGTCAAGCGAGCACCTTCTCCGCTCTATCTCCAGTAATAAAGGATGTGGGGAGCACTGGGGACATCACACAGCGGGCAGGGCGCCTGCTTTGCACATGGGTTTGATCCCGGGCGTCCCCTCCGGGCCCTGGAGTGGGCACAGGCAGGGGTAAGCCCGGAGCACAGCCGGGTGTGGCCCCAAAACAAAGGGGTTAGAGAAGCTACGCGCAGCCGGTGCAGCCGCAGGGCCCCTCGCTAGGGCGCCCGCCGAGTGTGCCGCTCGCGCCGCCGCCCCGCCCCGCCCCGCCCCGCCGGGCTCGCGTTCTCCGGCGGCCGGCGCGGCCCGTTGTTATGACGACACGGTCGTAAATCCGCCATCTTCCTGCGGCGCGTTGCGACATGGAGGGCGCGATGGCAGTGCGGGTGCCGGCCGCGCATACGGCAGAGGCTCGGGCCGGGGCCGGGCGGGACGCGGGCGAGGGCGGGGTCGCGGCGGCGGCCGCCTTGGCGCCCGGCGGCTTCCTGGGCCTCCCGGCCCCCTTCGGCGAGGAAGGTAACGGGGTCGGCGGCCGGGCGGGGCTCTGGCTTCGGGCGGCCTCCGCGGGCCCCTCGCCCGCCACGCTCTCGCGGTGCCCGGCCGGCCTGTCAGCGTGGGCAGTGCCCGGCGCGGGGCCCCTCCACCCGCCTGACAGCGCGGCCTGCCGCCTGCGGGCCGGGGCGGGGCCCGGGGCGAGGGTCTCGGGGCGGGGCCGGGTGTAGGGGTCTCGGGGGCGGGCCCGGCGTGGGTGGTCTCGGGGCGGGGCCTGGTGTGGAGGCGCCTTTGGGGCGGGGCCTGTGCTATGGAGGGTCTGGGGGCAGGGCCTGGTGTGCAGAGTTTTGGGGCGGGGCCTGATTTGGAAGCCCCCCCCTTGGGGGCGGGAGGGCCTCGGGGGCGGGGCCCGGCTTGGGTGTCTCGGGCGGGGCCTCGTGAGGATGTCCCTTGGGGCCGGGGCCTGTACTGTAGAGGCGTCTCGGGGTCGGGGCCTGCTGTGGGGGGTCTCTGGGCGAGGCCCGTCGTGAGGGTCTGGGGCGGGTCTTGGTGTGGAGGCCTCTTGGGGGCGGGACTGTGCTGTGGAGGATTTTGAGGCGGGGCCTGGTGTGGAACATTTTGGGGGCGGGGCCTGGTGTGGAAGATCTCGGAGGCGGGGCCTGGTGTGGAAGATCTCGGGGGCGGGGTCTGGTGTGCAGTATCTCGGGCGCGGGGTCTGGTGTGGAGTATCTCGGGGGCGGGGCCTGGTGTGGAGGGTCTCGGGGGCGGGGCCTGGATGGTGGCAGATTTTTGGCTTTGGGGCCAGGCGTTGGGCCCGGGTGGGGATTGTGGGTTGGGGTGGCAGCGACCCATGCTCTCCACCTGTTGGACCCAGGGCCTGGCACCGTGCACCCTCTCTCGGAGCCTCCAGGACCAAGCTACCGCCCCAGCACCCGCATGCTCCTGTCCTTCCCTATGTTGTGAACCGCAGGGTTGCGGGTCAGAGATGGTGCCACCCCACTGTGTCCTGCGGACAGGGATGTGCATTGGGTCTCTGGTGGGTGTGGAGGGGCCTCGGGGCAGGCCTGGGCTGTGGAGGGGTCTCCGGGCGCTGGTCTCCGCCCTCAGAGTTTGTCTCCCAGGGCCTCGCTAGGAGTGTTGGGGTGGTGGTTTTTGGCCCCTGGGCTTTCATGCTCTGTCCGGGGTGAGGCTCTGAAGGCTGGGTTGGTGGCATGGGTGTGCCCTCCTCAGGACCTGGGCGCCCTTCTGGGACAAGCCTTGGTGCATGGGATGGACTGGAGGCTGGTGACCATTATGTGGTCTGAGCCATCCAGAGAGCACCACCTAGCAGGGCAACTCTGTGGGCAGTTCTGGGCAGGCGTAGACCCCTGGCCTGTCTCTGAAGTGGTACCCGTATGGGGGGGCATGTCATCTGCCTCCCGGTTTGTGAGCCATGGGCCCCACACTGGCCCCTCAGGTCCATGCCAGCCAGACACCACCGGGTGGCCTTGAATCTTGAGTTTTTCTAGAATGGGGACTGTCATCTGCATCCTGCCAGGGTCGGCAGTGTCCTGGGGCTGCCGCTGATGCCCACCCCGTGGTTGGCTCCGGGCCCCACCACTGCCCTCTGTGTCCCCTCTGTGCTCTGCACCCACCTTCAGGTGGGAAGACAGACTCAGAGTGAGGTGCGACACACAGGCCCCTGAGTCCCAACCCTCCGCCGTCCCCAGACTGACTAGGCCAGGAGTGTCCCTCTGCTGCCCCTCCCTGGACTTCTCACCCCTCAGTTTGGTATCAGGAACTTTGATCTGCCGGCTTCGTGCTGTATGGTCACCCCACCCCGTTTCCCTGGGTACCCCCTATTCAGACTGCCGAGGATGGGGCTGTCCCCGTTCCCAAGCGGGGGGCTGATCACAGGCCTGTTGCAGATGAGGACGATGTGCACCGCTGCGGCCGCTGCCAGGCCGAGTTCACGGCGCTGGAAGAGTTTGTACAGCACAAGCTTCAGAAGGGCTGTCAGCGGTCCCCGCAGGAGGCCCTGCCGGCCAGCCAGGAGGTGAGCTCCCCCCGTGGCCCTGGGAGTGCTCCCGCACACACATATGTGCACGGTCACACATGTGTGCACACAGACATGCATGGAAGCAGCTCCTGGAGCCGGGTACCTCCATCCTCGGGGGGCAAGCGGGGGCAGGCCTAGCTGGCCTTGGAACTTGGGGGCTTACTGACTCTGGTCCCTTAAGCTCACCGTGCTTTACATCTGCCTGTGAACACGCCATCATCTCTGTAGGGGAGGGGACAAGATGCAGGGCCCTGTGCCCTCCGTGCTCGTTGCCCACTGAGCCTGTAGGGCACTGCCTCCTCAGGCTTCCTGGGAGGGCTTAGAGTTGGGGGTCCCCTGGACCTGGGCTGAACGTCCATCCCATTGGGGAGACACGACCCCCCACCCCAGTGCTCTGCCACCACACCCTGCAGCCCCGCAGATGAGTTCCTTTCTTCTCGGTAGGTGCCAGCGGCGGCAGGGCCAGACGCACCCATCACCGTGGCCCACATTGTGGTGGAGGCGCCTGACATCGTGGGTGAGCAGGCATGGGCCCCGTCCCTGCAGGCTGAGGGCAGGGGGACAGGCTAGACCGGGCTGCAGAGGGGAGCGTGTAGCCCTCTGCGCAGCTCGCGCTTCCTGCCCGGGCCTCATCGGCTCAGAGGTCAGGTGGGTGGAGTCGGAGGCCCCGGGCCCTCACCTGTCCTGCTTCTCAGCTTTATGAGCGGGCAGCGCCCGGGAAGCCTCTGCAGCGGCTCTTTAAGTCAACGTGGCGTCCGTGGGCAGCGGGCAGGGGCCGCGTCGGCCTCACTGATTCACGGGGTGTGGGAGGGGTGTCCCACTGGCTGTGGGGCATGCGGAGGGCACCGGGGTGGTGCGGGCAGGAGGAAGGCGGTGGTCGCTGCCGGGGGCCCTGGGGCTCGCCTTCTGCAGGTGCATAAGTGGGCGGCTGGACAGGAAGCAGGTTCTGGGCAACAGGTAGAACTTGACCTGGAACACCCTTGGGTCCAGCTGGGACAGGAAGACGGGTGGAGGCGGAGGGACAGCTGTCCTTGCCCCTGACATTCCTGAGGACGTGGCAGTCCCTGGCCCTGCCGGGAGGAAGTGAAGTGCAGGGTGGGCTGTGTGCTGGCTTGCAGCAGGGCCGGAGGGGGCATCACACGTGAATCAAGTGTCCTGGGCTTGACACTGCAAGCCCCCATGCCCCTCCCCGCTGCTTGGCAGCCTGGGTGCTTGGGGGGGGGCTTCTCCTACACCCCAGGGAGCCCCTCTCTGTAGAAGTCCCAGGTGCTGGGTGGGATGGCGGCCTGCCCTGCTGTGCCCTGCCTGATGAGGCCCCGGACAGCCAGCAGGAGGGCGA
Source organism: Sorex araneus (assembly GCF_027595985.1). Taxonomy (NCBI): domain Eukaryota; kingdom Metazoa; phylum Chordata; class Mammalia; order Eulipotyphla; family Soricidae; genus Sorex; species Sorex araneus. The sequence continues at coordinate 221,932,769 of NC_073305.1, read as the reverse complement.
GAGGTGCCTGCTCGGTCCCGAGTGCCACGCCTGTCACTCGGGGATGGCACTAGCCACGCAGGGGCCCTGTGCCCTGTGCTGGAGGGCAGGGCTTTGGTTTTGGCCGCACCCGGCAGTCCTCAGGGTTGATCCACTACTGGCAGGTCCAGGGGCCCTGTGCTCCGCTCCACTGTGCACGGTGGGCGCCCTCCCCGCTGGGCTCTGGAGGCACGTCCTATCTGTCACTGTGTTCGCAGCTTCCTTTGCACATTGTCACATTGTCACATACTCACACTGTCACATCCGTGCCTCTCCCTCCCCCACTCGGGAGGGCCTGTCTCCAGCACGTGGGCCAGAGTGGTAGTCAGAGCCGGTGCGGAGTGGGGAGAAGGGCCAGATGGTCCCTGGGCCCTCTGCCCCCAGGACCTGCGGCTCCCCACAGCTGGGCCAGGAGCCTGAGCGTGGAGCAGTGCCACGCGCAGGGTCAGGAGCTGCACGGTGAGAGGCCGGGCCAGCGTCAGGCGCCTCGTCTCTGCAGGTGGCGGGCACATCCGAGAGGTCATCGTGGGGGCCGAGGCAGAGCCGGGGGACGGAGAGCTGGCAGAGGCCGCAGGCAGCTCCAGCCAGCAGGGCCCAGGGCTGGCTCGGGGCTGCGAGCCCGCGCCCGTGCGGTTGCTGGTGAATGAGGATGGCCGCTACGTGTGCGTACTCTGCCACAAGACCTTCAAGACGGTGAGGCGGGGACCGGGCGGGGCCGGGGCTGCTGCCTCCCCGCCGGCCCCTGAGCTCGCCCCTCCACACAGGGCAGCATCCTCAAGGCGCACATGACCACCCACAGCAGCCGCAAGGACCACGAGTGCAAGCTGTGCGGGGCCTGCTTCCGCACCAAGGGCTCCCTCATCCGCCATCACCGGCGGCACACGGGTGAGCGTCTGCCCCGCCCCCACCCCGTGGCCCTGCGGCCACCGGCACTGACTCCAGCCCCCCCGCAGATGAGCGCCCCTATAAGTGCGCCAAGTGTGGGAAGAGCTTCCGGGAGTCTGGCGCGCTGACGCGGCACCTCAAGTCCCTCACGCCCTGCACAGAGAAGATCCGCTTTGGCATGACCAAGGATGGGGTCAGCGGGAAAGAGGAGGCTCCTGCAGGTCCGTCCCCGACCCGCCCGGGCCACCCTGCCACTGATCTTGTGGGGTCCTTCACAATTGTCTCTGCCTTTAAGGGCCCAGCACCTCCCCCGTGGGGACTGTCCCAGCATCGTCTGTGACTGGCGAGTCCATGGACACATCACCTGTGATTCACCTGGTGACAGATGCCAAGGGCACGGTCATCCACGAAGTCCACGTCCAGATGCAGGAGCTGCCCCTGGGCATGAAAGGCCTCGGTCCGGAGGTGGGGACAGGCAGGCTTCCGCTCTGGCGCCTGGTCTGCAAGGCTGGGCGGGATTCCTGAGCAAGGACACTGGGTGTGTGGTGGCCCCCGAGGCCTGGGCAGCCTGGGCAGCTGGCCTCCCGTGCAGCCCCCAGGCGCAGAGGAGCTCGGCTGTGCCGGCGAGGGTGGCCGTGAGAACCTGCTGAGACAGGCCATGCAGAACTCTGGCATCGTCCTTGAGCGGAGCGCCTCGGAGCCCCTCCCCCCAGCAGGACCCCACCCGCAGCCGCTGGGCACCCCAGAACTGCCGCTGCTGGACGTGGAGCAGGTGGATACGGTAGGTAGACGTGTTCCTGGGGTCCTGGGCCCAGGCTGGGGTCACACTGGGGCCTGACCCTCAAGCTCCTTGCTGAGCCCGCAGCAGGGATGGTGGTCTGCTGTGGCGGCTTCCACCCCCTTGTGCCGCCTGCCCGCCTGTGGTGGTGCCAAACGTGTTACTGGCCCTCCAGCAGGTGGCCAGCGAAGTCTCAACGGTGCCCAGGACCCACCCGTGCCCACAGTGCAGCGAGACCTTCCCATCGGCAGCCACCCTGGAAGCCCACAAAAGGGGCCACGCAGGTGGGCAGAGAGGGGGCCCTCCCGGTGGGTGGGCGAGGGGGCGGGGGCCGCGGTGGCCTGGCCCTCATGCCTGGGCGCCGCAGGGGTGAGGCAGTTCCCCTGCGCGCAGTGCGGCAAGGCCTTCCCCAAGGCCTACCTGCTCAAGAAGCACCAGGAGGTGCACGTGCGCGAGCGCCGCTTCCGCTGTGGGGACTGTGGGAAGCTCTACAAGACCATCGCGCACGTCCGCGGCCACCGGCGCGTGCACTCGGACGAGCGGCCCTACCCCTGCCCCGAGTGCGGCAAGCGCTACAAGACCAAGGTGGGCCCCCCGCCGGCCCGCGCCCCCGGCGCCCCCGTGCCCCCCTCAGCCTCCAAGGGGGCAGCTGAGCCTCGTGTCCCCCCCAGAACGCGCAGCAGGTGCACTTCCGCACGCACCTGGAGGAGAAGCCGCACGTGTGCCCGTTCTGCAGCCGCGGCTTCCGGGAGAAGGGCTCGCTGGTGCGCCACGTGCGCCACCACACGGGCGAGAAGCCCTTCAAGTGCTACAAGTGCGGCCGCGGCTTCGCCGAGCACGGCACGCTCAACCGGCACCTGCGCACCAAAGGTCCGCGCCCGCCCGCGGCGGGGAGGGGAGGGGAGGGGCTGGGCGGGCACGCGCTCACGGGCACGCGCCGCAGGGGGCTGCCTGCTGGAGGTGGAGGAGCTGCTGGTGGCCGACGAGGGCCCCGCTGCCGCCGTGCTATCCGAGGACCCGCACACCGTGCTGGTGGAGTTCTCCTCTGTGGTGGCCGACACGCAGGAGTACATTATTGAGGTGGGCGCAGGCCGGGCGCTGGGGGCGGGGGGGAGCTGGGGGTGGTGGCAGGGGCCGCCAGGCTGACCGCAGTGTCCACAGGCTGCCTCCGACGACGCGGAGACCAGCGAGGCGGCAGAGCTCATCGAAGGCGCTGCGCCGGAGGTGGACAGCCACATCATGAAGGTGGTAAGGCAGCTCGTGCACCAGGCGGGCGCCGGCCATCAGATCATCGTTCAGAACGTGACCATGGACCAGGAAGCCGGGCTGGGCCCGGAGGCGGGCGCCGCAGACACCATCACCATTGCCACTCCCGAGAGCCTGACGGAACAGGTGGCCATGACCCTGGCCTCGGCCATCAGCGAGGGTACCGTGCTCACAGCCCGAGCCGGCACGAACGGTGCCGAGCAGGCCACCGTGACCATGGTGTCCTCGGAGGACATTGAGATCCTGGAACATGCGGGCGAGCTGGTCATCGCCTCCCCTGAGGGCCAGCTAGAGGTGCAGACAGTCATTGTCTAGAAGTCACGAAGAGGTGGTGGCGGGACTGGTGGGAGCGGGGCAGGACCCCAGGTGCCTGGCCTATGCCCACCAGACCTGGCCCAGAGGACATGGCCGGAGATTCGGGGCCTTGGTGGGACACTGGGAGGGTGAGGACACAAACGGGCAGGCCCTGGGCCCCTCCCCGGCATCGCCAACGCGACCACAGAAACGGGTTGGCTGCTTCACAATAAAACATGAAAACCCGCAGCGTGTGATGTCGGCAGGGGCAGCCTCGGACTGGCACCACCATACGGGGCAGCTCCGGCCCCGCCTCGACCTCCAGCCAGGGCTTGTGGCAGCGGCCTGGCAGCCTCCTGCTGTGCCCCCAGCCCCTAGTCTGCCCGTGAGCGGCAGGGGGAAGCTCAGGCTGCCCTCGGGCTGACTCTTCCCCAGCAGCTGGAGACTGGCCGGGGCCATGGCTTGTCTTTCCGGCTGGGGCTGCTTCATTCCCGCGGGGCGGCTCCGGGAGGGAGAGCCCAGTGACCTCGTTTGTGGGGGCGGGGTTGGGGCAGGCCTGGACCATGGCGGGTTGACCCTCTCCCCAGACCTGACTCCGTTCTTGGGGGCCAAGCAGGGGTTTCTGACGTGCTTGGGGATGAGAGCAGGCCCAGGGGGACCCTTGAAGCCTGGCACCCCCAGCCCCAGACTCCTGGGAGTGGGGGAGCCAGGAGTGCCCTGCCCAACTTGGTTGAGGGGCGGGACCTGTGCCGCCTGGCCCCTCCCTGAACAGGGCCTCAAATAGCTGGTGGCAGTGCCAGGCTGCTGCCAGTGGGGCAGCCGGTGCCGTCTGGAAACTCAGCCTGGCCTTCAGCCCCCTGCTGCGACCAGAACTCAGCCTCGGCCCCACCCACATCCCAGGTGAGGGGCAGGGGCTGGCTAGGCTGGGGGCCGGGTGCCTTGGGTCCCTCTCTTTGGGTCCCGGTTTCCCCAGCAGGAGATGAGAACACTGGGGGCGGATATGCCTTAGGGGGCAGATGAGCATCAGAGATGAGGGGCGGTGGGTGAACTCACCTGTGTCTGCCCCTCCCAGCCCGCTCCCTTCGCTATGGGTGGGCCCCACGCCCTACTGGCAGCTCTCTGGGCACTGGGGGCCGCTGGGGCCAGCGCGCTGCGCATCGGAGCCTTCAACATCCAAAGCTTCGGCGACAGCAAAGTGTCTGACCCCGCGTGCGGCGACATCATTGCACAGGTAACTGGGGACTGAGGGCGGGATCGCGGCGGGGCTGGGGCAGGGGGCGGATGCGCGTGCGTGACCCCTCCACCTGCTGCCCCCTCCCCAGATCCTGGCTGGCTACGACATCGCGCTGGTGCAGGAGGTGCGGGACCCGGACCTGAGCGCAGTGTCCCAGCTCATGAAGCTGATCAACAGGTGTGGCGGGCGGGGCGCGGCGTCGGGACCCCCCGCGGGAGCCCAGGGCGTGGCGCGGGGCCTTGACGGCCGGGCCTGCCCCGTGTCTCTGCAGCGTGTCCACACACGAGTACAGCTTTGTCAACAGTGAGCCCCTGGGTCGGGACCACTACAAGGAGATGTACCTGTTCGTGTACAGGTGAGGGGCGGGCCGCGCGGGGCGAGCGGCAGAGGTGGCGAGCTCCGCGCGCCCACACCCAGCGCCTCCCCCGCAGGAAGGACGCAGTGTCCGTCACGGACACGTACCAGTATCCGGACCCGGAGGACGCCTTCAGCCGAGAGCCTTTCGTGGTCAAGTTCGCGGTCCCTGGCTCAGGTGACGCGCCGCCCCCGCCCCGCCCCGCCCCGCCCCTGCCTCCCGCCTCATGCCCCGCCCCTCCCGCAGCCGCCCGAGAGCTGGTCCTGGTCCCGCTGCACGCGGCGCCGCACCGGGCGGTGGCGGAGATCGACGCTCTGTACGACGTGTACCTGGACGTGATTGACAAGTGGGGCACTGACGTAAGCCCCGGCGCCCCGCGGCCCCACCCAGCCCGGCGCCCCCGCCCCCCGCCCCCAACCGGGCTCCTTTGCCGCCCGCAGGACATGCTCTTCTTGGGCGACTTCAACGCCGACTGCAGCTACGTGCGGGCGCAGGATTGGGCGGGCATCCGCCTGCGGAGCAGCGAGATCTTTAAGTGGCTCATCCCGGATAGCGCTGACACCACGGTGGGCAACTCGGACTGCGCCTACGACCGCATCGTGGTCTGCGGGCCCCACCTTCGCAAGAGCTTGAAGCCACAGTCTGCGCTGGTCCATGACTTCCGGGAGGCGTTTGGCCTGGACCAGGCCCGGGTGAGTGCAGCGTGGGCCCAGTGTCTGCGGCCACCCCATGACGAGGGATGCTGCGGGGGCTTCTACCTGCCATCCCCTCCCCTCCCAGCCCATCTTTCGGGAAGAGCCCCGGGTGGCCCTGGCGGAGAGGACAGCTGGCAGGAGCATCGGTGGCTGTGGCCCCCCCAGTAGTAGGCAGCGATGGGCACACGCCCCACGGGAGGGCACTGCCAGCAGGCCCTGAGCCTGCCCTGTCGCCCCGCAGGCTCTCGCCATCAGCGATCACTTTCCTGTGGAGGTGACTCTCAAGTCCCACTGACAGCCTGGGGACCTGCACACTGGCCATAAGGAAGGCCCCACAAGCAACTCAGGGTGGCAGGCCATCCCCATTAAGGCAACAGGGGCAGCTGGGCCTGGACAAGCGGCCACAAACACTTTGGGGTCACCGGGACCTTGTCCCCCATGCGCAGACCGGATTCTGATGCCCACATCCAGGGCTGTGAGGGATGCGAGGCGGCTTTGCCCAATAAACAAGTAGGCTCAGCCTGGACCAGGTGGTGCCAGGCCTCCATGTCCTTGCTTAGCCGCATGCCCGAGAGGCCGCAGCCAGCGTTTCTCGGACCACTGGGTGTGGCCTCCTGCAGACCAGGCTCCTGGGCCAATGGCAGGTGCTGCTGGCAGCCAGCCCACAACAGGGACCCTCCACAGCAGTGTCAGGGTCTGCACCAGCCCCCGTCCGGCCACAGGCACTGGGTTCCCAGGGGTCACAAGCAGACGTGTGGAGAAAGTGTGCAAGGACCCTGGGGCACCTCTGAAGGTCCCCCACTCCCTTGCCCTGCACCATGTGCCTCCAGCTCAGGGACAAGTGGCACCAGAGGCGGCTGAGGGGCTTGAGTGGCGGCTGGTGTCCAGCAATCAGGCAACCCCGCAGTGGGAAGGCAGAGTCCCAAGGACTTTATTCAGGACTGTCCTATGGGAGGCCCAGCGCCGGCCCAGGGTCCGCAGGTGCAAGGCACTGTGGTGGTGGTGGTGGTGGAGCAGCGCCCCACGGCCCAGCCTCAGCCACGTTTCTGCTTGAGCTTCTCTAGGTACTTCTGTAGGGATTTCTGGATGGAGTCCCTGGACACGAAATTCACAAAGTTCTGCACATCAGCCTCGCGCTGCTTCACCAGCCGGTCAGCTGTGGGCTTGCGCATCATGTTCTTGGTCAGCTGCCGGGCGTGCTCTGGGGAAAAGGGGTCCGGTGTGAGCCTGCGGCACAGCCCTGGTGGCTCCGTCCCGGGGAACACGGGATATGCAGCACAGAGAGGAAAATAAGAGCAGACACCCCCACCCCCGTTCTCCTAAAGCCCAGGCAGGCAGGACAGGGATTCCTGGGAGGGCGAAACCCACAGAAGCAAGCGGGCAGGAGGCAGCCCCGTGCGTCTACTCTGCCGTCGCTCCACCCACCCACGCACACTTCCCACGCCACACGCTCTTTCTCCGCTGTCATACACCTGACCCATAGCTGATAAGCTAAAAAGGATTTCTAGTTTGTTTTTGTGCCACACCCAAAGGTGTTCAGGGTTTATTCCTGGCTCTGTGCTCAAGGATCACTCCTGGTGGGGCTGAGGGGACATACGAGGTGCCAGGGATCAAACCTGCTCAGCCACATGCAAGGACTTACCTACTATACTGTCTCTCCAGCCCCCAATATTGTATTTTTTGGTTTTGAGTAACACCTGGGATGGGGGAATCAGATGTGGTGCCAGTGATCAAAGCCAGGATGGCTGCATGCCAGGCAAGCGCTGTACATGCTATACTAGCCCCAGTCCCTAACATTTTAATTAAAAAAAAAAAAAGTGTTGGGACACACTCAATAGTGGTCAAGGGCTTACTACTGGCTCTGCTCAGGGGTCCCGCCTACAGTGCCCAGGATCAAATCCAGGTTTGCTGCGTGCAAGGCAAGTGCTTTACCTCCAACTCAGCAGTTACCCTTTAAATCAATAAAAAGCCACAACCAGAAGAGTAGCATTTTGTGACAGTGGGAGCAACGGAATTTATGTGAAATAATGCCACAGTCTGTGGCAAGCAGACGTGCTGAGCAGGGCTGTGAGGGAGGAGACACTGTGGAGGCGGCCACGGAAACAGCCACGGAGCGAGCCGGCTAAGGCAGGGCTGAAGGTGAAGCTAGCCAGAGCCCCAGAGCTGGGATGGGCAGGACGGCCTCACCTGGAATGGCCAGCCACTGGCTCGTGACTGCAAGCGCTGTGCTCTGCACCTGGTCCATTGGCACCACCTGGTCCACGATGCCCACCTTCAAGGCCTCTGCTGGCGGGAAGAGCGTCCCGAGCTGCAGGGCGCTCTCAGCTGCCCGGTGCCCAATGGTGTTCACCAAGGTGTCCTTGAACCTGCAGCAACACCCAACTGCTGAGGGTCCAAGCGGGCAGTTCCGAGCCCAAGCAGGGCATGGGCGTAGCTCCCAGCCTCACCAGAACGGGGCAACGATGCCCAGCAGGGTCTCATTCAGCCCAATGACGCATTTGGGGTTGTCAGCCAGGACCCGGTAGTCACAGCTGAGGGCCATCAGGCAGCCTCCAGCCGGGCTGGCTCCCTGCAGGGGAAGGGAGACGCTGGCTCTGGGGGTACCACAACACGGTTTGGGGGCTAGGCAGGGGGACTCACATGGTCAGAATGACCCCTCCAGAGGCCACGGGCCCCAACCCACCCCTCCCCGGCCGCACTCACCCCAACTTGCTCAGGTCAGCCCAGGGGACACTCACAAAATGTGGCCCGAGCAGGCCCCGGGTCCCACCCGCCTTAGAACACGGCTGGTTACGGTGTCCAGGCCCCGGAAGCACTCACGTTGACAGCGGCCACGAGCACCAGGTTGGACAGGTAGAGCCGCAGCCACAGCTCCTGCACGGCCTTCCAGTACTCCGCATAGTGCGCGGGGGTCCGCCCGCACATCTCCGTCAGGTCCAGGCCGGCAGAGAAGATCCCGGGGCAATCCTGGGGGAGTGTGGCCCTTAGCTCACACTTAGGCTGGCTGGACGCTGCCCCCGGCCCAGACCTGGGGTGCCCAGGGACTGGCCAGACCTCCTGGGGACCGAACCTGCGTGGGCCAGGAGAACCAGTGCCCCGAGTGCCGCCTCCGGCCGCGGGCCTGTACTGCCCTCAGCCTGCTGCTGCCTTCCGGCCACGGCTGACAGAGCCCGGGGAGCCATGTGGTGCTGGGCACTGAAGCTGGGGTCTCCAGTGAGAAGCCTGCACTCAGGCCCCCAGCCACCTCCCCACCCAGAGGCTGAACCCGAGCTCAGAAAGTCCTACTTTGCGGGTCCAGGGCCCTGGGGTAGCAGGGGCCCCATCCATGAGAGCACCCAGCCGGGAGCACCCACCGAGGTGAGGACCAGGCCCCGGAAGGTCTTGTCATTCTCCAGCTTCTCCACACTGATGACCAGCTCCGTCAGCAGCTCAAGGCTGAGGCTGTTCACTGGGGGGTTCTTCAGCTTCAGCACGGCGACCCCTGCTCAGAGGAAGCCAGGCAGCCAGTCACGCCCAGCACGGGGAGGCACCTCTGACTGCGGCTGGGCCCAAAGCAAGGCCACCCAAGAGTCTGCTACTGGCTGTCCTCAGGGGGAGTAAGCAGGCAGGAGGATTCCGGTCCTCAGAGCCTCCAGCCCCCACTCTAGCGCCCCCAAGCGCAAGCACCGGGGCACAGCAGCGAGGAGGGCTGCTCCCCTTCTCCACTGCTCCAGGGTGGATTCAGGGGTACGCTCCTCCCGGGGGTCTCTTCCTCTGGAGTCTGTCCTCAAAGTTGCAGGAACTGACCAGGTCTCTCGGACAAGGGCCCTGAACCTTGTCCCTGGATGCCGGGGCGGGGGCAGTGGGACACCCCGGGTCCATGCCAGATCAGGACAGAGCTTAAAAACACCAGGACCAGGTGACCCACACCCTGGCAACAAAGAACGTGTGTGCCAGCAGGCAGGAGGGAGGCTGCCCTTGTGGGCACACCCAGGGCTCCCAAGCCCGAGAGAACCTCAGCACCCCGCAGCTGGTGCAGGGGCAGCTGCCGGTGCTCAGAGAGAGGTAATGACTAACGGCTAGTAAGGCCAGTTCTGAGCGGCCGCAGCTCCACTCCCGGGAAGCAGCGCCTAGGAAACCCCGCGGGGCCTCTTCCCGGGCCTGGTGGGGCACATTCAGAGCCATTGGGGGAAAGGTAACGGGGCCCAAGGTGACCGTGAGAGGGCTGAAAATAATTTGGACAGACTTGAATATCACGAGGTGCTGAGCCCTGGGCCGGCTCCCGATGGAGCCTGGGCAGCTGGGGCCGGCGTCCCGGCGGGCAGCCGGGCTCCATCCCACCCCCGATAGACTTTCTGTTTTGTCGTGTTGGTTTTGGGCAACGCCCGCAGAGCCCGGGGCTTGCTCCTGGCAGGCTCGGGGCGTGCAGGTCTGCTTTATGCCGCGACACTTCTGCCCGCGGGAGCTCTGATACAAACCTATTTGTTTCTTTTTAAGTTTGTGGGTTACCCGGGCATGCCCAACCCCGGGGCCATTTACTCCTGGCTCTGCACCTTGGAAGGACCCTCCTGGCAGTGCTCGAAGGAACAAATGGGAACAAATGGGAGTGCCAGAGGCCAGCACCCGCCCGCTCTCTGCCTCCTGCCCGGGGAGAGCCTTTCGTGCACCCGGGCGGGCGCCAGGCTCCCGGGCGGCGGCAGCGCCCCAGGCCAGGGCTTGGGCCGTTCCGCCAAGCCAAGCCCAGGTCCCGAGCGGAACCGACTCCGTGGGCGGCTCACGGCCGAGTCGCCAAACTTGCACGAGTCGCAACGGGCCGGCCCACCGGGGAGCGCCCCCGCCACGCCCGCACTCGGGGTCCCCTACCTGCGCCCGGGTCCGGCTCCACCAGCACCCGCTGGCTCCCGAAGCGCCGCTCCGAGACAGCGACGGCCGCGCCCCGCAGCTGGGCCCCTGCGAACGAACGGCAGCGCGAGGCCCATCAGACCGGCCCAGCCCGGCTCCGCCGCCCGCGCCCGCCGCCCGCAGCACGCGGCCACGCACCCGAGCGGAGCAGCGCGCGCGCCCGGACTCCGAGCCCCGCCAGCAGCGCCATCTTGACTGGACGCGGCTGCGGGGGCAGAGGGCGACCGGACGGCCGGGGGCGGGGCCCGAGCAGCTAGCCCCGCCGCCGGGGCGCGCCTGCACCTACGGGGCGGGGCCCGAGCAGCTAGCCACGCCTCCAGGCCTCGCCCACACATGGGGCGGGGCCCGAGCATCTAGCCACGCCTCCGGGCCGCGCCTACACCAACGGGGCGGGGCCCGAGCAGCTAGCCCCGCCGCCGGGGCGCGCCTGCACCTACGGGGCGGGGCACGAGCATCTAGCCACGCCTCCAGGCCTCGCCCACACATGGGGCGGGGCCCGAGCATCTAGCCACGCCTCCGGGCCGCGCCTACACCAACGGGGCGGGGCCCGAGCAGCTAGCCCCGCCGCCGGGGCGCGCCCACACCAGCGGGGCGGGGCCCGAACAGCTAGCCACGCCTCCTGACCACGCCCACACCAGCGGGGCAGGGCTCGAGCAGTTAGCCCTACCCCCGGTGTCCGCCTGAACCTATGGACAGGGCCCAGTAGCTAGGCCATTCCCCTGCCTGGGGAATCCCCCTGTTGTGAACCTAAGGGATTCGTGGCACCCAGCCAGGTCCTCTTCCACTCAGGGCAATGTGGGTGAAAACCACCAGGGTGGTTCCCAAGCACCATCTTCCTTTGTGGAGGCCAGGGATCAAAGTTGGCAGCTGGATGTGGGGCAGCCTGGTTGGCACAGGGACCGGCTGTGGGGACCAGTTTTTTCTTGAATGGGGTGTGTTTGCTACCTCGGGTACTCACAGAACCACAAAATACAGCAGACAGAGCCCTGGCTCCTGCATGCACATGCCACCCCGCTGCCCAGGCCATGTGGAACTGCCAGGAGAATCCCTTAGCCCTGTTTGAGCATTTCCCATAGGAACCCAATGGGACCCACCAAGGCACCCGCTTATGGTCAGGCCCAACAGGAAGCTCTTAGAATCAAGGTGGTAAGCTTGTCTGCCCGCTCAGTCAGGTGGTCTGACCAGGGCCATCCAGGTGGAAACAGAAGCATCACTTTAGGGATAGGTCTCAGGTAGCTGCAGTGCTTTTAGTTTCCTCACCAGTTTTTTTTGGCTGGGGTGTAGGGGGCATACCATACAATGCACTCCTCACTCTGTGCCGGGATCACCAAGGTGGTGCTCAGGGGAACAGTGGCTGGATGGAAGCCGGGTCAGTTGCATGTATGGCAAGCACCTTAAGTGCTGCACTCTCTCTCTGGCCCTGGACGTTCTGTGTGACCAAGGGACAGAGGAAGCAGTAAACCCAGCACTATTTGCATTCTAATCCTAGGTTTATTCAATCAACACAATCCTTTCACAACAGAGTACACTTTATCTAAAATCCTACAAGTTACAAAACTCAAATTTTATGGTACTGACTGTACAATAACCTCGACCCCTCCCCCACACCCCCTCCCAAAGCAATAGCAATGTCCATGTTGCCAAAGTGACCTGCAAGTCCACCAACAGCAGCAACTGGGGACTTGCTGAGCCTCAGGACTGGCTCTCGACCTGCTCACCCACTTCAGAGAAAGGCAGACATGAGGGGGTTTGAGGACACATGGAAACAACCATTTATGGCAACTAACTTGGGAGTGACAGAGGGCCGGGAAGGAGGGCACAGCCGGGCAGGAAGCCCTCTCTGAAGCAGCTGCGGAGCAGCAGAAGGGTCAGCGCCAGCAGGCTGTGGTCTGTGCTGCGTCATGTCCCTGCTCGTCTCTACTGGCTTTGCCACAAACTCAGAACTAGCAACTTGGGAGCTTTCCGACCGGACAACGAACGGGAGGGGATCTTTAGGCACCTCCAAGCCAGCGCTTCTGCAGAGACTCTGGAGGACGCATCTCAATTGGCTTGGACATCTGCCCCTGAGTGAGGGATTTCTTTCCACCGGGAAAGTGACAAACTGAGTGGGATGGGAATAAGTTACAGGGGACAGAGCTCCAGGGGCTCTGCTTATCGGGAGGAGTTGGAGCTGGACCGGCTCCGGTGGCGGCGGCGGCCAGGTGAGCGAGAGCGTCGGCGCACAGGGGACCTGCGCCGTGGGGAGCGAGACCTGCGGAAGAGCAAAGAGCCCATCAGACACCCAAGCACAAGCCCAGCACGCCCCCCAAAGAGCTCCACAACTTGGGGCACAGGGAGAGCTGCCTTCTCATCCCAGACTGCGCAGGACGGTTCCTTCTTGAGGCAGCGACACAGCTGCCCTCTTCCTGGCAATGTTCAGGGGACCTCATGGGATGCCCACATACGGGACCAAACCCTGGCTGGCCACATGCAAGTCAAGCCCCTGACCAGACACACATCTCTCCCGCCCCTCCCCTCTATTAAGGCTGCAGGAAGCACAGCGCATGTCACTGCGCAGGAAGGCCAGAGCAGCTTCTGCCAGGGAACCAATCCCCTTGTTTCTCAGCGGGGGCAATGCGTGTCTGTCACGAGGCCAGTTTACTCCCTCAATACATCACCGGGTGCCAGCACGACCCCCGATCCCAGCATCATCAACAAAGAGAAGGGAACCACAGGGCGAGGAGGCAGTGGAGTGGCGGGCACAGTGCTAGAAAGGGCCTGCTCCTCCCTCCCAGAGGCCAGCGCCTCCCCAACACCTCAGGCTAACCTAGCCCAAGCATCCTCGCCCACCGTGTCTGGGAAAACCGACCTAAAGGGGCCCAGCAGTCCCAAGACTCCAGACACCCACCGTCTCCTCATGCGTGGGGGCGAGCGGCGCCACATTGGGGGGGGCGGCAGCATTCTCCTGGGGGGGCTGAATCGCCTGGGGGGGGGTCGAGGCCAGGGGGCCAGCACAGCCGTGGCAGTGATCTCCTGGCCATCGATTTGTCCTGTGGAAAAGAATGAAGTATCATGGGGCCGGTGTGACAACAGAGCAGGTAAGGCACTGGCCGTGCACGGGGCTGGTACGGGTTCAGTCCCTGGTATCCACAGGTCCCACCAGGAGTAACCCCTGAACACTGCTGGGTGTGGCCAGAAAGAAAACTAAAGAATACAATTTCAAAATTTCACCAGAGTTGAGGCCATCAGCCAGGTCCATGCCAGGTGCTGGGCTGATGAAAGGTGAGACAGACTAACCAGCCCTAGAACAACCCCAGTTCCCTGAACGAGTCTCTGGAAAACCACATGGGTGCCAGAGGGGCTGGCATTCATGCCAATCCCTCAAGCCTCAAGACAGTGCTGGAGGCCAGGGACAAGAGGGGCAGCGCTGGACCGGGCCTGCTCAGGACAGGAGGGGACACAGAGGGAGGCCCGGCTGCATGAGTCAATAGCCGGATGCACCACAGGCTTGAGGATAAACCCAGCTTAATGATTAATGGTCAGGCGGCTGCCCTAGGGGCACAGCGGTTACCCTCAAGGGCAGAAGGCTCTTCGAGCTGCTTGGCTCCTCTCTATGGGGACATCAAGGCACCACACGGGTATGACAGACACAGATTCAGAACAGGCTCCAGGGTAGCCTCTGGCCCACTGCCAGCACAGCCGGGCCACCCGGTCCTGCTCCTGAGAACGCAGGATGGTGTCAAGGGTTGGGAGCCAGCCTGATGGAGCACACACAGGCACACCAGAACCTCAGTGAACTTGGGATTCCCCACCATGGGCCCAAGTCTCAAGAATTCTTTTTTTTTTTTTTTTCTTTTTGGGCCACACCTGGCGATGCTCAGGGGTTACTCCTGGCTCTGCACTCAGGGGACCATATGGGATGCTGGGAATCGAACCTGGGTTGGCCGCGTGCAAGGCAAACGCCCTACCCGCTGTGCTATCGCTCCAGCCCCTCTCCGGAATTCTTAACAGTGCCCAGACCACAAATGCCACCCAGGGTACAGAAACGACTCCCAGGACAAGGATGGGCATGCAGGACAGAAACGACCCTGGAGGTCTGTGACCCAAGCACACGGAGGCTCCCAATAGCCAAGCTCTAAGAGCGCCTTTGAAAGTCCCAAGCTTCTGGGTCGGGCTATGAGCAGCTCGGCCTACAGTGACACCAAGCTGGGCTGACTGGGGCCACACTGGTGGTGCTCAGGGGAACGTGTGGGGTGCTGGGGACCAAACCTGAGTCGGCAGGGTACAAGGCCTCCTCTGCTGTACTCGCTTTCTGGCCTCAATCCCACGTGTCTTGAAGACACAGGCTGAGTTGCAGTGGGCGCTGAAAAGCCCTGAACAGCCCAGACACTTCACATAAGAGGGTCTGGAACATGAATACGATGGGCGACTTCCCTAGGGCATGCTAGAACTGCCGGGGGTGACAAACTGGACACTACTCTCAACAGGTTCCAGAAACCACCTCCTGTGAAGCACTGTACTCATAAAATGAACATTTGATAAGGGACATTTCCTCATTCAAAAAATCACTTCTTCTTATAGAACCATTCATCTGCTCCTTACGCTTTTCAAACCAAATGTTTCTTACGCAAATATATACTCCCCCACGAAACCGCGTGTTCAAGAGGGACACTCCCACTGCCGAGGGGATGCCGGCCGCCACACTCACCGCCGTCCATGTGCTTCAGCGCTTTCTCAGCCTCATCAGGATTCTCGAACTCCACATATGCGTAGCCTTTCGACAGATGGGGGTGCATTCTTTCCACAGGCATGTCGATCATTTTGATCTTCCCGTAAGTGGAAAAGATCTCCATGATGTGGTCCTAAAGGGAAAGAGTCACTAGGGACAACCCCCAAACCACCTGCCACCAGCCACAGCCTCAGGGGGTGCATCTCCCAGGTCCCCCACAGCTCTCGTCACAAGGCCTGCGTGGCCTCACCTTGGTCACGTTCCTGGTGAGCCTCCCGATGTGCACCTTAGTGGGCTTGGGAGAGGGGCTGCGCCTCTTCCTCTCCTTCTCGTCTCTCTTGGGCGGCTTGGACCTGATGGGAAGCAAGCCCCCGCCACAGGAACGGTCGATCTCTTACACCCAACATTCTATTATTTTTCTTATTACTATTTTTTTCTTTTTGGGTCACACCCAGCGATGCTTGGGGGACCATATGGGACGCCAGGGGTCAAACCTGGGTCGACCGTGTGCAAGGCAAACGCCCTCCCGCTGTCCTATCGCTCCGGCCCCAACATCCAATATTTTAGATCAAATGCGTTGCCTGGATGACGCCCACATGTATCATGCCACCCCAAAATCATTTCCGTTTACCCGGAGGATGACCACAGTGCACTGACAGCCCGACACAGCACGACGTGGTCGACTCAACTTCCCAGATCATATGAGTGTGGGGCTGAGGGCAGTGGGGAGCTCACTTGGAGCGGGAACGCCGCCTGTTGTCATGTCGGCGCCGAGAAGGACTTGGAGAGCCTGAGGAGCTGCTGGAGCTGGAACTGCGGGATGAGCTGGAGCTGCCCGAGCGGCTGGACGCCGACGAGGAGCTGGAGCCACTACTGGAGCCAGTGCTGGTGCTGGAGCCCGAGCTGGACGTGGAGCTGGAGCGCGACCTGGTGGTGGCAGAGGGTCAGCAGCGCCGCTCCCGGGAAGGAAGTGTTCCCTCCCTGTGGGCACGAGCCCTCGGGCTGGCTGGACAGTTCCTGCAGCGTGACGCCCCCAGGGGTGCCCCTGAGCACTCAGGCTGGCTTTCCGTTGCTGGGGAGTGACTCCTGACTATGCAGATTAGGTGCAGAGACCGTATGGGTGGCGGTCGGCCACATGCAAGGTGAGCACGCTGCGTGCTGTGCCGTCACCAGTCCTCACCAGTTTCCATGAGAGCACCCCCAGCCCACTCCTTCCACAGCCCACCTGGTGCTGCTGCTGCCACTCGACGCGCTGCGTCTCTTCCGAGTTTTGTCCCTGCCACGATCCTTCTCGCTGGACTCCTTGGTGGCCCCTTTATCTTTAGAGCGATCCTTGGGCTTCTCATCGGAGCGGTCTTTGCGCTTCGTCGGAGAAGGAGCCCTGCACGAGGACCGTTAGAGCGTCAGGCCTTCGAACGCTCCCTGGACCAACAGCACGACCGGAGCGAAGGGATCCAACTGGCCAGAGACCCCCGGGGTGATCAGAGCAGAATGTCCTGCCACGGAGGACCCTGTCACTGCTCAGCACAAGGCATCGCCAACTCCCCGAGGGCTCCTAGCAGCAAGTACCCCCAAAGTAGCTCTAGAAAAATCTGACAGAAGGATTACCTAGTGCTGGACTTTTTATTATTTTCTTTGACTCCTAGCAAGCTCTTCTTTTTCACTCCCGATAAATCCATCCTCCCCTTCTGAGGCGTTGCAGCAGCAATGGAGGCCTCACTTATCTGAACTCTCACTTCTACCTCGAGTTTGAGAAACGGTCCCTACTCGATTGCAAGTCACGCCAAAGTGCAGCCTAATAACAAGATAAAAGGGTTCAGAGTCGAGAAGACAAATCTACCTTGCAGTCAAAGCTGACTACACAAGAAGGCTCAGGACCTTCCCTGTGCCCAGCGAGACCGCCCCCCCCCCACCCGGACCCCAGCTCGTCTTAGGGTGTGGTGGGATGACTGCCAGACAGCTTCCAGTAGCCAGTCCCCATGCCTGACCTCTCTGTTTAATAAGGAGCCCTGGAGAAGTCCAGCACCTGCGGAGAGCAGGCCAGCCCAATTTGGTCCCTGTCTGTCATTTGCCAAAAGGACCGGTTTGTGCCTGTGATTGCCTTATCGGACACGACAGAAAAATCATTTGAGGCACCAGCACCAAAACACATATACCCCAAATGCTAGCAAAATGTCCCATGCGAATGTACAAAAACAGGACAGTTGTGCGAAAAAAGGAACCTCAGTCAACAACATGAGCAGGGAGGTATGATGGGGATGGGTCAATCTAAGACCGCAGGTAACTTGGAAATGCAAAGGTATCAAGACCCGTGGCAGATGGATAGTCTGATAAAGTGAATGTAGTTGAGATCAGCGTGGCTAAGGTATGCGATGTGCTATACAATTCTCCCAACACTAGGGATAAAGTAGCTATGGGCACTGGGTGAGAATCCACACCTTGGGGCTTGGCTGTGTTCAGCACGTGCTCAATAAAGGGTCACTAGATTACTCAAAAGCTACGAACTCATTCGGTGCCTGTTTCCTGGGGCCTGCTGCGTCAAGCACGGTGCTCCTGCCTCATAAGCAAAGGTCTCAGATGTCAGTGTCAACTCCTGTCCCACCTTCCTGACAGCCTGTAACAGGGACACAGCACACCGAGACAGGGCATCAAGGTGAGGTGTTCACAATGCAGAGCAAACATTCTGATGGGCATTTCAAGTCGGAAACGCAGTGCCACTGCAGCCTCTCTCCCGGGGCTGTTCACAGTAAAGTGCCCACCGGAGTGCGGGCTTGGCCTGCCGGATGAGGTCCGGACTCGGCAGTGACGCAGGAAGCCCTTCCGGGACCCCATCCTCATCAGCACTGCGGTGACCGTCAGTGCCTACCCCGTAGTTATCAAGGACATGAACGAGTCCGCCGGGGCCCAACAGGCGTTACTGGTTGTGAAAAGGGGGCGGGGAAAGCCCGGGGGCTCTTTCCCCACCAACACTGGGGTCTCCCTGACTGCCCACCCCTCGGGGAGGCCCAGCCAGCGCAGCGCCGGCGGTCCGGGCGAGGCGAGGGGCCCCGAGCTGACCCGCGACCCCCCCACCCCGGGCCGACGCGGCCCCCGCACGGCCCTGCAGTGCGGAGGCTGGCGGGGCGGCCCCGGCCCGCGGCGAGGCCAAGCTGCGGCGGCGGCGGTCTGCGAGCAGGCGGAGAGAGCACAGAACAGTTAGTGAGCGCGAGCGGCGGGCACGATGCGGGCGGCCCACCACGCCGCCCCCGGCCGCGCCGAGCCCCGGCCCGGAGGCCCTTCCGCCCGCCGCAGCCGCGACCACTTCCGGGCCGCGGCCTCGGCGCCTCCCCCTCCGGGCCACACTCTCTCCGCGGGCCCCGCGCCGCGCCGCCCGGCCGCCGTGTCCACCGCGGGGACGGGGGACGGGCTGGCTCCGCGATGCGCCCCGCCGCCGCCGCCGGGCCGTTCCCCGAGCTCGGATGGGGCCGGATTGCCCCCCACTTACATCTTCCCGCCGCCGCCACTCCTCCCGCTCTCCTCAGCCGCTGGGCCGCGCGCCTCTCTGTCGTCACGCTGAGGCGCGGGAAGGCGCCGCCGTCCGGCGCGCGCCGATGACGTCAGCGCGCAGCGGCAGCCCGAGCGCGGAGCGCGTTAAAGGGCCAGCGCCCGGCCGGAGCGGTAGTACAGCGGGTAGGGCGTTTGCCTTGCGTGGGGCCGGCCTGGGTTCGATCCCCGGCATCCCATGTGGTCCCCCAGCACTGCCAGGAGTGATTCCTGAGTGCAGAGCCAGGTGTGACCCAAAAAAGCCAAGGCGGCAGGCTGCGTTGCAGGTGTGCAGGACCTTCCCGGGGCGCCAGCTGGAAAAGGCTCCTCCGCCCCTTTTTTTCTTGTGCCAGAAAGTGTCACCCTTTGGCCCGCGTGTCGGCGTTGGACATTGTAGGTGAACCCTAGAAACAGTGTGTTCAGACTAGATGCTTTGTTAAGCTCCTGTGTAAGAGTCCTGTCTAAGGGACCGCTTCCTGTGTTAGCAAGTGTTTCCACCGTTGAGCTCTAAGCTGTAGTGTCTTGGCAGTTGCTACTCTGAGTACTTGCAGGATGTTTGGAAGAAGCTTAAGAAAATGAAAATTGAACACCCTCCTGGGCGAAGCAGTCTGGACCCTCCCGGCAAGGTGCCTTTGAGCCGTCCGTGTGGGCAGTGCCTGGCTCTCTCCTGCCCACAGTGGCTGCAGCCCCGGGACCCGGCAAGCCAGTTTCACTGCTGCAGGCAGCGTGGCCCTTTGCCACCGCATCTGGGGCCACTTGCACCCCTGCCCATGACCCCCGGACTGGACAGCTGAGGCCTACCCAGGCTGTAGGCAGTTTGAGGGCTGTGTCGGCTTTAGTCTGCCTGGGGACATCAGAAAAGAGGCAGATTGTCAAGGCCTGTTCGAGTGCTGGGTGTAGAGCTGGCCAGGCCAGAGTCCGGGGCGCTACAGGACCTCCGGAAGGATGGGTAGAGCCTGCCTTGTGCTCTGGGCTGGGGAGTCAGTGGGCGGGGCTGCCCCCACTTCAGCCATCCCTTTGCTGCGGGTCCTCCGGCCTCTGCCTTCGCCCCTGTGGCAGCCACCAGGCCTCTCTTCCCCTGGGGGAGCTGGCGATCAGGGTGTGGGGCTTGCGTCTGGCCAGAGGGGCACCTCTTGGATGCAGGAAAGGCTGGAGTCTGGCCATTGCCGCAAGGAGGGGCAGCCTGTCCCCACTGGGGGCCTCTGAGCCCAGCAACACCCCGCATGGAAGGCAGGGCGGGGGAGGGGTCTCCTGGAGCATGATCAGGTGCCTGGTCGGCCTCTAGGGCCCTGGTCCCTGCTCAGCCCTGCAGGCCAGCCTAACAGTTTGTAGAGATGACCTGTCCCTAGGTCTGCTGATTGTGGCTCCCCCGACCCCTGGACTCAAACTGGAACTGGACCTGCCCTGTCGCTTGGCTCTGAGCCCCTCAGCCTGTGTGCTGGGGGGGTCCCCGAGGTTGGGGGCGGGACTTAAGACCAGCCTGCCTACTGCAGTCCGCACTCACTGCATCCCTTCCCAGGTGTCCTGTGCCCACTGCCACCGCTGGGCACCTGCTTCTGGGCAGCGGACAGCAGACGGCCGCCTGTACCCTGGAGCTTCTTGCACCCAGGGCCAGTGCAACTGGCATGGCCTTGATGCGGGAGGCAGAGACTCGACCCCGGGCTCTGGCTCCGCAGTTGGAAAGAGAGGCCGGGTCAGCTGGCTTCCAGACATCTCTGGAGGTGGCAGTGCCCACGGGTCACTCCTGGTAGGGCTTGGGGACCCTGTGGGATGTTGGGAGATCGAACTGGAGTCAGCTGTGTGCAAGGCTGGGGCCCTGCTCGCTGTGCTATCATTCCAGCCCCTTAGCGCTCCCTCTCTTTTGGGGGGGATGGGGTGGGTGGGGCCATAGCTGGCAATGCTCAGGGGTTACTCCTGGCTGTGCTTGAGGGACCAGATGGGATGCTGGGAGCTGGACCCAAGTGGCTGTGTGCAAGGCAAGTGCCCTACCAGCCTTACCGTCTCTCCAGCCCTCATCATGGTGAGGTGTGACGCTGTTGGGCCATGCTCAGCAGTGCTCAGGGGTTGGTTACTCCTGGCTGTGCGCTCAGGAATTCCTACCGAAATTCCCACTGAGGGGCCCGGAAGACCATACGGCATGCCAGGGATGGGACCTGGGCCGGCTGCGTGCAAGGCCAGCCCCGCTGGCTGTGCTATCACTTCGCCTCGTCTCCTCTTTAAACCAGTTTTCTGGAAGTTTTGATGTGTGTGACAAGCTTGTCCTTGACCCTGTTCTTGGGGGTGACCAGCCGCCAGCAGCTCTTCCCCAAAGCTGAGCCAGTGGAGGGGTCAGCGTGCTGCAGCCTCGTCCTGGCGGCTGTGATGGGTAACAGGGCAGACCGGGCGCCCAGAGGGGGAGCCCCCCGCAGCCTGGCTGCCCTCCTCTCGCCCTCGTCGGGGGCTGCCCCTGGGACCCTTGATCAGGCCGCTCAGAGCAGGGCCTGGCTGAGTCTCAGGGGCACGGAGGGGGGAGGACATGGGGCTGAGAGCTGCTCCCAGGGTCCCTGCTGTGTCTGGCAAGTGTGTGCAAGTGTCCGCATGAACGTATGTGTGCACACATGTTCACGTATGTCCTCATGTGTGCACAGGCATGTGTCCTCGTGTGAGCTCTCTTGGGCCCTTCCCTTGCCCTGTTCTGTGGTGTCTGGGAGGGAAGGAACTGGTGCCTCCGCTTCCGACCCCAGGGCTGTCACCCAGGGACTGAGTGGCCCCACGACACACGTGCGCGCACGCGCACACACACACACACACACACACACACACACACACACACACACACACACCCCTGGGTGTCCGCTCTCAGAAGTTGGTTAGGACAGCCATCTTGGGTTTGTTTGGGGGCCACACCAACAGTGCTCAGGGGACCTGCAGTGCAAGGGATCAAGCTGGGCCTCCCTGGGTTCAATGCCCGGCATCCTGTATGGCCCCTGGAGCACGGCCAGGAGTCCTTCCTGAGTGCAGAGCCAGGAGTGACCCAAGAAGCCTCCGCCTGGGCCTCCTGCGTGTGTGGCAGAGCAGCCCGGTGCCTCTCAAGCACGGTGAAGTGAGGCGGCAGTTGGACGGGAAATGACTGCCCAGGGAGTCCAGCACAGAGCGTGTCTCCGGAGCTCTGGGGCCGTACAGCGGAAACAAGGGCACAGCTTCTGACCATGGAACAGGAGAGCCCAGAGAGCGAGTGAAAAAGGAGTCTGCTTGGCAGAATCTTCTGGAGGGCAGCCCGCAGCGAGCGAGCCCTGCCAGTGCCTGCACGGCGCCGAGCCCCAACCCTGAGCCATGCATGGTTCGAACGCGTCCGGTCCCCGCCCAGCTTTTATTTCCCACAGAACGCCAGGCGCGAGGCCCCCGTCCACTCCCGGCCCCTCTCCCCCCCGGGCAGTGCGTGCTGGAGAAACCAGGCGGGCAGAGAGGACACGGCCCTCCCTCTGGAGGCCCCCCTGGGAGATGCTGGTGGGCAGCACGGGCAGGGCTGTGGGACGGGGCCTCCTGGGCAGCCGCACTCCTGCTGCCCCCGGTCCAGCCGGCTCCCCGCACCACGTGCCCAGGGAGCGGAGCTGTGTGTCCTCGCGACAGTCCCGGGCAGTCCGGTGTGACCCAAGCCCCGGTGTGACCATGTGCTCCGGAGCGGGCTCGGGGCGCGCTGGCGCTGGGCGCTGGGCCCCGGGCGCACTGGGTCGTCACATGCCACAGAAAAGGGCAATTCGGGTGGAGGAGTGGGGAAGAGAAGCGGGGGGCCCGCGCCCTCCGTGCTCGTCAGGGGCCCTCGGCCTCCAGGGGCGGCTGCAGGTGGGCGAAGCTGAGGAAGACCTGCTCCAGCGAGATCTGGCTCACGGAGTAGTCGTCCAGGCCGTACTGCTCCTTGGCCTTCTCCAGGGTGCCGAACACCTGGGGACAGCGTGCCGGCTCAGCGCCCAGCGCGCCCAGCCTGCACCCAGGACCCAGGACAGCCCGTGATGTAGACTGTTTGGTTTCGCTTCCGTTTGACCTGGAGGTGCTTGGGGGTCACTCTGTAGTGCTTGGGGGACCACGCGGGGCAGGGCTCAGACTCGGGCTTCGGCATGCAAACCTGCACTCGCCCTGAGTCCTTCCAGGCCTGGCGCCCTGGACCTTTTCCATCCCACCCCAGCGGGGGGCGGGGGGGGGAAGCCCACAGCCCGACAGCATGAGGGCTCTCGAGTGCAGGAACACACAGCGCCCCTGCGGCCCGGCCAAGTCAGGGGCGCCCCCACGGCGCTCACCGTGGCCCAGCTGAGGTCCTCGCTGGGCAGGTGGTAGTGGAGCATGCCTTGGTGCTCATCTTCCAGGACGCTGCCTGCGCAGGGAGAGGCGGGGTCAGGGCCCACAGGTGGCTGTGGGCGGGCAGATGCGCCTGGCCAGGGCACGCACCTGGGAAAGTCAGGCGCACGAAGGCCTTGAACTCCTGCAGCGCCTCGTGCCGCCCGTGGCTCCGCACCTTGGCCCGCAGGCCGTAGCCGCTGCCGAACCTGCTCTTGAGGTGCTGCGGGCTGCCCAGGCACCGCAGCTGGCCCTGCGCCATGATGGCCAGCCGCGTGCACAGGGCCTCGCACTCCTCCATGCTGCGGGCGGGGACGGCCGTCACGAGCCACCCCTGCCTCCCCCTGCCATCGGCGCCGTCCTCAGAGGCTGCTACGGGTGGGGGCAGGTGGCCGGCTCGAGCGGCTGTCCGGCGTTGGTGCCCAGAGCCCGGAGACGCCTCATGCTGCTGTCCCCGCCGCAGACGGGTGTCGTCCACCACCGGCCCCGCTCCTGCCCCTCGACCCCACCCCTACCTGTGGGAGGTGATGACGATGGCTTTGCCGGCCTCGCGGGCGCGCGCCACGGTGTCCCAGAGCAGGCGCCGGGCCACAGGGTCCATGCCCGTGGACGGCTCGTCCAGGAAGATGACGGCGGGCTCTCCTAGGAGGGCGATGCCGGTGCTCAGCTTCCGCTTGTTGCCCCCGCTGAGGGCAGAGAAGAGGCCGGAGAGTCAGCAGGGACCCCAGGGCCGACACTTGTGTCAGGGGCCCCGAGGGGGGGTAGCGAAAGGCGGAAGGGCGGGTGGCGTCGAGCGCGCAGGCCTGCCCGCCTGGGGCAGCACACCTGTAGGTCCGCACCAGCGCGTCGGCATGTGGCTCCAGGAGCAGCGCCCGCAGGGTGTGCTCCACGCAGGCCGCGATGTGGCGCTCGGGGAGGCCCCGCAGCCGCGCGTACATGACCAGCGTCTCCCGGCCCGTCATGTGGTCCAGCAGCGCGTCGAACTGGGGGCAGTAGCCGATCCGCTGGCGCACCTGAGTGGGGGGAGGGTCGGGACCCCACTGCTGCCGAGTCCCGGGGAGGGCCAAGGTGGCCCTCACCCTCGGGGGTCTCACGCGCCAGAAGCTGCTCCTGCCCAGAGTTCAGCCCCTCTCTGCCTCGTCCAGCCGCCCACGAGCTCCGAGCCGGGGGGGGGCGGGGTGCACCCACCTTCCCGATGTCAGAGCAGACGCTGTAGCCCCCGACAAAGGCGTCACCCGACGTGATGGGCTCCTCCCCGGTGAGCATCTTGAAAGTCGTGCTCTTCCCCGCTCCGTTGAAGCCCAACAGCCCGAAGCACTCGCCCTTGCGCACGGCCAGGCAGAGCCCGTGCACGGCCAGGAGGGGTGTCCGCTGCGGGTACACCTGCACCAGGAAGGGCGTGAGGCCGAGCCGGTGGCTCCTGGAGGACGCCCACCCTGGGCAGACAAGGAGGCCCACCTTGGAGAGCTCCTTGACCACCAGCGGCGTGTCCGGCAGGGGGCCCAGTCCGCAGGCCATGACCCGGTTCTTTTCGTCAGCCACATCCTGGTCCTCGGGAAGTGCGGACGCCCGGGCATACACATCCGTCTAATTGTTCCGGAAAAGGATGACACGTGGCCGGCTCGGGTCTGGGGGGTGACTTCCCGCCCGAGGGTCTGCGCTCTGGGGCGCCGGCAGCCTGCAGATGGAAGCCGGCATCGGGGTGGGGAAGCCCTGGGAGTGGGGGTCCTCACCAGCGCACGCCCCCCCCGGAGGGCGCAGAGGCGGGCACGCAGCCGCCACAGCAGGTCGGTCTCCAGGAGGAAGAGCAGGACGAGGGAGACGAGCCCCGAGGTCGCCATGGAGGCCACGAAGCGGCCGACGCCGGGGGCGCTCCAAGCGTAGAAATTCTCCTGGTACCGGATCTCTGTGGGGGGGACCGGAGGGGCACCCCCGTCTCACACAGCGCCCAGCACACCCCGCCCAGCAGAAGCCCCCCCGAGGCCCGAGCACAGGGGAGCAGCAGGGCCTTGTGAGGGGCCCCTCTGTGTCTGTGACCAGTGACGGGGACCTGGCCACCCCATTTGCTCTCCCAGGTTTGAGGGACCCTGTGCTGCAGAAGGTCCCCCGGCCAGTGGGGGGCAGCCACCCTGGGGTCAAGGGCCAGGATACTGGGATGCCACCTCAGACCAACAAATGTTCCTGTGCAGAGAAATGGGGCCTTCGGTGTCCCGTCAGTCAGGGCACCAGGGAGATGCGTGGGCATGTGGCCCCAAATCTAACCGCGAGTGCAGGCGAGAAGGGGGGGGCGGCGGGGTCCCAGACGTCCACAGAGACCAGAGGCCCGGGGGTGTGGGTGTGGGGCCGAGAGAGGGGCTTTGGGGGCACTTCTCAGAGGGGAGGGGGCAGCGTGGGGACCCTGGTGCAGGCGACACGAGGCTGTGGTGGCATTCGGGGGCCCAGCACAGAGGTGTGGGGCAGGGGGAGGGGGAGGTGGGGGAGGCCGGGCAGGCCGTGGGGGACTCACTGTATTTCTTGCAGTACTGGGCCGCCACCTCTGAGGAGGTGCAGTACCTCTTGGTCTCGTAGTTCTCGTAGAAGCTGCTCATGGCCATCCCCAGGCAGTGGTTGGGCAGCACCAGGAACACGTGGTCCAGGGTTCTGGAAAGCTCTTCCAGCTTCACCTCTGTGGGGTGGACAGACAGCTCGTCAGCTCGGCACAGTGGGTGGCTGCGCCGGCATGGGGGCGGGGGTTGGGCGCACCCGGGATGCGCATGATGGTGACCACGAGGAAGGTGGCGATGCCCGAGAGGATGTTGAAGATGGTGAGGCGCGTGTAGGCCATGGCGGCCCCCGAGAAGAGGAAGCTGAGCAGGTACATGTGGGGGATGATGGCCCAGCCGTAGACCAGCAGCAGCAGCAGAGCGTCCGCCAGGTGGCCGTCCCGCGTGAAGGCTTGCACGTCGAAGGCCTTGAACACTACCTGCGGGACACCGCGGGGCGAGGGACCGGTGAGGGCTGCCCGGCAGGTGCCCGGCCCGCCCGGCCCGCCCAGTGCAGGGGCACAGCCCTCACCAGCAGCCCCAGGCTGGGCACGAGGAAGGAGAGCAGGTCCCACAGCAGCGCCGACAGCCAGAAGGTGGCCACTCGGACCCCGCTGACCAGCTGGACGTGCTTGGCCTGCACGGCCCTCTCGCCCACCGCCAGCACGGCGAAGGTGCTGGCCAGGAAGGCCATGGCGAAGAGCAGGTTGAGGGCGAGGTCGAACCCCTTCCGGCCCCTGTGGGCGCAGGCGCGTGAGCGAGGCGGGGGCCTCTGACGGTCCCCCGGCACAGGGAGAGACCCGGATCTGGCCCCAGGAAACTGGACCCCGAGAACCACTCCTGACTTCCTGTCCCGAGGGCAGTGCCGGTCACCCTCCACCCCCACCCCGCAGGAAGGGGGGCTCATCTCCCGGGAGCTGTCCAGCGGGGGGCGGGTGCTCAGGTGTGACATGGCCGAGAGAGTCCCACCACGGGAGGGCTGCGTGGGGGGCGGCTTCTGAGGCCCCATACCCCAGGGGAGAGCACCCAGCCCATGGGGCGAGGCCCCGCAGAGAGCCCTGTCCCCTCGGCCGCGGCCGGGCACGTACTGGTTGAACTGGTCCTTGGCGGCCTGCAGGGCGCTGCGGGGCTGCGGGTAGTTGGCGATGGTGAGGGAGGCCTGCGGGCCGCAGAGCAGCTTGAACAGCAGGTTGTCCACGAGGGCCAGCGCCGTGGCCGGCGAGTGGTACGCCTGGTTGTTGAACAGGGCCGTGATGACCGTGCGGGCGCCCTCGGTCTGGAAGGTCGCCGCGGCCAGGCAGCGCTCGTTGAAGCCGCCCCCTTCCACTGAGGCCCTGAAAATCAGGAACTCCTCCAGGTCCCCTGGGGGACAGTGGCCGCGTCAGAGGGACGAGCCAGGCTCTCCTCTGCCCACAAACACCCCTAACCCTACCCCTTGCAGACCTCGAGTTCCAGAAGGGGGGGCTGGAAGCCCTGGGGGCGGGGCAGGTGGAGGGGCTCCCTCCCGGGGTGTTCCCAACCTCCGTTTCTATGATTTCTATAAAACAGACAGGAACATCTGAGGAGCGCGGGGCCAAGAGGGGCAGCTGTGACTGAGTGACCCCTGCCCTGCCCCGGAGCAGCAAGGCCGGAATACGGGCCCGGGGGCAGCTGCCCACTGTCCCTGGGGTCGGGGCCAGGCTCTAGCTGCCCGGCCTCCTGCTCTGCTCAAGGTGCCCCGAGTCCTGGCGGGGGCTGGAGAGAGGGTGGAGGGGGAGTGCTCCCGCTCCCCCAGAGGGTCCCCCGAGCACCACCAGGAGTGATTCCTGAGCGCAGAGCCTGAGCCAGGAATGAGCCTGGGGCATCGCCCAGGGTGGTCCCACCCTCACCTCACCCCACTACCGCTCCTCCCAAAAGAAGGGAAAAAAATAATTTCAGGGGCTGGAGTGATAGCACAGCGGGTAGGGCGTTTGCCTTGCACGCAGCCGACCCAAGTTCAAATCCCAGCATCCCATATGGTCCCCTGAGCACCACCAGGAGTAATTCCTGAGTGCAGAGCCAGGAGGAGTAACCCCTGTGCATCGCCGGGTGTGACCCAAAAAAAAAAAAAGAATTTCAGCCCAGCTAGCACTTATGAGGGTCAGTAAGTGAAGTCTCCGAGCTGCTGGCCAGAAAATGACCAGGAAGCAGCAAGTGAGAAAACCTTCCAGCACATTCCCTCAAGGCAACTCAGGTGCAGAAGACCCCCGGGGGGAAGAGGCCAAAGGGCAGCGGGCACACAGGGGACCAGGCCTCAGGGATGCTCCTCACCCAGCACCTCGCGGGGCTCCTGGCCCTCGGCCTGCAGCATGTCCTTCCAGTGCTCGGCCAGCCGCTGACCCAGCCGGGAGGGAACGGAGAAGGGCACCACCGTGCGGCCGTACGCGCTCAGCGTCAGCCTCAGGAGGGGGTCGTCGAGGATCTCAGCGGAGTAGTCGATGGCCAGCAGGGCCAGCGTGATGCAGGTGAGCGGCACCAGCGCCTGGGCCGCCGCCAGCTTCCACTCTCGCCAGCTGTACGTGGCCTTCTTCAGGAGCATGGCCCAGAACTGCTGGCCGTGCAGGGTGAGCTGCGGGGACCGGGGCGCTCAGCCGGGCAGGCCGGGGCAGGGCATGGCCGCCCACCCGGGGGCCAGAACCACAGGGGCGGGAAACTGTCCCCTGTGCCCCCTTTCACTGCCCACCAGATACAGGGACAGCCAGGCCCCGTTTCCCTCGGGCAGGGGGGTCGCGTTCTGCAGGGAGTTCTGTGCCCCCACCAGCCCGGCCGTGCGCTCTGGAGGGGGCTTGTTCCCAGAGGCCAGTCACTCTCTCCTGGGGCTCAGGGCTGAGTGCAGGCTCCTCGAACCCGGTTCCAGCCTCAGCACCGCAGCACCACACGCTGCCCCCACGCCCGGGAGTGGCCACTACAAGCAAAACGCTTCCACTGGGCCCCCGGGAAGCTGACCCCAGGCTCGGGCCGAGGCGGGGTCTCGGGTCCTCACCCCGCTGTTGAGCTGGAAGGTGCCGCCTTCCTCCTGAATGAGCGCCCCGATGCCATCACTCGGGTCCATGACGCCGCACAGCTGGCCGTCCACGGCCCAGTCGCTGGCCCGCCTCTCATGCTGGTACTGCAGGGCGGGCAGCTGGATGGCCTGGATGTCCAAGCTGCTGTCCACCAGCTTGCCGACCCTGTGCCAGACGCATGCACCGGGACGGGGTGAGACCAGTCCTGTGCTCGCTGGTGTGTACCCCCCACCTGGGCTGTTTTGGGGGCGCGGGGCAGAGTGAGGGGATCGGGTGGTAGTCCCCCCCCCCCGCCTGGCTCGCTCTGCTGGGTGCTTGGTGATGAGCAGGGGGGTGGGGCAGGGCGCTGCCAGGTGTGACTCTGCCCCACCGCCCATGAAACAGCTGCCCTCGCTCTGGCCTGACTGACCGCAGGAAGACCTCCTCCATGGTGGTGACGGACGCCCCAAAGCTGGCGATGCCCAACTCCGTCTGCTGTTGCTCCAGTGTGGCGAAAAGGCCTTCGAACCTGCAAAGGCCCCAGCAGTGAGACCCGTCCACGCCTTTCTTTATTTTTTGTTTTGCTTTTGGGCCACACTCCGCGGTGCTCCAGGGTTACTCCTGGCTCTGCACTCAGGAATTACTCCTGGCGGGACTTGGGGGGCCAGATGGGACGCTGGGGATCAAACCCGGGTCAGCTGCGTGCAAGGCAGATGCTACCCACCGTGCTACTCCAGCCCCGACCACTTCATGCCTTTCTAGATTTTTTGCTTTTAATTTTTAGAGGGCTCACACCTGGCAATGCTCAGGAGTTACTCTGGCTCTGCACTCAGGAATTACTCCTGGCAGTGCTCGGGGGACCATGTGAGATGCCAGAGATTGAACCCAGGTTGGCTGCATGCAAGGCAAATGCACTTCCGCTGTACTGTCGCTCCAGCCCTTCCTAGATGATTCTTCCCTGAATAATCACCTTCATGTGGAACGGGGAGGGAGGAGGCAGGGGCTCCTGGCAAGGCCATTAGAAGCACGGAGGACGGGGCCAGGAGACAGCGCCAAGGCCAGCCCGTGAACCCCGCTGGTGAGGCCTGGCTGGGTCCCGGGCCATCCCTGCTACCAGGAGCTCTGAGGGCAGAGCCCACACCCACAGGACACGGAGTCACGGAGAAAAGAAGGCTCTGAGCCAGGAAGCCGGGGAAAGTCACCAGCAAGATGGGCAAGAGGAGCAGGCAGCGGCTGGCCGCGCCCCAGAGCGGCAGCAGAAAGAGGACAATGGGCAGAAGAGCCACCAGATGCCCCGCCCTGGCTTCCCTCGGCAGGCGAAACTCTGGTTTCCCTCTACGGCCAGGGGTCTGGCGAGGTGGGGGTGCCCGTGGCAGGGTGGGGTGTTTGCAGGCTGGCAGGTACTGCCACGTGCCTCTTCTCAGGGACGGGGTGTCCATGCCCGCGCCATGGGGCCCTGGTACCTGTGGGTGCTCTCCTTGGGGAGGATGAAGGACAGTTCGGCGCCCACATTGCTCTCCAGTGTGGCGCTGGGGACATGGTGTCTCACCAGCCTGGCAACAGCCTCGGGGTCGCACCGTGCCTCCTTCACCAGCGTCATGTGGTAGCCGGCTCCTGCGGCCGGCAGAGGCCTGGTGAGCCGGCATCCCTGCCCCTGTCTTCAGGCAGGGAGCCGGGGACACGGGTGGCCCGCCCACTGCCCCTGGCCTCATCAGCTGCTCCCGCAGGGGACTTGGGGTGCAGGTCACTCCAAGAGTGTGACCTCAGTCAGACTCCCACCCAAGGTTCCAGTGACCACGGACAAGACTGGCCCCCAGCCTCGCATTTTCTCAGAGGGGAGCCGCGGGGTCCTCCCGGTGCAGCCGCCTTCTCTCGCCACCTCTGCCCCCGCACACTCTAGGCTCGCACCGGCAGGTGCTGTGGGGAAAGCAGCCAGCCCTGGGGGTCAAAAGGGGCTCGCCTGTCTGGATGAACCTGGAGCC
The DNA here is from genome assembly GCF_027595985.1 of Sorex araneus. Classification (NCBI taxonomy): domain Eukaryota; kingdom Metazoa; phylum Chordata; class Mammalia; order Eulipotyphla; family Soricidae; genus Sorex; species Sorex araneus. The sequence goes on along the minus strand of NC_073305.1, from coordinate 221,902,316 downwards.
GTGGTCACAGTGGACTAAGTGACCTTGAGTATTCAGGTCTCAGAGCCAGCCTGGCTGCACACTAACGCTCAGGGGTCCAGGGGTCGCTCTCTTGCCCCCCACTCCATACTCTTAAGAACGGAACAGAAAGACCCGCCCCCTCGCCGTGCCCCGCCCCCTGCCCACCGCGCCCCGCCCATGCTCACCGCGCCCCGCCCCCTGCCCACAGCGCCCCGCCTCTGCTCACCGCGCCCCGCTCCTGCTCATCACGCCCCGCCCCTGCTCACCACCCAAGTCCTCGCCCTACCAGCCCACCGCGCCTCGCCACCTTCTTTCTGGGTCCCTTGCTTGCCATACCCCGCCCACCTTTCCCGCTCCTTGTCGCTGTGTCCCGCCCTCGCCCCGCCCCATCGTGCCACACCCACACGTCACGCTCCTTCCACACCATGCCCCGCCCCTCCCCTCCCTGCCCCGCCCTTCGCCCCTCGCCCCTCGCCCCTCGCCCCTCACCCCTGGCCCACTCACCATACTTCTGCTTGAGGAAGAGCGAGGACCCGCAGCACTGCAGCTCGCCCTTGGCCATGATGGCGATGCGGTCCCCCAGCAGGTCGGCCTCGTCCATGAAGTGGGTGGTCAGCAGGATGGTGCGGGCGCGCTTCTGCTGCTGGAGAAGGTCCCAGATGGCCCTCCTGGAGACGGCGTCCATGCCCGCCGTGGGCTCATCCAGCATCAGCACCTGTGGGTGGGAGCGGCCGTGAGGCCTGGCGCGTGGCCAGCCTGGGGGCGCCCACGGCAGCCCGCACCTTAGAGCCTGCGATGAGCGCGATGCCGATGGACAGCCGGCGCTTCATGCCACCGCTCAGATACCGGCTGCGCGTGTCCCGCTTCTCCTCCAGGCCCAGGGTGTGCAGCAGGCGCTTGACCTCCTCCGGGCACTTGTGCTGGGACAGACCTTTCAGCTGCGGGGCAGGGCGCAGGTCAGTGTCCCTCCGCCCCCAGACCTGGGCTGGCTGCCGGGCAGTGGCCTGCGGGGAGGGGGGGCTCACCTGCGCGTAGAAACTCAGGTGCTCGGCCACCGTCAGGTTGTCAAACAGGACATCGTGCTGCGGGCACAGGCCCAGGCTCTTCCGGATCTGAGCCATGTCTCGAGAGATCTCGTACCCACCGATGTAGGCCCGCCCGCTGGTGGGGGGAAAGAGACCTAGGCCCGCGGGGGGCCCCCGGGCTCAGGTGTTGGGAACCCTTCCAGCCACAGGGCGCGGCACGTACTCACCTCACGCACACCTGTGCCCTTCGCTCCACCCCGGGACCCTGGCGACACCCCATTCCCCAGGGCAAGGGCCGGCCCGGGGCCGCCTCTCACCGGTCAGCATGGACAGCGTGGTGGTCTTGCCCGCGCCGTTGTGGCCCAGCAGGACGGTGATCTGTCCCTCATACATGTTGAGGCTCAGGTCTCTGACGGCTGCTTTGTCCTTGCTCCCCTCCCGGAACAGCTGCAGTGAGGGCAGCGGGAACTGCTGGCACCGCCCACCCCACACGGACGCCAGCTCCGTCCACGACAGCCACCTGCCCACAGGGGGACCCGGAACACAGAGGCGCCTGGGGGAACTCGGGCACGGGAGTCAGTCCCTGAGACCCGAGAGGCCCACCCAGGGCACCTTAGACACACGCTTGATCTTGATCCCGGCCACCAGGTCCTCGGGCTCGGCTTCAAAGTACTCGGTGCTGGCTGCTTTCTCGGGGTCCTTGTCCCCGTCCCCTTTCCCGAAAGCTGTTCTCGGGCCTCCGCACCAGTATGAGGGCTGGGGGGGACACGGCAGTCAGCCTCCCTGCCCTGGGCCTCCCCTGCTGCAGGCGGCAGGCAGCCCCCGCAGGTCACGTGCGGGTGAGACTGTACCCCAACAGGCAGGGCCACGGGGTGGGCAGCTGCCCAGCACTGGGCACTGTGGTGGAAGGCCCCTGTTCAGGGGCTGCTCCTTGCGCTCAGACAGCGAGCCTCGGCCTGTCTCCTGCTCGGGCAGTGCTCAGGGATCACTCCTGGTGGCACTTGGGGTCAGGCATGGACAAGGCAGCCCGCTGCCCTGCCCGAGGCACTTTCTCCACCCCATTCAGCGCTTTCCTCGGCGCCCGGGGGCAGAGTCCGGCCTTGCAGCTCAGGCCTGGCGAGGGAGCGTGGGGCGCGCACTGAGGAAGGGGTGACCCAAGACAGGGCAGACTCGCACACAGGGCCTCAGGGGTCGAGGCAGCATGCGGGGAGCTGAGTGCTGGCCAGCACGGAGCAAGGCCCCAGAGTCGGGCAGGTGCTCCCCCTTTCATCCGAGCCCCATGCGCAGGCCAGAGCGGCAGCTGGGGAGGCCCAGCTCGGCCCAGCACTGAGGCCCCGAACCCAGAGCCAGGAGTCGCCCTCAGCAATGCCGAATGTGGCCCCCACACTGAAACGCGGGGGCGTGGCACAGGACAGGAGGTGCAGACGGGGCCCTCCAGCGCACGTGGCTCCGAGACCCGCGTTAGCTGCGGGCAGAAGCCCCAGGATTGTCTTCGTTTCTTGTCGTGCTGGGGACTGAACCGGGGACCTCCCCGTGCAAGGCGGAGCCATACCCGGGCGCCCGGGGACGTCCCCGGTACTGGGGGGCAGGGCCGGGCCTCGGGTGTCCTGCTACATGCTGGGAGGGGGACAAAGAGGACCACGCTGACAGGGGGCACTTCCTGGCCTTGGGGCGCAGGCAGGGCACTCACCAGCAGGAAGAAGTACCAGGGCTGAGGCACCCCGAGTTGGCCGGGCAGCACGGCGTCCGCGTACCAGGCCACCAGGCAGTACAGCAGCGAGTCCAGCAGCAGCATGGCCAGCGCGTGCCCGAAGGAGAAGTCATCGTCCACGTTGACGGGGCTGAGCAGGTCTCGCCACTGGATGCCCACGCCTGCAAACACACAGGGCCTGCACCCACCCTGGCACACAGGAGTGGGCACCCGTGCACGCACTGCATATACACACCGGCACACGTGATACACGTGTGCACACGACACACAACCGCGCATGACACACAGCACACAGGAACACACTTCGGCACGCGTATCACAGAGGTCAGGCCAGGCCGCAGCAGCAAGGCCTCGGGGAGCCTTTTCCACAGGCAGAAACACGGGCCCAGGGGACAGGCAGGCAGGCAGGGCACTCGCCCCACGGGCGCCCAGCTGGGGTGGACGCCCGGCTCCAGGGGTAAGAGGGACCCCTCGGGGCGGACCCTCTGCCCACGCAGACTCACCCTTTGCCTCAAACTTCCCGAGGAGCTGCGCCCCCATGGCCATGGCCACGTTGGACAGGAGGCAGGAGACGAGCTTCTGGCTCTGAGTCATCCAGTTGTAGCGGGGAGCGACGAAGAAGTACGGGATGTAGGTGAGGAAGTAGAGGAAGCCCCCCACAGCGGCCGCCATGTTGGCTGGGGAGAGGGGGAGGGGCGCGGAGGGCATCAGGCCATGCGCCCCTCCACGTGGGGGCACAGCTCAGAACCGCAGGACCCTGGCCCAGCCACAGCCTTATCTGTCAGGGTGCCTGTGCTCGGGGCCCCCTGTCTGCTACAGCCCTGGGTGGGGGACCCTGACGCCCACCTGCCCGCCCCTGCAACCCTGCTCCCACCCTAGACGCACGCGGCATATCTGCTGTGGACTGGGCCTCCCCTCACCCCTCCTCACAGGGTGCAGGCAGACAGGAACCCCAGAGCAGGGAGGGGCAGGAGGCCCGGAAGGAAAGAGGTGACCAGAGAGAGGGACGAGGGGCACAGAGCTGAGCAGAGGGCGCCTCCGAGAGGCCTCACAGGCGCAAAGGAAGCACCATGGGTCCGAGGGGCTTGCGGAAGAGCCATCGCGCCCCTTAGAGTTCACAGACAAGGGCAAGGGCGACATTCCTCCAACACTCTGAGGCAGCACCCTGGGTGGGCCCTCGCCCTTCTCTCCGTCTGGAGAGCCTGGTCGACCTCGTGGAAACCACTGCTCGCTGAGTTACCCAGACTCCCCTCGTGAGGCCACTGAGGGGATGAGGCGCAGGGCCCCGGGAACGAGGGGGCTGGGTCGCCGCCAGGGCGTTGGGGCCAGTCAGGAAACCCCACTCTTTGCCTGAAGCCTCTGCTGCACTGACAACAGGTACTGCCTGGAGGTGCTCCGCACTTGGTGCTCGAGAAGCCACAGACGAGGGAGCCCGCGGGCAGCTCCCCAGGGCGCCTCACCTCTGCTGAAGAAGCTGCTGACCATGAGGCTGAAGGCAATGGTGGACACGGCGAAGCAGGCCAGGAAGACCAGCACCAGCGACGGGTCACTGTGCGCCAGCACCGCCACGTCCTTCTTCACCTGCGCGGGGAGAGGGTGGGCAGGCTCTGCGGGCCAGGGGCTCCGGGCCATGGGGGCCTGCTGGACCCACGCTCACCTTGACGCAGAAGAGCAGGGTCATGAAGGAGACGATGAGGAGGAGGAAGAGGAAGAACAGGAGGAACCAGGCGCTCCAGTGCAGCCAGCTGCCCAGCCCCATCACGCGCATGTACTCCTGGGGGCCACACGAAAGCCTGCCATGGCCGCGCTGCTTCGGCCCACACCACTGTCCACCACAGCTATGCCAGCCACAACTGCATGCCATGGCTGCGCGTGCCGTGACCCAACACCTACCCATGCTGTGCATGTGTACTGTGTGTACCATGTGTGCTGTGTGTACTGTGTGTGCCGTGTAAGCTGGGTGTACATGCACTGTGTGCACTCTGTCTCTGTGTGCTGCATGTGCTGTGTGCTGTGTACTGTATGCACTGTGTGTACTGTATGTACTGTGTGTGCTGTGTGCTGTATGTATTATGTGCTGTGTGCTGTGTGTGCTGTGTGCTGATGTACTGTGTGTGCTGTGTGCTATGTGTACTGTGTGTACTGTGTGTGCTGTGTGCTGTGTGTACTGTGTGTGCTGTGTGGTGTGTACTGTGTGTGCTGTGTGCTGATGTACTATGTGTGCTGTGCTGTGTGTTGTATGTACTATGTGCTGTGTGTACTGTGTGTGCTGTGTGCTGTATGTACTGTATGTACTGTGTGTGCTGTGTGCTGAGGTACTGTGTGTGCTGTGTGCTGTGTGCTATAAATACTATGTGCTGTGTGTTGTGTGTACTGTGTGCTGTGTGCTGTATGCTGATGTACTGTGTGCTGTGTGTGTGCTTCCCCATCCTGTCTGTGGCGGCTTAGACTCAGTGCAGTGAAGCCAGCCAGGGCCCAGCCCCCACGTCCCCACTACAGGGAGGTGGCAGCTGGGAAGGTTCTGGAGGTCAGTGCTGCTGGGCTCTGTGCCCGCCTGCAAGAGCCCCGTCTTCCTCCCGCGAGCTGCCGGGCGTCCAGCGCGCTCCTCAGCACTCCTGGCCCACGGGGCCTCCTTCCTCCCGGCGCCCCGGACCGGTACCTTGAGCCTCTGCTCCTTTTCCTGCACGACGGCCCGGATGACAGTGAGCGCCGTGTAGGTGAAGCTGAGCATGAGCAGCAGGGGCAGCTGGTACTGGACGGCCACGAGAAAGGGGTCGGAGAGGAAGGGCGGGTAGGGGAAGCGCTGGACCTTCACGGTGAGCGAGCTCAGCAGCCGGCGGGCCGAGGCGTTGGCGTGCTGCTCCATGATGGCCCGGTCCACGGCGTGCTGCACGGCCAGGAAGCCCTCCAGGATGTACCCTGCGCAGGAGCAGGCCGCAGCACTCGGGTAAGCTCCCCACCCCTGGTCCCGACACTGCCATCCTGCTCCCACCCTTGTCTCGGCCCCGCTTTGCTCCCAGGGGACTTGGCCTGCACGAGGGACCCCCCCAATCCTGCTCCTGAGACCAGCGGTCACTAGCGCTGCTGCCCTGCGACTCCCTGTAGCCAGCGCCTCCCTCGGCCCCCAGAGGGGGTCAGGCACCAGCTCCTAGAGCCTCCATGGATCTGTAGGATGCGGGGCTCAGGTCCGACCCTCCGGGCCACAGCTGCCTTCCTTGAGTGAAGGGCACAGACAGCCTGGAGGAAGCTGACGTGCGACTGACCCCGCCTTGGGGCCTCTCCTAGGTCAGCTCAGCGGGACTGGCCCTGACCCCCGGCGTGTCCTCACGGCTCTCACCCGGCTCTCCTCCGTCGGGGGCCGCGGGCTCCCTGGGGCCCAGGCTGGGGAAGAGCGGGAAGAGGGAGGTGGTATGCCAGCCCTCTGCGTCCCGCAGGAAGTGGGAGCCCGCCTGCGTCCACATGTAGTTCCGCCGCGTGGAGCTGAAGCGCAGGTGGTACCTGACCTGCGGAGAGGACGCCGGAGCCGCGGTCAGGCAGGAGGCACCGGGGCGGGGACGGCGTCGCGGAGCCGGGACGGCGTCGCGGAGCCGTAGCGCGTGTCCCCCTGGGACAACTCTGACGGGCCTTTGTCACCACTCTGCCACGACCACCCCAGAGACCCCCTACCTGGGACACGGGCCCCGAGCCCCCAGCCATGCTCCTGGCCCGGGCGACAGAGAACCACCTGCTTCCTGTGCGACTCACTTATCGGCGCCTTTGGGGCCAGGCCTGGAGGTGTCAAGGGCTGCCCGGCTCTGTGGCTGGGGTCACCCCAGCAGTGCCCCCGGGACCATGAGTGAAGCCAGAAATCAAGCCGGGCCCACCTAGTGCCTCGGTCCCTGTGCACTGCTCCAGGCCATGGTCTTTTTTTTTTTTTTTTGCTTTTTGGGTCACACCTGGCAATGCACAGGGGTTCCTCCTGGCTCTGGACTCAGGAATCACCCCTGGCGGTGCTCAGGGGACCATATGGGATGCTGGGAATCAAACCCGGGTCGCTTGCTTGCAAGGCAAACGACCTACCCGCTGTGCTATTGCTCCAGCCCCAAGGCCATGGTCTTTTCATTAAAAGCTTAAACATTTTGCAGTAGCTGTTTTGGGTCATAGCTGGGCAGTATCCAGGCTAATCCTGGTGGGCTTTTGGGGGGTGCCGGGGCCTGAACTCAGCCTCCCGGGGGCCCTCACGTGCAGAGCCTGGAGCCATATTCTCTGCTCCTAAGGTTTATTTTACACTACAGTGGAAATTCGACTTTCTTTCCTTTTTCTCTCTTTTTGGCAGCACTGGGGATGGAGCCAAAGCCCTCGTGGCTGGTCACCTCCCCGAGTCCCCAGCCATGTGGCACAAGGGCCCGGAGGTGTGGTGCCCAGGAGGCCTGGACAGCGGCAAGGCTGGGGCAGGCGCAGGCTGAGCTGGCGCCATCCTGGAGGGCCCGAGAGCGCCCCCCGCAGGGCCCCAGCCTCACCGCCAGCGGCAGCGGCTCCTGGCTGCGCTGGAAGGTGTGCTCGAACACCAGGGCGGCCAGCACGTCCGAGGAGCGGTTGTCGTAGCGGATGTAGTCCTCAAACTCCTTCTCCGAGGGGAAGCCATGGACTGCGGGGACACAGGGCCCGTGAGCCGCCTGCCTGGCACTGCAGGCCACAGACGGACAAAGGCCGGGCCTGTTCACCCCTCTCGGTCCCGAGTTACTGCTGGCGGCGGGCGACCTTGGGCTTTGGCGGACACCGGCAGCCCAGCAGCCCTCAGCAGCTCAGGGCGGGCAGCAAGGCCCTATGTGGACGCCTCTGACGCCCCCGGCCCCTGGCCCAGGGTCAGCCTTCACTCCCAAGTGCGGCTACTCAGGTGGCCACCAGTGTGCGAAAGGCTCCTCCAGCCAGAGTGAGCCTGGATACCCCACCGCCCACCTCTGCTGCAAGGTCATGTGAGGTCAAGGCCAAGTGCGGGAGAGCAAAGGGCAGGTGTGGCAGCGCTGCGGGGGCTGGCCCTGGGGCCTGCTGAGAGCCCCCTGCCCTCAACATCCCAGGGAGACCCCGCACCAGGCCCCCGCGCTCACGTCGGAGGTTGAGCCCCAGGGTCTGGCGGACGGACTCGGCCACACCCTGGACGGCCGCGCTGCGGTCCGGGATGTACACCAGCTCCCAGGCGCCCCCCGGAGGCGGGAAGCTGAAGAACAGGGGCAGGCTCTGGATGTCCTGGCGCGGGTACACCGTGGCGCTCGGCACGTTCTCGGACTGGATCTTCAGGCGAAGCCAAATCAGGATCCCGGAGAACAGCAAGGGCAGGACCAGCTCCAGGACCGTCACCAGGACCTTCCGCCTCTGGAGAAGAAGTGGGAACACCCGCGTTGGGCCAGGGTCCCCGGCGGGCCCTCCCCTGCCTGCCCCCCAGCGGGGCCCCGGCTGACCTGCAAGGTGAAGTTCTTCCAGAGGAGCAGGCGCAGCTGCCGGAGCACCGCCATCGTGGCCAGCCTGGGGACAGACGTGGGGGGTCACGTGTGCACGAGGGGACCCGCACTGGCCAGGACCCCTGCTGCCGGGCTCTGCTCGCCTCCCTGCATGCCTGAGCGACTCAGCGGGCGCTGGGTGGAGGGGCCGGTCCGAACCCCTGCGGTAGAGGTGTCTGCACTCTGCCACCCTCAAGTCCCAAGAACCAGTTTTTCCTGTTGTAACTGTGAGGACTGGGACAGAGGCCTCCCGCTCCGAGCACAGAGCCCTCACCCACACCTGTCCCCCAGCAAGGTCTGATCTGCTTCACGTGGGAACAGTCCCCGAACGTGGTCAGCGGAGAGGCCCGAAACCTGAGCAGTGGCAGAAACAGAAGCCGCGGCTGTCGGGAGCACCAGAGCAGAACAGCGACGACTGTGGGCATGTGACTCAGCGCCCGCACAGGCCGGCCTGGCCCACAGTGCCCAGCCAGAGGGTCGGACCCCGCAGACAACACACGCTGCCATCCGTGCCCCGCGCCCAGCCTCACTAAGTGTCCCTTACGTTACGGGTCGTTACTGTGAGTCTGGTGCCACGTGGTCCCGAGCACCCGGCGGACAGAGCCCGCAAGCCACACGTCTGCCCTGAGGGTGCTCAGGACAGCCTGGCAGGAAACGAGCACAGGGAACAACTTAGACATCATGTGAAACACAGCTGTGTAGGGATGAAGGCATTTGCGCCGCACATGGCCAGCCCCAGCAAGACCCCACCCCACCACACTCCCCGCCTGGGAGTGACCCACGAGCACAGAGCGGGGAGCAGCGCTGAGGGCCACAAGGAGGGGCCCCAGAGCAGTTTAAACAAAACAAAACATGGCTTTTGAGGAGTCACTTGGCTAAAGTGCAGAGGAATTCGAGCTGAGGTCAGACCACAAGGGTAGGGTTCAGGAAGCCACTTGCGGTGCTGGGGATAGAGCCCAGGCCAGCCGCTTGCAGGCAGACGCTTGGCCACATGCTGTCCTATCTCTCTGGCCCTGGGACATGCAGGAGGCCCGGAGCTACGCCCAGCACACGATCCTCTGAGGGCCGAGAGGACCGGCCTCGGGCACTGCTGTGAGTGGCCAAAAACAAAACAGAAATTAAAGCTAAGACAGTGTGAATGCTATTAGTGCAACTTAATTAATTATACACATTCTAGGGGCCAGAGTGATAGCACAGCGGGTAGGGCGTTTGCCTTGCACGCAGCCGACCCGGGTTCTAATCCCAGCATCCCATATGGTCCCCTGAGCACTGCCAGGGGTAATTCCTGAGTGCAGAGCCAGGAGTAACCCCTGTGCATCGCCAGGTGTGACCCAAAAACCAAAATAAATAAATAAATAATACACATTCTTTAAAGTCAGCCAGGGTGGGGGCAGGGTGATAACGCCAGGCTGGGGACACGGGCCCTGAGCTCCGTCCCCAGCACTGCTGGGTTTGGCTCTGGAGACCCACCGAGTGCTGCCGGGCTGGCCCTCGAGTCCCTTGAGTACTGCCCGGGAGTCCTCAGCTCCCACCTCGAAGTGCAGCAGGTGGAAGCATAGGCTGAAGGGCAGACGGGAAAGGGTCGCAGGCTCATGAGCGTGGCAAGATGCACGAGGACACCCCCTCCTCGGGCAGGCCCAGGTAGCGTGGGCACTTTGGCCTGGACACTTTCTTCTGCGGCAAGAGGGCACTCAGCAAATGGGGCCATTCACAGGAGCCCTCTGTCACGCAACGCGCTGCGACACGGGCGGGTCTGGAGAGTGTCACAGAGAGAGGGACGGGCACAGAATCATCGCACTGACACGCAGGACAGAGAGACAGAGGCCCAGAGCGACAGCACAGTGGCCGGGCCAGTTCGATCCCCGGCATCCCATACCATCCTTTCAAGCACCGCCAGGTGACTCTGCACTCAGGAGCCACTGCCATCGCCAGGGGTGACCCAACACAGAATAAAAACAAAACCAAAAGGCCAAGGAGAGGAGTAACGAAAAGCCAACGGCAGCAGAGACTGGGCCTTAGTGAGAAGCTCGCCTCTGGGGGAGGGGGCGGCCAGGGAAGGGGCAGCCGGGGAGAGAGGGAAGTGGTACTCTGCCAGCACTGGGGGCTGAAAGGAGGTAAAGTGACATGCACGCTGCCCGACTGGTAACAGTACTGTAAACCACAGTGCCAGGAAGCAGAAAAGGGGCAAGTGCTTGTTCCAGAGGCTGCGGGAGGGAGGGAAGCTGGGGACACTGGTGGAGGGAGGGGACAGTGTTGGGGCATTGCGGCCTGAGACTCAATCAAGAAAAGAGAAAGAGAAACTCAGTCATGAATAACTTGGTATTTTTGAGGGGGAGGAGGCTGCCTTTTTGGGTCACACCCAGTGATGCTCAGGGGTTACTCCTGGCTCTGTTTACTCAGGAGTTACTCTGGGCGGTGCTCGAGGACTATGCGGGATGCCGGGGATCGGACCCGGGTCAGTCACAGGCAAGCCAAATGCTCTCCTGCTGTACTATCGCTCCAGTTCCAATCATGAATAACTTTGTAACTCTGTAATTCACAGTAATTCAATTGAAAAATAAACAAACAAATAAACAAAAACCACCACAAAGCAGCCTGGGCAGAGAAGTCCCTTTCTGGACAAATCGAGGCCGGGACGGTGCTGCCCCCTGCTCCCTCCTGTCCTCCGTGGCAGGCAGACAGCCTGGGTACGGGGGCTGACCTGGTCTCTGGAGAGCAGCCGGGGACCCTGGAGATGGGACATTGGGAAGGGCCTGGGTGACATCTTAGGGCGACCCGTGTGAGCCAAACTTGGGGAAATACCGCAAGCCTCTCTCGGGTCAGAAAATTGGGGGACAGAACAGACAGGAGGCACGTCACCTCCGAGAGGGCAGCTGGGCTCGGAGGCTGCCAGGGCGCATTGCCCACTCCAGGCTGGGGGTCGCCCTGAGCCTTCAGGAGCAGGGACACTAGGAGGGAGCGTCCGGGGTGGGGGCCAGAGAGAGCAGCACTGGCTGAGTCCCCTGTGAGCCTGCGGGACCCCCACGGCCAGGCCAGCCACACCCGCTCCAGGCCCCCGGCACCCGGCCCTTGTCCCTTGCTGCCTGTGCGTGAGCAGAGGGAACTTAAAGGGGGAGAGTTCCCAAATTACGAGATCTGGAGGGTTTGTCGGTTACAAAAGCGGATGGACACGAGGAAAGGAAGTGTCCATTGCTGGAAGCACTCAACACTGGAGCCCCTAGAAGTGGTGATGGCCACTGGCCAGGTCCAGCCGGGCGGGGGCCGCTGAGACAAACACTCCGCGAGGCGGCTGGCCTCCGTGAGAGCACGTCCCAGAACCCCTCGACGCGGCCAGGAAGCGGGAGAGCTTCTCCTTCCTACCGAAGAGTGTTTGCTCACGGCGGAAATGTCAAGCAGCTCGCAGATCGCCGAGTTCAGTATTTGCTTTACGAGTGAACAGCTGAAGTGTCCGGGCGAGAGCAGGCGGAGGCTGCTGGTTCCGGGGAGACACTCCAGGGCACACTGGATTCCCCCCAGAAGGAATTTTCCAGTAACTTGTTCATCAGGATCTCGGGGTCCTGCCAGCCCTGTGTGTTTCTTCGGTACCTGCTGCTCCGAGCTCCCCAGAACTCTGGGTCGGCCGAGTCCACACCGCTGCCTTTCTCCCCCTCCCTGCCCACGCCCGGGGCTGCCCCGATTTCCATGGGCCCATGCAGAACAGTTTCCACTGCTGTGTGTGGCCTGGAAAGGAGCCTCTCGAGAGGTCTCTGCCTCTCTGTGCCCACCGGGGTCAGCAGGGAGGGGAAGGCGTGGCAGGAAGGAGGGTCCCCAAGTGCAGCAGGGCAGACGGTGGCCGCGGCGCTCTTGCTCTGGCAGGTCAGGCTGCCCAGAGCGCTCTCCCGAGCCCCCTGTCACCTATGCCAGTGAAAGGTCTGGGGGCCGGAGATTCAGGGGTGTTTGCTGGGCAAATCTGTGGCTGTTTAGGATTTGTGCAATAAAAAAAAAAAACCTAACAGAATTTCTCCTGGAGTCTCAGCTGAGGGCCACTTGCACCAGGTCTGAAGGGTCTGGCAGTGCTTTTCACAACTTTTTCCCCCCCCCAGGTTTTGGGCCATACCCAGTGGTGCTGAGAGCTTACTCCTGACTCCGCTTTTATAGATCACTCCTGCAAGGCAAGCACTTTACCCACTGTACTGCCCTTCTGACTCCATAATGTTCTTTTCTTACATTTTGTCTTGGGGCCACACCTGGCTGCACTCGGTGATGGCTCCTGGCTGGGCTCAGGGGACCATCTGCGGTAGCAGAGATCAAACCCGGGTCAGACCACGCAAGTGTCCTACCTGCCGTACCATCTCTCCCGCTGCGTGGGAAGTGTTCAATGAGCAAGAACCACACCTCGAGTAAGCCTCACTGGCCACGATACTGCCACTGCCCAAAGCGCGGGCCGCTGTATTGGAAGGAACCACGGTCCTACCTCGCCAGGCCCCGGTCACAGCGCGAGAGAACCTGGGCCTCTCGAGGGAAAGCAAGTGCTCCAGCGCTCTGGGCCTCTCCCTAGCCCTGTATTTTTATTCTTTTTCTTTTTTGTGTCACCCGGCGATGCACAGGGGTTACTCCTGGTTCATGCACTCAGGAATTACTCCTGGTGGTGCTCAGGGGACCATATGGGATGCTGGAAATCGAACCCGGGCCGGTCTCATGCAAGGCAAATGCCTAACCCTCTATGTTATCGCTCAGCGTTGTTGGGTGTGACCCCCCGAAAAAAATAAAAACAAGGGGCTGGACCGATAGCACAGCGGGTAGGGCGTTTGCCTTGCACGCGGCCGACCAGGGTTCTAATCCCAGCATCCCATATGGTCCCCTGAGCACGGCCAGGGGTAATTCCTGAGTGCAGAGCCAGGAGTAACCCCTGTGCATCGCCAGGTGTGACCCAAAAAGCAAAAAAAAAAAAAAAAAAAAAAGGGACCAGTTTGACAATAACAGTGGGAATTGATCACGCTGAACACGAGCTGCGTGTTGAAAGCAGGTAAAGGGACATGTGTGATAACTATTGCAAAGCATAATGCCCAAAAGGGGAGGGAGAGAGAAGAAAAGTGTCTGCCATAGACATAGAGGCGGGGGTGGGGGGAGGGTACAGGAGGGAAACTGGGGATACTGGTGGTGGGAAATGTACACTGGTGAAGGGACAGGCGTTGGAACGTTATATGACTGAAACCCAATCATGAACAACTTTGTAACTGTGTATCTCACTGTGATTCCATCTTAAAAAATAAATCATTAAAAAAATAACTTTAGGAGTCCAAGTGATAGGGTTGGATCCTGTATGGTCCCCTGTGGACTGCCAGGAGTGATTCCTGAGCCCAGAGCCAGGAAAAACCCCAGAGCATTGTTGGGTGTGGCTCAGAAAGATAAAAAAAAAAAAAAAAGGCTTTACTTGGTTTACTGGGTGGGAGAGATAATCCAGCAGGTAAGACCTTGCCCTGCACACAGCCAGTCCACAGCCACCCCCGCACCACATGTGGCTGGAGGAGCCCCGAGAGTGATTCCTTAGCCAGGAATGAGTCCTGAGCACTTACAAATGTGGCCCAGAAGCTAAAAAAAAATAAAGACTTTAGCGGGCAGGAAATCTGGCTCAGGAGGCCAGCGTGGCCCTCGGCGTGCGGGAGGCAGCATCTGGGACACACTGTGTGCGGAGCTTCCCTGAGCGGCCCCCCAGGGCGCAGCCCCCGCGCACCACCAGGTGTAGCCCCTAAAAACCCGGTAGGAGGAGAAGCAAAAGGGTATTCTCTTTTGGGGAGGCACTGGGGGGTGGGCTACACCCAGCCGCGCTCAGGGTTTAGTTGCAGCTCGGCACTCGGGATCTAAACGCGGTTGGCCACCTGCAAGGCAAGTGTCTGAGCCCACACGCTCTCTCGGCCCCAGGAGATGGATTCTTTTCCACCTCCCCACGGGGTGGGCCTGGAGGTCAGGTGGTGCTGGGGATGGAGCCAGCCCCCCCCCCCCCCCCGGCACGCCACCTCCCAGTCCAGAAAGGAGCCGCCCCACAGGACCCCCCGGAGGCTGACGCTGGCTGCCTCATGGGACAGGGACAGTCACCTGGAACAGGAGGAGGCAATTCAGGTCTTCTCTCATGGGAAGTTCCCCACCTGGAGCCCCTGTCCTTCTCCCCGCAGATGGCCAGCGACAGCACTGCTTAGCTCAGTTCTGCTGGGCCGGCACACTCCGACTGTCCCTTCAAGGAGAAGGAGCCAGGGCACGTGCTCGGGACAGGCTGGATGGAAACGGGCACGCGGGGCGTTTCCAGGGCTGGAGCTTCCAGAACCAGAGTGCCCACGTGTCCCCTCGCCCGAGAGTGGCCCTGCCATGTGCCACCTGTCCTCCCTCACCCCCGGGCAGTGCCCTGGGGCATTCTGTGCTCCTGGAGCCAAGAGGACAGAGGCTGGGCACTCGGGACTGGGTTCTGTCTGTCCAGTGTTTCTACAGAGGCTGGAGACGCGAAAGCTGGGTGTTCAGACAGGTTTTACCATGAATCCTGCCTACTTTGCCTCTTGTCCCTTGAAACATTCTATACTGGGCCGGAACGATAGCACAGCGGGTAGGGCGTTTCCCTTGCTTCTGGCCAACCCAGGTTTGATCCCCGGCATCCTGTATGGTCCCCTGAGCACTGCCAGGAGTGATTCCCGAGCACAGAGCCAGGTGTGACTCTGAGCATCATGGGGTATGATCCACAAAGCCGAAAACTAAAAAATTTCTATCTCGAAGCTGGAGCAATAGTCCAGCGACTCTCCAGGCTGTGCCCATCAGGACTGATCCCGGTGCCCGGCTAGGCGTGGACAAAAACCAAACGGTCAAAGTTGTGTAGTCTCGGGCCCAGGGAGAGCGGAGCTCTGCGCCTCCCTAAACCCTCGAGGAGGGGCCCTTGGGCACCAGGCCCCCGAGCACTGCTCACTGTGGCTCAAAATCCAAAAAAGAAAGAAAAAGAAGGCAAAAGGGAGGGAGGGAAGGAAGAAACGATGATGGGCTTGCGCAGATCGCGGGGGGAGGCACCTGCCCTGCAGGTAGCAGCCGACCCTCTTCTAGTTTCAGACCCACACACAGGCCCCGAGCCCAGCCAGAGCCTCTCTTGAGAACAGAGCACAGAGGCCCACCCTGGAACATGCCAGGACAGTGGCACTGGCTCCGTGAGTGATGGAGTCCAGGGCCCTCGGGCAGCAGAGGGCACCTGGCCGTGTGCAGGCGGCTGCGCTCAGAGGCCTGCTCGGGGGAGGCGGGCGGCGCCCAGCCCGTCAGAGGGCACGCAGGCTGCGGCCAGGCCCCCGTGGGCCTCCTCCACTGCCCAGGGCGAGCTGAACTGCTGGCTTCACTGCCCAGAGCGGGGGGGGGGGGGGGACGGGGATGTCACAGGGCCCACCTGGAGCCCCTGGTGGGGTGGCTGATACACAGACAGAGTTGCTCAGAGTGGGGGCACCCCTGGAAGTGCCCAGGGCTACTCCTGCTCTGTGCCGGGAAGGCTCTGCGGTCAGCAGTGCCTTGGGCACTGAAGTTTTTTTTTTTTTTTGCTTTTTGGGTCACACCTGGCGATGCACAGGGGTTACTCCTGGCTTTGCACTCAGGAATTACCCCTGGCTGTGCTCAGGGGACCATATGGGATGCTGGGATTTGAACTTGGGTCGGCCGCGTGCAAGGCAAACGCCCTACCCGCTGTGCTATCTCTCCAGCCCCTGGGCACTGAAGTTTTATTTTGAAGCTGAAGGCATGGCCCAACGGGGAGAGGGGAGAGCCCTGAGCACCCTGGGGTGGGGGACGGGGATTCCCGGGAGGGTCGACGCGCACCCTCTATAATGAGGCAGAGCCTCTCACCCCTGCAAAGGTCTATCATCCCCCAACCCCAAATCCTTTCCAACTTGGACCCCCTCCCCACATCATTCCGGGGGACTGGTACTGCTCCAGGGTGCCAGGGCAGGGCCTGACCCAGTCTACACCTTCCCACGGGGGTCTGGACCTCTGGGGTTCTGTCTGCCCGCACCATGCCCCCGCCTCTACCTCCTCGCGTCCTGCCCAGCCTCGGGCTTCCCCTTGCGGTGGGAGCAGGAGGTGGGCCTGGCTGGAGATCGGGACTGCCTCTGGGGCCCCCACCCCCCGCCGGAGGCCTACACTGCCCTTCTGGAGGTCTCAGGGGCACTTTCCTCCAGCCTGATGTCACCAGGACTGTGACTCAGTCATTCTCAGGCTCCATCCCAAGGCAGGGCCACGTCCAGTGCCTTTGTCGCCACGCGGGGGCCGAGGCCCACGCTTCTCCCCGGGGTTCTGAGTGTTCCCTCCGCAGACTGGAGCAGCGAGTCTGCAGTGGCCGCAGGGGAAGAAACTGGGAACTCGGGGCGGGGGCTCCCCTGGGCCTTCCTTGGGAGACCGAGAAAATGTGGCTCATGGAATCACCTGGCATGGCAGCAGGAGGCCCCAAGTCGCCTAGAAACACCCCAGCCCCCACCCTCCGCTCCCCTGGGGGTTTGGTCAGATCACCTTCCACAGGGAAAGGTGTCACCCGTCTGCCGCGATGTAAGCCAGTGTTCAGTTTTTAAACACAAATTCCCTACGGAGACCAGGACTGGAGTGACAGCACAGCAGGGAGGACACCTGCCCTGCACACAGCCGCCCAGGCTGGACCCCAGCACCCGCAGACGTGACCCCTGAGCAGAGCCTTGAGCACAACTGGGTGTGGCCCCCCAAAACACAAAATCAAAACAAAACGTTTGGCTTTGGCAGCCTCTTACATCCCCAGGACACCCAGTTCCCAGGGGAAGACCGCCTGGGCTTTTCAGCATCACAAAATGTTGTGTCCAGTGTCCCAAAACAGCTGCTGGGAAAACTCTGCCAGCACCAGCCCGGCATCCACACTTCCAGCCTCATCCAGCGAGGGTTCCAGGGGTTCGGGACCCCAACAAGATCCAATCAGGATCTCAGTGCTCAGGAGGTCCCTGGCATCCAATCACGAGAAAGTGTGGAGGGCCCCCCATTCACGCAGCAGACACGGACCCCAGATCCCTGACCACTGAGCGCCCAACCGGGAGGGGCCTGGAAAGAGCCGCTATGCCCTCGGGGCAGCCTTCATCGGGGTCGCCAGCCGCCCAGACCAAGAGGGTCCCGCCTCATGTCCCCGCGCCCCCCGGCAGCTGACCGCCCGGCCCCCGCACCGCCGCTCTGGGGCTCGCGGGAAGGAGGCCGTGAGCCAGGCGGACCCCGGGTTGGGGTCCCAGCCCCCCCGCCCCAGGCAGCCGTGTGCGGGGTCTGAACGTGCTGGGGGTCGGCCCCCGGCTCCCGGCCCCGCACAAAGGGCTCCCCACGGTCCCAGCCGGGCAGACCAAGTTCCTAGAGGGGGGCGGCCTCGGGCGCTCCAGCGGGGGTGGGGACACGCCCAGGGCTCAGCCCGCAAAGCCCTGAGTCAGTGCGGGCGCTGCGGGACGCACACCTGCCGCGCAGGCCGGGGCGAGCGGGCGCCTTGCGGGGCGCGGGCGGGGTGGGGCCGGGGCGCGGGGCGGGGGGCCAGCGCGGCGGGTGC
Source organism: Sorex araneus (assembly GCF_027595985.1). Classification (NCBI taxonomy): domain Eukaryota; kingdom Metazoa; phylum Chordata; class Mammalia; order Eulipotyphla; family Soricidae; genus Sorex; species Sorex araneus. The sequence goes on along the minus strand of NC_073305.1, from coordinate 221,884,568 downwards.
GGGGCGCGGGGCGCGGGGCGCGGGGCGGGCGCGGCGGGGCCGGGGTGCAGGGCGCGGGCCGGGCACGGCGGGGTGCGGGGCGCGGGGCGCGGCGAGGCGCGGCGGGGCCGGGGCGCGGGGCGCGGGGCGGGCGCGGCGGGGCCGGGGCGTGGGGCGCGGGGCGCGGGCCAGGCGAGCGCGCTCCGGGGGCGAGCGCGAGCGTGGGAGCTGCGGCGCCCGGCGGCACTCACCGAGCCTCGGCGTCAGAGCCGCGGCGGCCGGCGCGCTGACCCGGCGCACGGTCGCCTCCCTCCGTCCCGACTCGGCTCCGCCGGTACTGACAGCGGCCGGGCCGCCACGGCGGGGAAAGACACCTGCGAGCCGCGACCGGCGGACGCTCCCGGCTCCTCCGGCTCCAGCAGGGGGCGCGCCGGCCGGCTCGCGCGTGCGCAGTGAAGCAGCCCTGCGGGTGCCCGCCCCGCCCCGCCCCGGGAGCCCCGCCCCTGGAGCCCCGCCCCTTAGCAGGTCGCCCCGCCCCTACATGAATGCCCCGTCTCTCCCACTCCAGGATGCCCTACCCCTCTCTGGGACGCCCCACCCCTCCTCTGGACATCCCATCCCTCTCCGTGACGCCCCTCCCCACTCTGGACATCTGATCTCTCGCGCCCCGCCCCGTCCCAGTACGCCCCGCCCCACTCTGAACGCCCCGCCCCTCCGCTGGAAGCCCCGCCCTACCCTGGGACGCCTCGCCCTTCTACGACGCCCCTCCCCACTCCTGACGTCTGGTCCCGCCCCACCCCGGAAAGCCCCATCCACCCCCGATTTCGCGCTCACGCAATGTCTGGCCTGGCCGCCAGGGGGCGCGCGACGCGGGCTCCGCGCGGGGTGGACCGGTGCGTGGCCCAGGGGCGCGTCACACCGCAGAGCCGCGGTCCCGCCGTGTCGCCCGCGCGCGGGGCCCGCTCCTCACGGACACGCCGCCGACGCACGCCGAGGCCTTGACGAGAAGCCGCCTTGTCGCCTCGGACCTGGGAAGTTTCTGGAAAGAAGGGCCGAAGGTCGAGGCCGGCGCAGCAGGGTCGCGCGCTGCCGCTGGCTTGGCACCGAGAGATTGCTGGGCCCAGTCACGAAGACCCAGCTTCAGCTTGGCTTCTGTTCTGTGCTGTTGTTTTTTTTTTTTTGGGGGGGGGTCACACCTGGCAATACACAGGGGTACTCCTGGCTGCAGAGCCAGGAATCACCCCTGGCGGTGCTCAGGGCCAGGGGGCCTTGTGGGATGCTGGAATTGAACTCGGGTGGGTGCATGCAAGGCAAATGTCCTACCCGCTGTGTTATTGCCTGTGCTGCTGTTTCTGTGTTGTTGGCCACATGCACAGGGGCGAGAGCTTGCTCTGAGCTCAGCCCTCTGGGACGGTCCTGGAGGGGCCTGACGGTATGTGGTGCCAGGGATTTGAACCCTGCTGGGCACGGCCCGGGCCAGCGCCCTCCCTGCAGTCTTCTCTGGCCCCCGTTTCAACCTGGACCAAGCCCTTAACTGGTGTGGTTGTGTAGTTCGACCTCTCTGATTCTCCACTTCCTCTACCCAGGATTAATCATGACTGTGACTCCGCAAACTCAGAGGCGTTGGGCCTTCAGGGTCACTGAGAATATCTGTGATGTAGCAGCACACCCCAGCACACAGATGCCAGCTAGGGGCAGGGGCGCCGGAAGCCATCACTGCAGAACACAGCTGCAGGCGGGGCAGGTGCTGGTGTGGGCCTTCTCTCCTAAAATTGGCTCCTGAGATTCAAGGTTACAAAGAAGCGAAAGTGGTTGAGAGTAAAGAGAGAAGGACACCTGGACGGGCCTCTCGGAGAGCAGGCCCCAGGGCTGCTATTACCTAGACGGTTCTGGGTGCTTGCTGCTGGTGCTCTCTGCTGCTCCAATGATGCTATTCCCTTCTTAAACGCCTTCCTAAGCTTGGGAACCCCAACATCTCCAAATTGGATGTTTTGGGTTCTGGACCACACCCAGAGGTGCTCAGGGGTTACTCCTTGACTCTGCACTCAGGATTCACTCCCGGTGGCCTCGGGTAGCCATATGGGGTTCTGGGGATCAAACCTAGGGTGGCCACATGTTAGACAGGCTCCCTGCCAGCCTGTCCTACTCTCTCTCAAACCCCTCAACTAGGATGTGCCCGATACTTCTGCAACTCGGGGCCAATGTTGTTTTGACTTTTAACTGAGTCCTTTGGAAGCTGCCGGGTCTGCTTCTGGCTCAGAGACCTTGGAGGTTGATACTTTCTGGACTGTTTGCATTTTCTGGCTGAGGAGGATTGTTGACTCCCTGCCTTGGTCTGCAAAGAATTGTAAATTGTGTCTCTGGCTCTGCTCTCTGCAGCAATTTGCAGACATGCACTAGACAGCAAGGCAGTGAAGGGATGGGAGTTTTTTGTTTTTTTGCTTTTTGGGTCACACCCAGCGATGCTCAGGGGTTACTCCTGGCTTTGCACTCAGGAATTACTCCTGGCGGTGCTTGGGGGACCATATGGGATGCCAGGGATCGAACCCGGGTCGGCCGCGTGCAAGGCAAACGCCCTACCCACTGTGCTATCGCTCCGGCCCCAAGGGATGGGAGTTTTAAGGTGGTTTAAGATGAAGTGTCTCAGGAAGGTGCAACAGTACAGCAGTTAGAGTGCTTGCCTTGCAGGATTTGATCCTTAGCACCACATATGATTCACTGAGACCCACCAGGAATGATGCTGGAGCATCGCTGAAGTGTCTCCTGACATCTGGCAGGAAAGCTAAGGAATCCTCTTCCGGGAGGACTAAGGTGAAGGTGCTTGCCTTGCCTGTTCCATCCCAAGCACCACATTCAGTCCGCAGAGCAAACGAGGAGTGACCGCTGAGCTGACCAGAGTCAGGAATAGACCCTGCACACACTTTTTTGTAGCACCCCCCCCTCCAAAAGAGAAATCCCACACAATTCCTTAGATGATTATAGCTGGCAAATTTTTTCTCAGTCCTTCCTAAATCTAATTCTGGTTCTGCATTACTGAATCCAAGAGCAGAGCCAGCTGACTTAGAATTTCCATTCGATAGCAGGTAAGAGGGGACATATTGAAAAAACAACCATACAGATCAAGATAGCTGCAGAGTATTAATTTGTATGTTTTTGTTAACCATGTTCTAGGATGATTTGCAATGGATTCTTATCCTAATCCTGACCTTGGGAGGGTGTAAGGTCACTGGCGGAAAAGTAAGACTGTTGTTTTTAGAGACTATCACCTTGAGGACATGAGTCTGCCTTCTTCCAGCCCGCCAGCTGGTCAGTATTTCTCTTAAGAACTGGTAATGCTCTTCCTCTACCTGAAAATAGAAAATGGTCTCGGGGGTAGAGAGAGAGTACAGCAGGCAGGACACCTGCCTTGCATGGGGCCAACTCAGGCTTGATCCCCAGCATCCCATAAGGTCCCCTGAGCACCTCCAGGATGATCCCTGAGCACAGAGAGAGCCAGGAGTAAGCCCTGACTATTGCTGGATGTGGCACAAAGAAAAAACAGGGCTGGAGCAATAGCACAGCGGGTAGGGGATTGCCTTGCACGCGGCCAACCCGGGTTCAATTCCCAGCATCCCATAGGACCCCCCGAGCACTGCCAGGAATAATTCCTGAGTGCAGAGCCAAGAGTAACCCCTGAGCATTGCCGGGTGTGACCCAAAAAGAAAAAAAAACATAACCAGGTGTGCTGCTGCGAGCAAGGCAAGTGTCTTACCCGAACACTATCTCTCCGGCTCAAGACTTGACCCTGCTGGGCGTAAAAGGAGCCAGCCAGGAAGGAAATACTCCTTTTCACTTGCTGGGGCCACTTCTAAGCACCGCACACAGTAGGCCCCTTCTCCCCAGGCTGCTGCTAGCATATAAAGGTGGTGTCTTTTCCTTTTTTTAGTGAACTGAAAGAGTTTTATTTAGGAAATGTGAGAGAAGAAAGAGAAGAGACATAAAAGGAAACGTGTTAAGGCAGAAAGCAGGCTTCCCTGTGAGCGGGGAAGATTCAGGCCCGTGTGGACGCCTGCTGGCAAGATCAAGGTGACAGGTCTCAGGATGGTGACTGTCCACTCCTGGCTGCCACAGTGAATATTGAAAGGGGGTCACCGGGGATCAGTACTGTGGTTTTCTTGGCATAAACGATTCCAGTTTCTCCCTTGAAACACTTTCCATTTGTACCCTCCCCTACCTCAACTCCCCTCCCACTCGCCCACTCTGCATTCCTTTGAGATCGCCTGCCCAAGAACGGCTCTCTTGGGGCATTCTGGGTCACACCCGTGGGCGCTCAGTGGCCACTCCTGGCTCTGCTCTCAGGGTTCACTCATGGTGGTGCTCTGGGGGGTCATATATGGTTCGAGGGATAGAACCAGGCCTGCTGCATGCCAGGGAAGCACCCTACCCACTGGACTATTTCTCCAGCCCAAGGTTGTAGATAGAAGCTAGGCGGCAGGGGCATCCATCTGCCCTCTGTGTTCTGGTGAAGCTTCAGATGGACTCCCTAACGCCACTTCACTAAGATAAGTTCAAGGCTTGGGAGAAACATTCTATAGTGAACACCGCAGCGTACGCCACTCAAGGCAGGAGGGAGACCAGGTAAGGTGCTTCCTCACACATGGCCCACCACGCTTGATCTTTGGCATTGCCCCTGGTCCCCCGAGCTCTGCCAAGAGTAGTCCCTGTGACCACTGGTGGGGCCACAAAACAAACTTGCTCACCTCATGGACCAGCAAGTAGCATTCTGACACCTGATGTCTCTGTTGTTTCACTTTCCTCTTAATCTTGAAGTTAATTAAAACACCAACCAACATTCCTGCCAGAGCTACACTCACAGCAATCAGTGTTCAGCCCACTGCGAACTGCCATGTGAAGGTGCCATCGTGGAGGTGGCTCCTCTGACCTCAAATAAACTCAGACAGTGACAGCCCTGGCGGATGGCTTGGCTGCAACCCCAGGAGAGACCCAAAGACGGAGCCATATAGCTAAGTCTCTCTCGGATTCCCAACGCACAGAAACTGGGTGAGATCAGATACTTATTGTGGGTTCGTGCTGCTAAATTTTGAGGTGCTCGTAGCAGTAGGTAAAAAATGCACTGCCTTTTACAGAGCTGTCAGGGAAAAGTTACTGCCACAGTTTACTGTATTGTTGGGACAAATTTCCAGAAGTAGAATAGTTCAGATACTATGGATAAATATATATATATATATATAGATATATATATCTGAGACTGGGGATATAGCTCAGCTATAAAGCACTTGCCTTATGTGTTTGAGGCCCCGGGTCAAGCCCAGTATTGAAGGGAAAAAGAGGAAAGAGGAAAGAGTGGCTGGGAGCAGCTGGCAGCACTGTGCCCTCTGCTCAGCTCAGACTGAGCGGGATGAGCACCAGGGGAGAAAGCATCAGAAAAGATCATGGGAAAAGGTCACAGTCTTTCCTCTCACAGGAAGGAGGAAGGACTAAAGCACTAAATCTACTACCTAAAAAGTGTATTTTATCTTTCACTGTGAAACAGACCATGCACTGTAGCCCAGAAGTTAGAATTTTTTGTTTTTACATCTGTTGTTAAAGGTGCAGTGACTGTGTGACATCAAAACGCTAACTTGGAGGGGCTGGAGCGATAGCACAGTGGGCAGGGTGTTTGCCTTGCACGTGGCCGACCCGGGTTCGATCCCCGGCATCCCATATGGTCCTCCAAGCACCGCCAGGAGTAATTCCTGAGTGCAAAGCCAGGAGTAACCCCTGAGCATCGCTGGGTGTGACCCAAAAAAGCAAACAAACAAACAAACAAGAAACGCTAACTTGGGGGCCAGAGAGATAGTGCTGCTGCTAGACCCCTTCCCTTGTATGCACCTTAGTCGGCTTTAATCCCCAATATCCCATATGGTCCCCCAGGGGCCACCAGCAGTGATCCCTGAGTGCAGAGCTAGGAGGAAGTCCTGGGTGTGACCCAAAACAATATCACTGTATCACTGTCATCTCATTGCTCATCAATTTGCTCAAGCGGGCACCAGTAACATCTCAATTGTGAGACTTGTTACTGTTTTTGGCATATCGAATATGCCACGGGTAGCTTGCCAGGCTCTGCCGTGCGGGTGGGATACGTTTGGTAGCTTGCCGGGCTAAGAGGGACAGTGGAATCGAACCTGGGTTGGCCACGGGCAAGGCAAACGCCCCACCGCTGTGCTATTGCTCCAGCCTCAAAACAACATATGTATGTATATATACATGAGTGTTTTTTTTTTAAATAAATATATCGCACTGGATCAATAGCACAGCTGATAGGGCTGATAGGGCCTTGCACATGGTCAACCTCATTTCCGTCAGTAGCACCCCACATGGACCCCTGAACCCCACCAGGAGTCATCCCTGAGCACAGAGCCAGGAGTAAACCCAGTGTAAGGCTGGGTGTGGCCCAAAGCCAAAACCAAAATGTCTATGGGCCTCCTGCAGTGCTGGGTGGGCAGAGGCACCAGCCAGCGTTCCCTCCAGTCAGCCTCACCTGAGCGGGCCAACTCTGCCTGTTGGCAGTGTGCAGCCCCCCCTTGAGGCTTGCACTGGTATTGGTCAGGAGACTCCTGATCCCGTTCCTGGTTCTTCTCTGCTTTCTTCCATTTCAAGCCAGTTTTCACGTCCCTTGCATCTTTTGAGAATTACATAAATGGACATTTGCAGCTTACTTTACATTGTAAATGCCCTGTGTGTTCACCAACACAAAGTTAGCAGAGGGGCTGAAGAGACGGTGCAGGGGGAAGGTCTTTGACTGCATGAGGCAGCCCTGCTTGATCCTGAGCACCACATATGGTCCTGTGAACACAACCAGGAGAGACCCTGAGCATTGCTGGGCGTGGCCCCAAACACAAATTAGCAGCATCCAACAGGACGTAGAAATTGTCGTTCTTATAGTCCAATAGGGTCCTTCAAGAAGGCTCCCTGGGGCTGGAGTGATAGCACAGTGGGTAGGGCGTTTGCTTTGCACGCGGCCGACCCGGGTTCAAATCCCAGCATCCCATATGGTCCCCTGAGCACCGCCAGGGATGATTCCTGAGTGCATGAGCCAGGAATGACCCCTGTGCATTGCTGGGTGTGACCCCCCCCAAAAAAAAGAAGAAGAAGGCTCCCTAGGGACCAGAGCGATAGCACGGTGGGAAGGGCGTTTGCTTTGCATGTGGCCGACCCGGGTTCAATCCCTGGCATCCCATATGGTCCCCCAAAGATGGCCAGGAGTGATTCCTGAGTGCAGAGCCAGGAGTGAGCCCTGAGCATCACCAGGTGTGACCCAAAAAGCCAAAAAGAAAAAAGAAAAGAAAAGAAGGCTCCCTCATTGGCCTGGACTAGCCTCTGTGTTCAGAGCAGACACTGGGGCCAGGCCGTGGGAGGGCGGATGGCAGCCTGTCACTGAGGACCCCCAGTAACCTCTCTGGCAGTTATACTGTTTGGTTCTTCAGGCCACACCCAGTGGTGCTCAGGGTTTATTTCTGGCTCTGCACCTGGAGATCACTCCCGCAGGGGCCGAGGGGGCATATGATGCCGGAGATAGAGATTACCCGCTACATTCTCGCTCCAGCCCTCCCTGCCATATTTTTTTCTTTTTGGGTCACACCTGGCATTGCACAGGGGTTACTCCTGGCTCATGCACTCAGGAATTACTCCTGGTGGTGCTCGGGGGACCATACGGGATGCTGGGAATCGAACCCGGGTTGGCCACGTGAAGGCAAACACCCTACCCTCTGCTATTGCTCCAGCCCCCTCTGTGCCATTTTTGACCAGTGAAGGGAATTTAAAGAAATTGGGTGGGTACTGCAGACTGGCGATTGTCACTGGTGGGACTCTCACCTCTGCCTCCAGTGGCAACAAGCGGAAGCTGAGCATGGCATCGCCCTCCTGCGAGAGCCCGCCGTCAGCTTCCTGGACAAGCCGTCCCCGGGCATGGACCCTGTGGCCCGGCGCCTGCTCTGGGACACTGTGGTGCATGCCCGCCATCGAGGCCAGCAAAACCATCGTCATCACCTCCCACAGGTAGGGGCGGGGTCTCGGGGCAGGAGCGGGGCCGGTGGTGGACGACACCCGTCTGTGGCGGGGGCAGCAGCATGAGGCGTCTCTGGGCTCTGGGCACTGATGTGGGACAGCCGGCTCGAGCCGGCCACCAGCCCCCACCTGCTCCCTGAGCGGCCTCTGAGGACAGCGCTGATGGCGGGGCGGGGGATGAGTGGCGGGGGAGGCGGGAGTGGCTCATGATGGCCGTCCCCGCCCGCAGCATGGAGGAGTGCGAGGCCCTGTGCACGCGGCTGGCCATCATGGCGCAGGGCCAGCTGCGGTGCCTGGGCAGCCCGCAGCACCTCAAGAGTAGGTTCGGCAGCGGCTACGGCCTGCGGGCCAAGGTGCGGAGCCACGGGCGGCACGAGGCGCTGCAGGAGTTCAAGGCCTTCGTGCGCCTGACTTTTCCAGGTGCGTGCCCTGGCCAGGCGCATCTGCCCGCCCACAGCCACCCGCGGGCCCTGACCCCGCCTCTCCCTGCGCAGGCAGCGTCCTGGAAGATGAGCACCAAGGCATGCTCCACTACCACCTGCCCGGCGAGGACCTCAGTTGGGCCACGGTGAGCGCCGTGGGGGCGCCCCTGACTCAGCTCCTTCTGGGGGATAGGTCTTTGTATTTGGCTGCCGTCTCCATGGCGACATCTGCACCATATGCCCACACAGACCTGGGGTAGCAGAGCTGGAAGGGACCTCCATGGGGCTCTGTTCCTTGTACCCCCTCATTTCAGAGCGGGGAGCAAACCCAGGGAGGGCTGGCCACTAGCTCAGGGTCACACAGCAAGCCCGGACCGAGCAGAGCCTCGGCCTCCCGTCCCGGGGTCTGCCTGCACCTGAGACGGTGCGGTGGGTACATGCTGGCTGGCAGCCCTGGGGGCAGCAGACAGAGAGAGATGCCTGATCCCACCCTCCCCTGCACCCTCTTCCACTGGCCACCTCTGGCACTGGAGCCGGCCGTGAGTACAGGCTGGGCATGCACTGCAACTGGCCCGCCCAGACACCGTCTTCCTGTCTGCCTGCGGCCAGCCCTGTCCCTCCCCGCCTGTGCCACCGGAAGCAGAGCTTTTGTGCCCACAGTCTCCTTGGCGGCCAGGGGTGTCCTGGGCTTGGGAGCTCGTCTAGGGACGTGGAGGTTTGCTCTGCCACGTCTGTCACCTCAGTGGCCTGGAGACCCCCTGTGTCCCTCACTGGAGAAGGCGCCCGGTGCGCCCCGTGGCCCCGCTAGTCCTGACAGGACATGAACTTAAAGGGTCCCTCTCGTGTACGCTCAAGGGGTGGTGGGGTGCATGTGGCTGTGACGGGACACATGGGGAATTGCCGTGTCACTCGTTGCATGCCCCCTGCTTCCCATTCCTCCTCCCACCAACCTGACCACAGACCCCCCATTTCCCAGGTGGGTTGTCAGTTCTCCAGCTCCCCAGGCAGCAATGCCAAGAGCGGCCCCCGGAGGCTGGAAGGACTAAATCTAGCTGGAAGCGCAGACTCCTGGGCCAGCCTCCTTAGTGGATCAGACAGTATGGGGTTCTGTGCAGCTGTGTGCAGAGGTGGCCCTAACACCCGTGGACTCGGCTGCAGAGGCATCAGTATGTGTGGCCAGACATGGAATCTGTCTGGCTCTAGGCTCCCGAGTTCCTCAGCATGCGGCCCCGTATGGGGTAAGGGGCATGGGGGAGACACCACCCTTCCCACTTGCTACCTGTTCTCTTTTTTTAAATTTTGGGCCACACCTAGAAGTGCTCAGGGGACCATATGGGGTGCCTGGGGTCAAGTCTAGGTCAGCTGTATGCAAGGCAAATGCTCTCCCCAATGTGCTCTCCGTCCCCCTGCCTCTTGCCGTCACCCCATATACACCATGGCCGCAGTTCTGGCTGCCATATGCTGTTTTTCCAGGTGACAGCTCAGCAGAGTCCCAGTGTCCCTTTTCTGTCACCTGGCAACAGCCCCTCCCATAGACTGGGCCCTCCTCCCTCTCAGACACACCCAGCATTGCTCAGGCATAGCTCCTGAGGAGGGGGGCCGGGGGCGGCCCGGAGACCATATGGTGTGCCAGAGAACAGACGGGGATGGAGCCCAGGTTGGCTTGCCGGGCAAGTGCCATACCTCTGTACCACTCTCCGCCCCGGGCCCTCTTCTCTGGACCCCGCTGACTGCCCCCCTCCCAGCCTTCCCTCTGCACCCCACCACCACTGAACTTTTCTCACCTTCTCACTCACCTTCAAAACACGCTCAGCTGGGAATTTCTTGAGCTCCCAACAATATAGATTCTCCAGCTGGTTCCTGCCCACAGCCCCATTAGAGAGGGTTCTCCTACCCTCTGGGCTGGGCCCCTCTTCCTGGCTCCAGGGGTGATACACAACAGGGAGACAAATTGCAGTAGAACCCAGATAGGATGTGGGTTTCCTGACGCCCGGGAAAGTTGAGATCTGGGCAAACAGAAGGAGGGATGGGGACATGAGCAGGGCAGAGGGGCTGTGGGGCCAGGGAACTGGTTTGGGCACCACTGCAGTCCTCAGCGGTGGGAGAGCATGAGCCTTGCAATATAGGGCGCTGGTGCAGGGATTGAACCTTGGCTCTTTATACTCTCTCGGTCTGCAGTGTGGGAGGCCCTTCATGCTCCCCAGCTCTGTCCTGGAGGAGACTGATACATAGTATCAGTGTAGTTGGGACTGGTGGCAGGGAAACAGTAACCTCTGCGCCTAGTCAGAGGCAGCTCACTGGCCCCTGCTGCACAAGGCCTGGTGCCCCCCTCCCTGCAGAGCCTCAATGCCCTGACACAGGCATCAAAGACCATTCCTCTGTGTGTTGGATGTAGACTGCCTTGGTGCCCTGGAACCAGGGCGCCTCCTTGTGCCTGCTGCCAGCACAGACCAAGCATGTGAGGGGTCCCAGTGGCAGGAGGAAGCAGGGACAGACTGAGACGACTGTCATTGCTGCAGCGGGGTGGGGGAGGCTGGCTTGGGGCAGCTCTGTCCCTTGAGAGGTGGGATGAGAGCCAGGATCCTGAGGGGCGACACCTCTGCGGGGACACAGCGCAGATATATGGGGCAGGAGGGAGGAGACGTCGAGGGTGGGCCCCAGGGCAGGATCCCCCCCTCGACACCCGGGTCCATGCCGCAGAGGGTCGCCCCCGAAGGCCGATCCCCTCGCTTGAAGCGCGCGGCGGGCAGCAGGGCGTGCAACCCTTGGGTGTCCACGGAGGCGAGGGGCGGCGCGGCTGCGGACCCACGGGACCCGGCTGGCCCGCGTCCGCACGGGCCGAGGGGAGGAGCCGGAGACACTGCGGGCCCGCACCCCGGACCGCCGCCGGGCCTGGGAGGCGGTGCTGGCCGCGCAGCCTCCGCCAATCAGAGCCGCGCGTTCGAATTCGCGTCCTGCCGCGACCAATCGCGCGCGAACGAGGTGGGCGGGGCGTGTGGGGCGGGCGGGGCCCGGCACCCCCGCGGCGCGCACCCCCCGGGCCGGCCAATGGGAGCGCCGGGCGCGTTTGAAAACTCGGGCGGGCGGTGGCGGGGCGGGGCCGCGCGTGCGCAGGGCGGCCGCACGCTCGGGGCGCACACGGCGAGAGGGGCTCGGCGGCGGCGGGCGCGCAGCGATGGGGAGCGGCGGCGGTGAGCGCGGGCTGGGGGCTCGGGGGCGCGGGGGCGCAGGGCCGGGGCCGGGGTCGGCCGAGCCCGAGGGGTGCCCTGGGCCCGGGAGGGCGCTCGGCGCTGAGCGGGTCCCGGCGGCGGCCGCCCGGCGCGCGGTTTAAATGCCCGGCAGCTCCCGGGGGCCGCGCTCTTGCCGCCCTGCTCTGCGCGGACTCGCGCAGCCTGGCCGGGGCGGGGGCGGGGAGGTGGTTTCGGGGTGCCCGCCGCGGCCCCCAGAGTTTCCAGCGTCGGTCCTCGAGGGCGGGTCGGCGACGAGCTGCTGCCGCGGACAGCCGGGCCCGAGAGGGGCAGGGATGAGCCGGGGGACGAGCAGGAAGAGGGGCGCGCACCGGGAGGGTCTGCCCCGACGGTGGCCTAGGCTTGGGGGGTCGCGGGGCGCAGACGCTGGAGTGGGAGCATCCCAGGGGCTGCTGACAGCGCGGCGCGGGCACTTGCCCTGGCCTGGCGCCCAGCCCTGCCTGGCCCCGTCGGGTCTGCTGGCACACGGGGCCGCACTGGGGCACTGGCGCTTGCCCCGTGAGGAGGGAAGCGCAGCCGCAGGTACAGCCGCGGGCCCCCTTCCTTCCTCTTCCCGCCGTGCTGGGCTCTGCTCGCGTTTCCTCACAGCCAAGGGAAGGGTCCGTGCTCTGGGTGGTGGGATGACCCCGTTTCATCAGCGCTCCCCTGTCTTCGCAGTGATCCACTGCAGGTGTGCCAAGTGCTTCTGCTACCCGGCCAAGCGCAGGCTGCGGCGGCGGCCCCGGCCCCTGAGCCTGCTGAATCTCCCCGAGGACGTGCTCTTCCACATCCTGAAGTGGCTCTCGGTGGGGGACATCCTCGCCATCCGCGCTGTAAGTTGCCGGGTGCGAGGGCCTGGGCCTGGTGTGATCTACATGGGCTTTGTATCTCAGGGTCAGAGCGACACCTGGGTGACCCAGGAGACAGGCTGCTGTCGGGGTAGATGCGGAGGGCGTCCACTGCGAGAAGCTTCCCGGTAGCCCCGGGTGCCACCTGCTTGCTGCCAGGTTTCCGCAGGGAAGCCGGGAGATGCCGACTGTGTTGGAGGCCACCCTGAGTTTCGCCCCCCACACGTTCTGCCCGTGACCCCAGGGCCATCTGGACAGGGCTGGGTGTGCCAGGCCCCCAGCACTCCTGGGTGTGGCCTGAGGGGGGAAAGATGGTATCAGTAAAGTAGTCTGCTCCTGACACAGCCCGCAGTGCTCAGCCTGGACAGGCAGCTAGGAGCCCGGCACCGCCCAGTGACCACACCCTCGGGCGCAGGACCGGGCTGCTCCCGCCAGAGAGAAAGGGCAGGCCCAAGGCGGCCCCCGCTGGGGATAGGGTGGGCAGTTTCCTCCCCAGGGGGCGCCTCAGCCTTTCAGATGCCCACAGGGACTGCAGAGAGTTTGGGGCGGAGGCACTGCTTGCCCCTGGCTGCTCTGCCTGGTCCCCTCAGCACCGAAACCTCAGGCCCTCATAGGAGGCCCCGGGCCTCACTCACCCTGCCCGCGGGCAGAGGCTTCTGAAGGACCCTGAGTTTGGACTCCGTAGGCTCCCGCTGGGCTCCCCAGACCAGGCGCGGCCCCCTGCCCTCTGCTGATGGGGCTTGTGGGCCCCTCTGGTCTGCTCGGGGCGAGGTGCTTGTTGTGGAGACGGTGAGCCTGCACCGCGCTGACTGCCCTCCCCATGTAGGTCCATTCTCACCTGCGGGCCCTGGTGGACCATCACAGCAGCGTGTGGGCGAGCGCCAGCTTCCAGGAGCTCTGGCCTTCCCTGCAGAACCTGCAGCTCTTCGAAAGGTACGTCCCTCCTGCCCCCGCTGTCAGGTGCCGTCCCCAGGGCCGGGGCACACACAGGCTCGGCTCAAGGAGCGGCTTCAAAGTCCTTCTTGGTCGGGCCCCACCCTGCGGCTCCTGCCCTGACTGCGTGTGGAACCGTTCCTGGTGGTTTTACTCCGTAGCCAATTTCGCCTCCTGCTGGCGTCAAGCACCCAGAGTAGCCCCTGCGTCCCCCTCTGCCCACGTCCTGTCCCTGCTGAGCCTTCCTTCTGCCGGCCCGGCTGGGGGGTGGGCGTGCTTTTTCTCTGCGGGGCTCAGGCCGGGTCAGCAGAGAGGGCAGCTGCCCTCCACCCAGGGCTCGTGGGAACCGGGGGGCTCCACACCTGCTGAGCCCCGAGGGGCCGGTGTCATCAGGGCCCTACCAGGCAGCTCAGCCGCAGCAGCTGGCTCAGGTACACGCCGACACACGTGCCTGGGCGTGAGCTCGAGGGCCCAAACTTCCCTCGCACTTCCTGGGCGTCCCCAGCCCCCGTGGCCTGTTTAGTCTGTCCTCCAGCTGGAGTGGCCATCACCGCTCCCTAACTTGGTGCACTGCAGTGGCCCCGGTGAGACCCCATGCCCCTGGGTTTCCTCCCTGTACCCCTGGACCCAGAGCTCTTAAGTCTCACAGCCCTCTTCTGTTGAGACAGTTTTACGGGACCTGCTGTACGTAGACCCAAAGAGGTGAACAAACGGGATCCCTAAATACACTAGTTTGACTTTTGATTTTTGGCCACACCTGGCAGTGTTCAGGCCTCACTCCCGACTGGGCTTGGGAACCATATGAGGCACCAAGAATCTAACCCATGTCAGCTGCAGGTACCCTAGCCCCTGGACTATCTCTCCAACCCCTAATCTTTATTGGGGGAGGAGCATATCTGACGATGCTCAGGGCTTCCTCTTGGCTCTACACTGGAATCACTCCTGGCTATGCTTTGGGGACCAGCTGGGGTGTCGGGGATCAAACCCTGGTTGGTCACGTGCCAGGCAAGGGCCCTCCCCGCTGTCCTGTCGCTCTGGTCCTCCGTTGCTAACCTTAGAACACCTTTCAAGTTCTGTGAGCCCACGTGGGGTGACGACCCACAGTTTCAGCATTCGGCCCCTGGTGGCCACGGGTGGCGGTCAGGTGTTTCGTGAGCCTAGGTCCACCTTGCTGGGTGCTGCCGGCTGGGGGCCCGGGCCCAGGTTTCTCTGCCTGAAGATGTGTCTAGGCCCCCGTGCAGCCGCAGGTCGTGGGCACAGTCAGATGGTGACTGCGCAGCTTTCTCTTGGGGCACATGCGTGCGGCTGGAGGAGTCACGGCTGTCTCTGCACTCCAGGGCCGCGGAGAAGGGCAACTTCGAGGCTGCCGTGAAGCTGGGCATCGCCTACCTCTACAACGAAGGCTGTGAGTGCCGTGGGCGGGCGCAGGGGACACGAGGTGATGTGGGGTTACGGATGGGCTCAGGGGCAGAGTGGTGTGGGCGGGGCCTGCTGCCAGGCTGCCCTCCCACAGGGGCCAGCATGCGCCTTCCTATCCCCTGGGAGTCTGCAAGATCCAGTGTTTGGGGCCAGCCAGACGGTGCTCAGGGGCCCGTGTGGGTTCCAGGGAGCCCCACCCTCTGCTGTCCCCCTTACCAGCCCCTTAGTTGTCGTCTGTTCAGTGGCCAAGTGGAGACTTATTGGGGGGTGGGCTGCCCAGCCGTCGCCGTCAGCCCCTTGGCCCAGGGGTGGCCCGGCTGAGTTCCGTTGTCCTCGGCATCTGTGAAGGACCTCCCTGGAGCCCTGAGGGGGCAGCGGGGCCCTGTGGGCGTCAGGGTCCACCACGGTGGCTCCTCCCACGCAGCTTTCCAGGAAAAGCCCGTGGTTTTTATTTTATTATTTTATTTTCTGAAGCAAGGTAGCTATCGAGTAAACCTTGTGTAGAAAGCTGTGGAAGGAAAGAAAGAGGAACGTGTGTCTGAGAGAGCACGGGCTCTAGGGGGGGCACAGGCGAGGAGCGGCAGACAGGCGAGATGCCGTTCAGAGAGCGGGGGCTCTGCGAGCGGCCCTCAGCCCCTGGGCGCCCCCTGCACCCGAGCCGAGGAGACCCGTGGT
Source organism: Sorex araneus (assembly GCF_027595985.1). Lineage (NCBI taxonomy): Eukaryota > Metazoa > Chordata > Mammalia > Eulipotyphla > Soricidae > Sorex > Sorex araneus. The sequence continues at coordinate 221,869,019 of NC_073305.1, read as the reverse complement.
CGGGGAGGGGCGCCTCTACATGTCAGACCGGCTGGAGGAACAGCGGGGCTGGCGTGCAGGGGGCCGGCTCTGCCCCAGGCTGGTCCCTGAGCACCACCAGGTGCGACCCCCCCAAACCAAATTTAGAATTTTTTTTATTCTTTTTTTTAATTGAATTACCGTGAGATAGAGCATTACAAAGCTGTTCGTGATTGCGTTTCCGTCATACAGTGTTTCAACACCCGTCCCGCCACCAGTCCCCAGTTTCCCTCCCACCCCCCAAATCCCCCGCCACCCAGCCTCCTCTATGGCAGCCTCTGCTCTGCTCTCTCACTTTCAGGCGTTACGTTTTGTAATACAAACGCTGAAAGGTTATTGTGTATGTCCCTTTACCGTCTCTCAACTCGTTTGGCCAGCATGATCATTTCAGCTCTTGTCACACTGGACTCTCCACTACCTTAACTACCCTCCACCCCCTGCTGGTAATTTCCAGCCATTGACCTGTCCTTCTGGCCCCAGTTTTCCTATCCTACAAATGAGTGCAGTAATTCTGTATCTGTCCCTCTCCTTCTAACTCATTTTACTCAGCACAGAACTCCTCATATCCATCCATTTATAGGCAGATTTCATGACTTTATTTTTCTTAACAGCTGCATAGTATTTCATTGCGTAGATGTGTCATAGTTTCTTTATCCAGTTGTTTGTTCTTGGACACTCAGGTTGTTTCCAGATTCTGGCAATGGTGAATAGTGCCGCAGTGAACATAGGGGTGCAGATGGTGTTTCTGCTGTGTGATTTTGGGCCTCCGGGGGTATATTCCCAGAAGTGGGGGTGCTGGGTCAAATGGAGCTCAATTACTGGTTTTTTGAGGAATGTTCATATTGTTTTCCAAAAAGGCTGGACCAGCCGGCATTCACCTACAGCGAAGGAGAGTCCCTTTCTCCCTACATCCGCACCAGCACTGGTTGCTCTTGTTCTTGTTGATGTGAGCCAGTCTCTGTGGTGTGAGATGGTATCTCATTATTGTTTGGATTTGCATCTCCCTGATGATTAGTGATGGACAGCATTTTTCTTTTTTTTTCCTTTTCGGGTCACACCCAGCGATGCACAGGGATTACTCCTGGTTCTACACTCAGGAATTACTCCTGGCAGTGCTCAGGAGAACATATGGGATGCTAGAAATCGAACCCGGGTCGGCTGTGTGCAAGGCAAACGCTCTACCCACTGTGCTATCGCTCCAGCCCCCTGGAGAGCATTTTTTCATGTGTCTTTTTCTTTTTTTGCTTTTTGGGTCACACCCAGCGATGCTCAGGGGTTACTCCTGGCTTTGCACTCAGGAATTACTCCTGGCGGTGCTTGGGGGACCATATGGGATGCCAGGGATCGAACCCGGGTTAGCCATGTGCAAGGCAAACGCCCTACCCGCTGTGCTATCGCTCTGGCCCCTTCATGTGTCTTTTGACCATTTGAATTTCTTTGAGGAAGTTTCTATTCATTTCTTTTCCCCGTTTTTTTATGGAGTTGGATGTTTTTTTTCTTGTAAAGGTCTACAGCGCCTTGTATATCTTTGATATTAACCCCTTATCAGATGGGTATTGGTGAATATTTTTTCCCATTTTGGAAGCTGTCTTTGTATCTTGGTCACTCTTTTAAGGTGCAGACTTCATAGTTTAATGTAGTCCTATTTGTTAATATTTGCTTCTACTTGCTTGGTCAGTGGTGTTTCCTCTTTGAAGATGCCTTTAGCTTTAGTATCATGTAGGGTTTTGCCTACATTTTCTCTCATGTACCTTATGGACTCAGGTCTGATGTTGAGGTCTTTAATGCATTTTGACCTGACGTTTGTGCCTGGCGTTAGAGTCTGACAGCATTGTTTTCCCATGTTGCTCTCCAGTTTCCCAGCACCACTTGTTAAAGAGGCTTTCCTTGCTCCACTTCATATTTCTTGCTCCCTTAGCAAACATTAAGTGATCATATATTTGAGGGGTTGGGATAAACTTAGAATTTTAAAAGTAGAAAAGATTTTAGTGTGTTTGATTTTGGGCCGTATCTGGTGATGCTCACGGGTTACTCCTGGCTCTACGGGCAGGAATCACTCCGGCAGTGCTCGGGGGACTGTGTGGGATAATGAGATCTAACCTGGGTCAATTGTACTGTCTCTCCGGCTCCAAGATTTCAGATATTTAAGCATGGAGTGAGGCTAAAACCATGCTACAGTGGGTCGAGCACTTGCCTGGTGCACCATCGGCCATGGTTCGGTCCCCTGAACCCCGAGCAGAGCCAGGAGCGAGCCCTGAGACCTGAAACTTCAGTGGATAAGTCATTTCCTGCAAAGGGCAGAAGGGCGGAGAGAGCAGAGGAGCGTCTCGCCCCCAGCGTCACCTGGCTCTGTCCCCGCAGTGTCCGTGTCCGACGAGGCCCGTGCGGAGGTGAACGGGCTGAAGGCTTCCCGCTTCTTCAGCCTGGCCGAGCGGCTGAGCTCCGGCGCCGCGCCCTTCATCTGGCTCTTCATCCGGCCGCCCTGGTCGCTGTCCGGGAGCTGCTGCAAGGCCGTGGTGCACGAGAGCCTCCGTGCCGAGAGCGAGCTGCCGGGGGTGAGTCGCGGGCCGGGGCGGCCCCGAGGGGGCCGGGAGCAGCGCGCTCACAGCTTCTTTCCCTCTAGGCTCACAAGGCATCCATCCTGCACTGTCTGGGCCGGGTGCTGAGTCTCTTCGAGGTGGGTCCCCTTGCCGTGTGGGTGCCGGGTGTGCACTGCTCCCTGCCCGCAGCTCGGTGGCCGGGAAGGAGGCGGGACCAAGGGCGGCTGCGCTTGTCCTGCAGGATGAAGAGAAGAGGCGGCAGGCCCGGGACCTGTTCGAGGCGTCTGCGAGTCAGGGCTGCTTGCCCAGCTCCTACCTCCTGTGGGAGAGCGACAGGGACGCCGATGTGAGTGACGGGGGTGGGGGGGGTGGAGCATGGTCTCCAGAAGTGCTCCCTGGGGAAGGTTCGCTTCTACCCCCAGGAGCTGGTGGTCAGTGGTCACCTGTCGCTCGGGGCATCCAGGCCCAAGCACAGAGTGGCCGGCTCCTTCCGAGAGGGGCCAGGCTGAAGAGTTTCTCTTATCCTTGCCAGATGTCTGACCCTGGACGATGCCTCCACAGCTTCCGGAAACTCAGGGACTACGCTGCCAAGGGCTGCTGGGAAGCCCGGGTGAGGCCTGCCTCCCACCGACCGCCCTGCGGGGCGCCGGGTCTTTAGAGAGTGGTAGTGGTTAGTTTTCAGTCTGGGCCAACCCAGCCTGCGGTGCTCAGGGCTGATTCCCGGCTCTGTGCTCAGGGCTGACTCCCGGCTCTGTGCTCAGGGATGCCTTCTGGCACGAGGCGGGGAACCGGCGGGGAGGGTGGCCCCATGCAAAGCCAGTGCCCTGCCCGCTGTGCTGTCTCTCCGGCCCCCAGAGTTTTGATCCAGGGTGCAGGGGTCAGCCTGGAGATGCTGCCTCGCTGTCCCAGTGGCACACTGCCTGTCCCCAGGGGCTGCAGCAGCTGAGTGCGGGACACGCATTTGTCCCCTTTGGTGGTACGGGCAGTAGGACAGTCCCCAAGGTGGTGCGGCGGGTGAGAGAACCATCCAGAAAGCACTGAGCTCTGTGGCCAGCTCGGACGTGGGCTGACCGGCGCCTCCGTGTCCCCGCAGCTCGCTCTTGCCAAGGCCTGTGCACACTGGAAGCAGCTGGGCCTGGAGGCCAGCGCGGCCAGCGAGGCGGTGAGCCAGCTCTTCCAGAGCTCCCGGGCCGTCAGCAAGCTGCGCGTCTTCTCTGTGCAGAAGGGGCTCAGCGACACCATGCGGTGAGGCCCCTTCCTCTGTCTCAGGGGCGGGGGGGGGGGGAGGGACGGCGGGCTGTGGGCCCGGGAGCCTTCTCTGAGACCCGCCCAGAGGGGCTGCCTCGGGCCATGCCCTGCACAGACCGGGCTATGCCTGCGGAGGCGTGGGCCTGCAGTCTGCAGTTGTAGTGTGAGAGGATGTTTTTTGTTTTTGGGCCACACCCAGAGTGCTCAGGAATGCTCCTGGCTCAGTGCTCAAGAATCACTCATACTCGGGCTCGCGGGACCATCTGGGGTGCCAGGGTTTGAACCCAGATCGGTCCCAGGCAAGGCAAGCACCCTCCCCGCTGTATTGTTGCTCCAGCCCCTGATACTTTTTTTTTTTTTTTTCAATTTTATTTTTGGGGCTGGAACGACAGCACAGCGGGGAGGGCATTTGCCTTGCTCGAAGCCGACCCGGGTTTGATTCCCAGCATTCCATATGGTCCACTGAGCACCGCCAGGAGTAATTTCTGAGTGCAGAGCCAGGAGTAACCCCTGTGCATCACTGGGGGTGACCCAAAAAGCAAAAAAAAAATCATTTTCAGCTGTGTGGTTTACAGCACTGTTGGTGGTCGGGTTTCCCACGTGCCAGCGCCCACCTCCTGCACAGGGGTGCTGCCCTCCGCCGCTGGGCCAGTGTCCCCGCTTCTCGCCCCTTACCTGTGCTCCGTTCCTCCTGAAGACCTTCTCTGTGTCTGCTGCCTTCGTTCCCCTGCCGTGTTTTCTGTCGCACAGAGGAGAGCGGTCACTGCTCATGCCCCTCTGCAGGCTGACCATCTGCATGCGGCCTTCATCCCCCCAGGGCCGCAGCTGCAGAGTCCGTCTCCCCTCACAGCCGAGTGACCCCAGTGTCTGTGTACTTCGGCTTTCCTCTTCTCTTTGGCTCTTGGGCCACACCTGGCGATGCTCAGGGCTTACTCCTGGCAGGCTTGGGGGAGTCCCATGGGGTGCTGGGTCGAACCCAGGCTGGCTGCGTGCGAGGCAGATGCCCTACCTGCTGTTCTCTCCTTGCCCCTGTACCCTAGTCTCCTTACTCGTCTTCTGTGCTTGGGCACTTGACCTGTTGCTGGTTTGGGCTGTTAGGAGTCGTGCTACAGTGGACGTGGGAGTCAGTGGCTTTTCTGAGGAGATTTTGGGCTCTTGGGGTAGATGCCATGAAGTGGTCAGTTTTCTGAGGAGTGTCCATGTAGTTCTCAAAAAGAGCCGGACCAGGGGCCAGAGCAGTAGCACAGTGGGGAGGGCATCTGTTCTGCAGGCGGCTGTCCCAGTTCCGTCCCCGGCATCCCATATGGTCCCTGAGCACTGCCAGGGCTGACTCCTGGGTGCAGGGCCGGCCCATTTCCCCACGCCCCTGCCATGTCTGGGCATTCTGGTCTTGGTGGTCTGTGCCAGTCTCACTGGTCACTCTCGGGTCCCCGATGTTAGTGACGTGGCCATTGTTCCACTGCCCGGGGGCTGTCGGGTCCTCTTGGAGGAAGTGCAAACACACTTTGTATCTGAAAAGACGGCCCTGTGCCTGGCGTGCCGGGAGCATGCCCCTTCGGGGAGACTCGTAGCCTGGTACCGTGAGATGGCTTTGCGTCTGGGACCCCGAATTGACCCCCAACATTCATGGTTACTCCCACTGCCCTGTTGGAAGTGACGCATAAACCACAGCCAATGCTAATGAAGTGGGACCGAGAGAGGCACAGTGGGGAGGGCACTCTCTGGGCATGGCTGGCTCAGGTTGGTCCCCAGCGCCCCATAGGGTCCCCCAGACACTGCCAGGATTGAGCCCTGAGCATCACTAGTGTGACCCTGAACCAAAACCAAAAAAATACTAATGATCAAATGGACAGGCTTCTCCCACACAGCGTGGGTCCTGCCCTGTGGGTGCCCCTACCCTGCCTGGCCCGTGGCCTCCCCAGTTCTGTGCCCTGGCAGCATCCCCACCTGTACCCTCGCCTGGGCTGGATGGCGGCTGCAGGCTGCGGGACCCTGCGGTGTGGTGGCGCTCGCTGAGGCTTGGGGTGACTGTCCTCAGGTACATCCTGATCGACTGGCTGGTGGAAGTGGCCACCATGAAGGACTTCACGAGCCTGTGCTTGCACCTGACCGTGGAGTGTGTGGACCGCTACCTGCGGAGGCGGCCAGTCCCCCGTCACCGGCTCCAGCTGCTGGGCATCGCCTGCATGGTCATCTGCACCCGGTGAGCGGCCCACGCTGCCCACAGCCTCTTTCCCTGTCCCCTCGGCCCCTCCGCGCACAGGGTGGCTGCAGAGGCCCCGGAACTGCGGTGGCCGTCAGCCCCAGTGCAGCCTGAGTGGAAGCCGACCTGGGCCGGCCCAGGTACAGTGTTGAGGATGCTGGCCCCTGGGGCAAGTGACTGGCCACACCCCAACCGATGCAGCCCTCGGACAGGTCCAGGGTCGGCCAACTCTGTCCCCTGCCCAGTGGCTCTGTCCCCTGCCCAGTGGCATGGTGCAAGGGACAAACCCTGGGTGAGGGCTGTCCGGCATAGCCATATGCAGAGAGCACTGTGAGCCCGACGGCCCTTCCTGCCCTCCCAGCCCATGACTCACCAGGTCCCGTTGGCCCCCTCGGCCCCCCCCGCCCCGCGGCCCAGAGCCTAGTGGGCCCCGTGGGCCGTGCTCGGCGTGAGCAGCTTCTCGCCGCCCAGGTTCATCAGCAAGGAGATCCTGACCATCCGCGAGGCCGTGTGGCTCACGGACAACACGTACAAGTACGAGGACCTGGTGCGCATGATGGGCGAGGTGGTCGCCGCCCTGGAGGGCAGGATCCGCGTGAGTGTGGGCTCTGCCGCGGGGGGGCGTCCGGGGGGCCCGGGCTGCGGGGTGCGAGCCCCACGTGCCGTGCTGTCCAGGTCCCCACCGTGGTGGACTACAAGGATGTGCTGCTGACCCTGGTGCCCGTGGCGCCCCGCACCCGGCGCCTTTGCGGCTTCCTGTGCGAGCTGTCCCTGCTGCACCCCGGGCTGGCCGCCTACTCGCCCGCCTGCCTGGCCGCCGCCGCCCTACTGCTCGCCCGGCTCACGCACAGCCAGAGTAAGGGGCGCCTGGGGCGGGGGGCGGGGGGCTGGCTGGGCCCTTCCTGGAGGACCTGACTGTCCCACTGAGCGACTGCACCCCTCGCCCCCTGCTGAGCAACTCCCCTCCCCCCCACCCCAGCACAGCCCTGGAGCCCCCGGCTGTGGGACCTCACGGGCTTCTCCTGCGAGGCGCTCACTCCCTGTGTCCTGAGCCTCCATCAGAAGTGGTGAGTGACGGGAGGGCCCCCGGGACGCCTGCTCTGGGAAGGGATGGCAGGCCCTGGGCACCCCAGCTTCCCGTGCGTGGGGTTGGACGCAGTTCCTGGAATGTGCCCCGTGACGCTCCGTGCAGCTTCTACGACGACGCCCCCAAGGACCACCGGCAGGTGTCTCTGGCTGCCGTGAGGCAACGATTCGAGGACATCAGCCAGGAGGAGGTGCCCGTCCCTCCCGTCCTCGGGGCTCTGCAGGGCTGGGTGCGGCTGGCCTGTCCCCTGACCCTGCGCTTCTCTAGGTGTTGAGCTACGGCCAGCTGTGTGCGGCTCTGGGCGTGCAGCAGGACAGCCCTGAGCCCACGTCCTTCCTCGGTGCCAGCGACATCCACAGCTTCCTCAGCTCGCCCTCAGGCCGGAGAACCAAGCGGTGAGCCACCCCGGGCCGCTGCGGCCTGTCCTTCCTCCTGCTGTGACCTGGCGCTGACACTCCCACTCCCTGCCCTGGCCGCCTCTGAGCCCTCTTGACATCCCTGTGGGTCCCAGGGACTCCTCCCTCCACCTCCTGGCCTTCCCCCATGAGTGTCCTCCTGAGCCCAAAACCCACGTGGGCAGGATGTGACCATTGGCACCAGTGGCTTGACCCCGAGTTTCCCAGCGGCAGCCTGGGTGTTGATGGTCACTCGCCGGCACAGCCACAGGCCAGGACCCCAGCGCTACCGCCTGTGACTAGCTCTGCCCCACAGGAAACGGGAGAACAGCCCACAGGAGGACAGGGGCAGCTTTGTCACCACGCCGACTGCCGAGCTGTCCAGCCAGGAGGAGACCCTGCTGGGCAGCTTCCTGGACTGGAGCCTGGACTACTGCTCGGGTTACGAGGGCGACCAGGAGAGCGAGGGCGAGAAGGAGGGTGACGGTGAGCCTGCCTTGTGGGGACAGCCTTGGAGGGCATGATAGGCTCTTCCTAGAACATTCTGCGGTGTGCACATGTGCAGACACTGGGTTGTGCTGTGTTGGGGCGGCCTAAGTTCACGTCCTGGTGGTGATAGACCCAGGGCCAGGCCGGTGGCGGCCACAGGTGTGGCTGAGAGCCAATCACCCGGGGTCACCGCCGAAGCGTGGACGCTGGCCTCATCTGCCCCTCCCGTCTCCCGCAGTGACGGCTCCCAGTGGCCTCCTCGACGTCACCGTGGTCTGCCTGAATGCACAGCAGCACTGCTGCCAGGACTCCAGCGACGAGGACGAGGACGGGGCCTGCCCGGAGGAGGAGGGAGCCCGCCACACACCCCCGGTGGCTCCGGGACTGCCCAGCCCTCTGTGCAGCGCAACAGAGCTAGCCTGCAACGTGACCACCTCGGGGTACTCCTCAGTCAGCAGCACGAGCCCCACAAACTCGGTGGACATGGGCGGCCCTCCCCAATCTACCTCCGTGCTGTCCCCGGGCAGTGACCTATACACACGGCCCTGTGGACAGCGCTGGGCCCCCGAGAGCGGCTTTCCCCGCCGGCAGGTGAAGAGGAAGAACCTGTCGGCCTGTGATGAGCAGGATGCGGCCCTGGGCTTCCTGCGCCTGTGAGCCTCGCCCCGCCACTGGCAGCTGGCAGGAGGGAAGCGCAGATGCTCCTGTCCCGCGTCTGGGGGCCTGAGTCAGCACCGACACCCCCCACTCCTATGTCCCCCCAGCAGCTGCAGCCTGACCGCTGTCCTCCCTGGGTCCTCTCTGCGGGCGGGGACCTCGACCGGTGGTGCTCATGGGTCACTCCTCAGTGGTGCTTTGGGGAGTCGGACCAGGTACCCGGAGGGAGCGGGGCTGGCCACCTGCCGGGCAAGTGCCTCACGTCTTTCCAGCCCTCCAGCCTTAATCCTCTTAAGACAAAGCAGAGAGCCCCTGAGGTTCTCAATTATCCGGGCTCTGCTCAGGCACCTCTGCGCGTCCTGACCCCACAAAACTCTGGGTGATGGGACACCCTGGTGGGGTCGCCACCCCCAGTGCCCGGAGCCCCAGCCTGAGGGGACTGGAGGCTCCTCCTGCAGTTCTCCGCCGTGTGTGCCCCAGTGCCCTGTCCCTGCCCTCCCCTGTCGCCGTCAAGACTTCTGCTGCTGTGAGAATTCAGACCCCAGGCTGGGCCTGTTGGGGCAGGGACGCAGCTGTGGACAGCAGCCCCTGCCTGCCATGTGCCTGGGCCTGCATGAGCCTCGGCTCCCTCGTCCGAGGGGCCCCAATACCTACCTCCCGGGTGGTGAGGATTAAATGTGGTGCAGAGGGAAGTGTGTGAGTGGACTCCCTGCGCCTGCGTGCGGGTACACGAGCCTAGTTGTGCCCTGCTCAGAAGCTGCTCCAGCTCCGGGGTCCACCAGCCTCTCCCAAGCCCCCAATGCTGTCGGACTGACATGGGGGCTCTGATGGCCCAGGGGTCACTTGGCCATCCAAGCGCTTGCTCCTTCCTCTATTCCTCCAGAGACCCTCAGTGGATGTGGGACCTCTTCATTCCACCCCGGTGGTTTAGGTGGACACTGAGGAGCCTGGCAGGGCTCCTGCCTGATCCCTTTCCTGCTCCATACCCCCAGCACTGTCCTGGCATCCCTGGGAAGCAGATTCTGTCCACTGCTTCCCCTCTCCCTGGCACCCTGCACTCACGGCTTCTGAGCTCACCTCCACCGACTGGGGGTTCCTTTTCCTCACCCCTCCCTCATGGCCAGCTTATGTTCATGGAGCCCAGGCACCCACTGGACACCCCCTCGGTATGACATCACCTTTTCCAGCATGTTGCAAAGGGATCGCCCCTTCCTGCAGTCAAAAGCCCTACCTGGTCCCCCTCGCGCCTTGCCCTCCTCCAAACTGCCCGCGGTTGGGGCCAGAGCGACTACAGCGGGGAGGGTATTTACCTTCCACACGGTTTGATCCCCGGCATCCCACAGGGTCCCTCAGCAGTGCAGAGCCAGGAGTAACCCCTGAGCATCGCTAGGTGTGACCCACCCTCCCCTTGCCTTGCCGTGCACGCGCACGAGCCTGCTCCCCCGCACCCGACGTGTCCCCGCCAGGATAGATGCCCGCAAGCCAGGAATAAGCCTGGAGCACAGCGGGGGATGGACCAAACGCAGGCGCCTGGGGGTCCTGGAGCGGCAGCGCCCCAGAAATCAAGCAGTTTCGCGGGCGCGGGAATGAGACGCGGCGGGGGCGGGCCGGGAGCTGGGCCGCAGCCAGGCTCGGGGTTGGGCGCCTGGCCGGAAGGGGCGGTCCTTGCCCGGGAAGGGGCGGGGTCGCCGCAGGGCGGTAAGTTTTGCGGGCCGGGTGCCGTGGTGCTCATGCTGCCGGCCGGCTGCTCGCGCGGGTGAGGCGGGGGCGGCGGGCTGGGGGCGGGGGACGCGCGGCCACGCGCGGCCGAGGGCTGAGCCGCCGGCGCGTCTCTTCCAGGCTCGTGGCCGAGCTGCAGCACGCCCTGGACACCTGCGCCGAGCGGCAGCGGGAGCTGGAGCAGAGCCTGCGCATATCCCGGCGGCTGCTGCGTGCATGGTTCGTGGGCCCCCGAGGCCCCTCAGAATCCCTTTCCGCCCCAGGGCCCCGCGTCGCCTCCTGTGGGCTTAGACGGGCAGCCTCAGCGGCCCTGCCTCACGGTCATGCCATGCTGACCCCTGTCTTGTAGGGACCCTGTCGACTGCCCCGCTCCGGAAGCAACCCCAGGGTGCAAAACTGACCAAGAGCCCCCGACTCCAGGTACACCGCCCCCTGACCCAGGACCGCCCTCTTCCCAGGGGGCCCCCTTCCCCGCAGGGTCACCCCCCTGGACTTCCGCAGCATGCACGCCCAGCCCCCGGGAGCTGGAGGAGCTGCAGCTTCTGACCCAGGCGCTGGAGAAGGCAGCCCGCGTGCGGAGAGGCGCCTCCCGGCCCGGAGCGAGAGACAGGGCGCCCCGCCAGAAGGCAGGCTGCACCGCGGCCCCCGGCCGGCCAGGCCTCCGGGCAGCAGGGAGCAAGCCACCCCGGGACGGCCGCCAGCCTCCCCTGCCCAGCAGGACCGCTGAGCACAGGCCCCCGCGGGCCAGCCCTGCAGAGACCCCGGGCCCCCAAGCTTTCACGCTGAAGGACAAGGGGTAGGTCCCTCCTGCCCCTTGTTCTGCCACACCCCTCTCTGCCCAGGGGGACCATGGTCGCAACAGTTGTCTGGGGTTTGGAGAGGGTCCCCTTTGAGCTTTGGGCCTGCCCTGCCGTGCTCTAGGACAGTGGCCTGGCCTCCTACTGCCCAGCTGGCGCCCTGTGTGGCCTGAGCACAGCCTCATCCAGCCACCCGGAGGGTTTTGGGGGTGCCACGCTTCCTCCTGGGGGCGGGGCGGCGCTGAGCTGTGTCTGTCCACAGGACCCTGCTGCGCCTGCCCGCGGCCTTCAGGACAGCGGCCTCCGCCAACTCCCGGTGAGCCAGGGCTGGGGTGCGGGGAGGTCGGGCAGGCCTCCGCCGAGGGAGGCACCCCACAGTACCACGCGGGGACCATTGTGTTCCCCTCTGTCCTACCTGAGCATGTGCCAGCGTTTGCACCCGCTACGGAGTCTCCGGACCGCTGGTCAGCCCTGCAGGCAGGGCCCTGGGGCCTTGCCAGGCAGCCTGTGTTTTTAGGGGGCTGTGGCCCCCGGGCGCCCCCCTCCCCGAGCCCAGCCCTCCTGGACTGACCAGTGTCCTCCCCAGCCTGTGGGCCGAGCTGAAGTCCCAGGCCAGTGGGCACGCGGATGCCGCCAGCGCCAGGGCCCAGTTCCTCCGGCAGATGCCGCCTGCAGTATCCTTGCCCCAGGGGCTTCTGGCTCCCACGGGAGGCGGGGAGGGTGTCCAGGGCCACCCCTGTTCCGACCATCCCTGACGGCGAGCGCAGACAGATTCGGGCGCGGAGCCCGGCGCGGCGGAGGTGCGGCGCCTGCGCAAGGCCTGCTCGCTGCTGCGGCTGCGCCTGGGCCAGGAGCTCGCGGCAGGTCAGCAGGTCACCAGCGGGGTGGGGGCGCGGGCAGGCCGGGGCAGCCACGGACCCAGCGCCCCCGCACCCCGCAGGCCCCGCGGAGCCGAGGCAGGAGTACCGGCGCCTGCTCACGCTGGAGGGGCTGCGGGACGCGGCCGGCAGCTGTCTGCGCCGGCTGCAGGAGCTGCGCGCCGGTGAGCGGACACTCACTCTGGGGGGGGACAGCGGCCCTGACGGCGTGGGGGCTGCCGCCGCATCTGTGTCTGCATCTCACAGCCGCTGCCGAGCCTCGGCCGGAAGGGACAGCTGCCGGGGGCCCTGCCCGCTGCGGAGGGGAAGCTCAGCCGCCCTGGGACCCCCAGCTGCTTGTCTACTCCAGCCCGCGGGAGCTGCAGACCCTGGCCGCCCTGCGGCTGCACGTGGCCATGCTGGACCAGCAGCTGCACCTCCAGGAGGTACACAGGGCCGGGCCCTCACTTGAGGGACACAAACTGCTGGGGCCTGCCCTGGCCCACCAAGAAGTACCCGCCGTGTGGATTCTGTTGTGGGGAGAAAGAGGGACACGAGTGGGACAGGGCGGGCTCCTGACGACACCTCGGCCCTGCCTTCCCCCAGGTCCTGATGGCGCAGCTCCTGCCCCTGCTGCGTGCCCAGCAGCCCTCGGGGCCCCCTGGGTTGGTGCTGTACCGGGCCGCACACAGCCTGCTCTGCGAGGGGGGCGAATGCTTTGTGTCCACCCTGAGGGACGAGCCTGCCGACTGAGCCCGACGACGACCACGCAGCTCCGTGCAGCAGCTGGCAGAGCAGGGCTGGCCCTGTGGGCACTGGGAGGCAGAGCCCCGAGGGTCTCCCAGCCCTGTTCTCTCTCTCACTACTTAAAGCCACCATGTCAGCACCGCCTTGAAGAGTGTCTGCGCTTCCGTCCTGGGAGGGCCCTGCTGGCTGTTTTCTTTCTTTTTGTTTCTCTGGAACATGTTGGGGGCACAGAGAAAGCGCAGGGGCTAAGGTCCTTGCCTTGCAGGGGGCTCACCTGAGTCTGAATCCCACCATTGCCTACAGTCCCCAGCACTGCCTGATGTGACCCCTCCCCCAAAACAAGCCAACCCACTGGGGCCTGAAACAGTAGCGGAAATGTCTCCAGCACCAGTGTAGGCCCCGAGCACTGCCAGGGCTCACTCCTGGGCACAGAGCCCATCTCTTCTCTGTGGAGGTGGAGGGGGCCTGAGGCCACCCCCAGTACCTAGAGCTTCCCCACGCTCCACAGGCACAAAAGCCACATGCCTGCCCATAGGTGGTCGCTTGCCCACTGCCTCCTGCACCCCCAGCCCTGTACCCCCAGATGGCTCCTGACACCCCAGTTCTGCCCCACTTTGGCCAGATGGTAGATATTGGGGTGAACTTTGTGAAGGGCACAGGCCAGGACCAGCTCCCTGCCCCCAGGAGGAGGGGCTCCATTTCTCTGACAGCTCTCACCCTGCCAGAGCAAGTCTGTCCTGGTGCCAGCCCCCAGCGTCAGCGTCCACCCGCTCACAGCTGGACCTGTCCATTCCCTGCCGCCCACCCCTGGGTCCCCCCCCCGCTGAAGAAAGGCTGGTCCAGCGAGGCTTCGGCGCCGGAAAGGAGGGGGGGCAGCGCGCCCCTGGTTACGCACGCTAGGCGGGGGCCTCCGGGAGTCCCCGCCCCCCTCTGACGTGGCGGCGTGACCGGAGACCACCCGAGCGCCAGCAGCGCCGCGCCCTTGGCCTGGCCTGAGCGCGCCCGAGGGCCCGGGCTCCCTGGCCGCTCTGCGTCCTGCAGTTCGGCGTCGTGACCCTGCTGGCCATCACTTTCTCGCTGCCTGGTCCCACCTGGACCTGGCCCAGGGTTGGGTGCTGGGCGCTGGGCGCACCCCTGTGCCGGAACGCCCTGACCACGCCTCCGCCCCCCCTTCCGAACCCCTCCCCTGGCCCGCCCCCCTGCCGCCTGTCTCAGGGGTCTGCGCGGGGTTGGGGGTCCCCGACGGCTCTTAGGGGCGCGATAACTGTGAGCCGCGCCGTGACCTAGGGTGGGGGCCAGGTCAGCTGACAAGGGGAGCCCCTGACTTCGCCAGCGTGTGTGGGCAAACGCAGGTGGGGGCACGCGAGGCCCGAGCAGAAGTCGGGGGACGGGCCCCTGGGGCAGGGGCAGATGGCAGGGTCCCCCGAGATGGGCTCGGCGCCGACTGTGCAAATGCCTCCCTGGCCACACCATCTGCCGGGGAGGAACTCTGACCAGCCCACCATCGGCCCGGGACCCCGACTCTCCTCCCTACTGGCCAGGCCCCTCCCATCTCGCGGTGGGGTGCGGGGAGGCACCCTGAGGGGTGTTGGGAAACGCTGGTTCAGAGGTAACCCCTGGAACTGCTCTGTGGAGTGGGGTGTGGACACCCCAGCCTTCTGCAGCTACCTGAGGCTGGGAATGAGGCCGCTGACCCCACCCCAGCAGGGTCCACTCCCCTCCCCCCCAAGCTGGAGGCCTCTGCGCTGCCCCTGCTGGCGGTGCTCTCACGGCGCGGGTCTCTGAGGCCTGCAGCAGCCCAATGCCCAGCTGGGCTCTGCCTCGGTTTCCCTTGGGACCAGTCCCTGCTCGGGTGGAGCCCCACATTCCTCCAAAAGGGCCTTCAGGAGCAGAGCAAAGCCCAGTTTCAGGGTGCTGTCCCGTCTCCGGAGGCAGGCGGGCAGGTAGGCGGGTGCCCTTCGCTACCTGCAGGGTTTCATCAGAGCCCGGGCACCGAGCAGGGCAGGGATGCGGGGCGATGAGTCCGGGAATCCGAGCCACACGCAGAAATGGGGGCGGGGGCTGGATTCAAGCAGATGGGTCCCAGCTGCACCTCTTCGTACTGCCGCGGGCTGCTGTCTTGGGGTCGCCCCACCACGGCGCCCCAGTTGGGCAGCCCCTGCCGGGAGTGTGTCAGGAGGGATCGGAGCCCCCCCACCCGCAGCCCCGCCCTCCTGAGGGCCTGGGAGGGAAGCCCGCCCCCGCCCCCCGCGCGTGGCACGGCCCCAGGAGCAGTGAAGGGCTGGCTGCCAGCCGGGGACCCTGCTGGGTGGTCCCCCACGGGCTGCGTGGCTCGGCCGCCCCCTCCAGACCCCTCCCGCCGGCGCATTCCTGGCTCCCGCCCCTCCCCCGCCGGCCCGCCAGTGTCTGAATCGGCCTCGGATTCCGGCTCCGCCGCCCCCTCCCCTCCCTCGGCGGCCGCCGGCCCCGCCCCCGGCTGGGTCCCCGCTCGCGCCCGGGGCCCCCCAGCCCTCCCGGCCCGCCTGCCGCCGGCGCCCACCGCCCTGCCCGGCCCTCGGTGGGTGAGTGCGCGAGCGCGGGGCGGACGCGGGGTCCTCGCGGCTGGGCGCGGGAGGGGGGCGCCGCCTGTCATCGCGGGGACTCGCCGACTCTGCCGGTGGCCTCTCCCGGCCCGGGGGCCGGCGGAGTGGGCAGAGCCGCGGCCGGAGCGTCTGGCGCCTGCGGGGGGCGCGCGGCGCGGGGTCCCGGCGGCCGCCTGAGCCCCCGCGGCTCCAGCCATGCCAGGGTGGCCCTGGGGGCTGCTGCTGGCGGCGGGCACCCTCTCGGCCGCGCTGGGCCCGGGCCCGCCGGTCCAGCCCGACCCGTGCCACGACGAGGGCGGCGCCCCCCGCAGCTGCGTGCCGGGGCTGGTGAACGCCGCGCTGGGCCGCGAGGTGCGGGCGTCCAGCACGTGCGGCCGGCCAGCCTCGCGGACCTGCGATGCCTCGGACCCGCGGCGGGCACACCCCGCCGCCCTCCTGACCTCGGCGGGGGCCGCGCCCGGGCCCCTGTGCTGGCGCTCCGAGGCGCTCACGCAGTCACCCCTCAACGTGACCCTGACGGTGCCGCTGGGCAAGGCCTTCGAGCTGGTGTTCGTCAGTGTGCGCTTCTGTTCTGCACCGCCGGCCGCCGTGGCCCTGCTCAAGTCACAGGACCACGGACGCAGCTGGGCCCCCCTGGGCTTCTTCTCCGCCCGCTGCGGTCACGACTTTGGCCGCCCGCCGGCCCCCGCCCATGGTCCCCCTGGGCCAGGACCTGAAGCCCTGTGCTTCCCAGCGCCCCAGGCCCTGCCTGGAGGGGGTGGCCTGCTGGCCTTCAGTGTGCAGGACGGCAGCCCGCCAGGCCTGGACCTGGACAGCAGCCCGGTGCTCCAGGACTGGGTGACAGCCACCGACATCCAGGTGGTGCTCACCAGGCCTGCCACTACAGGGGACACGTGGGACTCGACAGCCACCGGCACTTACTCCTACTCTGCCGCGGAGCTTCAGGTGGGCGGGCGCTGCAAATGCAATGGGCACGCGGCGCGGTGCCGCCCGGACCCACAGGGCCATCTGCTGTGTGACTGCCAGCACGGCACCGAAGGCCCCGACTGCAGCCGCTGCAAACCCTTCTACTGTGACCGGCCATGGCAGCGTGCCACGGCCCGGGAAGCCCACGCCTGCCTGGGTGAGACTTGGCACTAGGCCTGGGGAGCTGGGGTCGCTGGCCGGCCCTGACCCCCGCATCCCCCTGCAGCTTGCTCCTGCAACGGCCACGCCCGCCGCTGCCGCTTCAACATGGAGCTGTTCCGCCTCTCGGGCCGCCGCAGCGGGGGCGTCTGCCTCAACTGCCGCCACAACACCGCCGGCCGCCACTGCCACTACTGCCGGGAGGGCTTCTACCGGGACCCGGGCCGGCCCCTGAGTGACCGCCGCGCTTGCCGCGGTGAGCCTGCACACGCACCCCCCACACCCTTCCCCCCTGCCCGCCCTCTGACACCCTCGGCCCCAGGTGGCTTCTGACTGGCCTGTCTCCCTCTGCCCTCAGCCTGTGACTGTCACCCTGTTGGTGCCGCTGGCAAAACCTGCAACCAGACCACAGGCCAGTGTCCCTGCAAGGACGGCGTGGCCGGCCTCACGTGTGACCGCTGTGCGCCTGGCTTCCAGCAGAGCCGCTCCCCGGTGGCGCCCTGTGTCAGTGAGTGGCCTCTCTGCCAGCCGCCGCAGCTCCCCACTGCCCGCGCCCTCACAAACGCGGCCGTACCCCTCCTCTCTGCAGAGACCCCGGACCCCAGGCCCACGGAGGAGAGCAGCCCCACGAAGCCCCAGGGTGAGTGCTCCATCCCGCCGAGGGCGCGGGCGGGCCGCGGGGAGGGTGGAGCTCAGCGTGTCCTGCTCCGCAGACTGCACTTCGCACTGCCAGCCTGCACGTGGCAGCTACCGCATCAGCCTGAAGAAGTTCTGCAGGAAGGACTACGGTAGGCCCGCCGCGCCCCTGCCCGCAACGGTCCTGGCCCTCTGGGCCCGCCCTCCTGACCCCGCCTCTCCCCTCCGTGCAGCGGTGCAGGTGGCGGTGGGCGCGGCAGGCGAGGCGCGCGGCGCGTGGACGCGCTTCCCGGTGGCCGTGCTCGCCGTGTTCCGGAGCGGCGAGGAGCGCGCGCGGCGCGGGAGCAGCGCGCTGTGGGTGCCGGCGCGGGACGCGGCCTGCGGGTGCCCGCGCCTGCTGCCGGGGCGCCGCTACCTCCTGCTGGGGGGCGGGCCGGGCTCCGGGGCGCCGGGGGCCCGGGGGCCCGGACTCAGCGCCACCCGCGGGAGCCTCGTGCTGCCGTGGCGGGACGCGTGGACGCGGCGCCTGCGGAGGCTGCAGCGGCGCGAGCGGCGGGGGCGCTGCGAGGCGGCCTAGGCCGTGGGGTGTCCCCGCCCGCGCCTCCGCCACAGGACGTGACGGCGTCTCCTTGGAGCTGCCCGGAGCCCCGTCTGGCCTCCGCGGACGACCGCCCCTCCTCAGGGGTCCCGGGCAGCCTCGAAGGCCGTGAACGCCTCCGAGAGGCCACGGACTTGGGGGGCTCTGCGCGCATCAGCCCGCCGTGGCCACCCCCTCCCCCAGAGCGCGACCCCTTCCTACAGGCCCCCGAGGCGACGCCGAAGCCCCAGGAGCTGCGGTGCCCCTGCCGCATCCGCGTCGCCGTTGCCCGTGGCGCTGCCCCGCCGCCGGGCACCCGCGCGCAGCTCCGGCCCCGAAGACCCCCAGCCCAGTCCTGGCGCCGCGTCTCCGCGTGCTCGGGCCAGGCGTCGCGCCACGCGGACGCGCGCTGCCAGGGCTCACGTGCCATCCACGGCCCGGAGACCCCCGCGGGCGGCCCTCCGGGGTCCCGGCACCCCTGACCCAAGCCCCCAGGGCGCGGGTCCCCGCGGATGGGCTCCCGCAGCGCCGGGCCGCGCATGCTCCCCCAGCGGGCCGCGGGGCGCGGCGCGCATGCGCGGGGCGGCGGCGGCGGGCCCGGGCCGGGGGGGCGGGGCGGGCGGGCGGCGGGCGCGCGTGCGCACTGTGTCCCCGCTCAGTCGCGCGGCGAGCGGAGGCGAGAGAGGCTGCGGGCGGAGGTGGGTGCGCGGCCGGCGGGCCGGCGGCGGGCGGGGGGCGTGGCGGCGGGCGGGGGGCCGCTGGCCGGGTCGGCGGCTGGCGCCGCGCCGGGGCGCGGGCGGGAGAGTGGGCGGGGGCCCCGTGCCATCCGATCGGCGCTGCCCCGCGGGAGCGGGCGCAGACCCCCGCTCGCCGGACACCCCCCGGCCCGCCGCGGTTCGCGCGCCGCCGGCCCCGGGCGCGGTGTGGTCGGAACGCGCCGGCCCCGGGGCTCCCGTTTCTGCGGGGCAGCAGAGCCTCTTCGGGACGGGAGCTGCAGCGAGTCCCCGCTCGCGTCCTGCGGCGGACACCTGCCGCCCGGGCACCCTAACAGCTCCGTGCCCCCCCGCCCCGGCTGCCAGGCGGCCCCCGGGAGGCCGCGGGGTGGTCCATCGCTGACCTTCCAGGCCTCCTTTGGCTCCGGCCGGGCTGTCATCAACGACCGGGGGTTGTCTGGGCAGCACCTGGCCGCGCCCTGCGGGAGCCGGGGATGCTGGCGGTGCTCCGGTCCTCCGCGGACCCCTGCCCGGGCCCCTGCCCGGGCCGGGCGCCTCTCCCGCTGGAAGAAGGTGGTACTCGCCCTGGGTCCGGCCCCACCGTGGCAGGGACTGCTGGACACGGCTGTCCTGTGCGGCGGCCACAGGGCCGGGCGTGGGGCCACCCGCTGTGCCCAGCACCCTGAACGTCAGCCGCTCCCTGAGGAGCAGCAAGTTCTTTGCGTCCAAAGGGACAGGGCTGAGAGGAGGAGCCAGATAAGAGCGGGCAAAGGAAGGGCTTTGGGTTATCCAGCCGCCCCTGCGGGCCCCACCCAGCCCCTGGAAGCTGCTCAGCTCCAAAGCCCGGAGCTGAGCGCGGTCACCGTGTCCCTGGGAGCTGTGGGGGCCTCTCTGTGCCAGGGTGCTGGCGTAGCGTGGCGTTTGCATCCGGGTCAGGGGTGACCTTCTGGGATGGACTGAGTCGTCCAGCAGGGTCCGCACGGTAACTAATCCCCCCTCCTCCCCTCCCCCCACAGGCACTGGCCGGGCTCGTGACCTTGCGTGTGCGTGCGTGCGTGCGTGTGTGTGTGTGTGTGTGTGTGTGTGTGTGTGTGTTCCTGATTCTCATCCCAACCAGGGCCAGTTTCCAAAGACACGTTAGAAATGTTTGCTCTGGGCTGGTTTCAGGCAAGAGGCCGAGGGAGGTCAGACCGAACACAGCCCTGAACCCGCTCCGAGGTGGCCCCTCCACGCGCCTCTGTTTTGACAACTGCGCCCCGGGGGAGGCAGCGCTCTGGGGGCTGTTTGGAGGGTCACTTTCCCAGCGGCTAGCAGCAGAAACAGCACACCCGGCGTCTGCGCCCTCTGGGCCCTTATCAACGGTCTGATCGCAGTCGGGCGAGTTCACGGAGTCCGTCCTGCCCACGAGGCCGGCTCTGAGGGCGTTGGGGTGGGGGCGGGTCGAGGGCCCTGAGGGCCGTGGGGCGCCTGAGTGTGTGGAGGGAAGGGGGACCCTGAGGGGCCGAGGTGAGGGCAGCCTGGCTGAGGAGGGCTCTGGGTGGGTGACCGCGCAGGGGTGGGCAGGCTGCAGGAGGGGCCTTCGTGTGGGGCGCAGGGTCATGGGGCCTGGGCGAGTGTTGGGGGGCACGGGGGCTGGGGGTGCCCTTCGGAACATTTCATGCTCGAGTCCCTGGAGGCTGGGGAAGGGGTGACCTTCCCCGGGGGCCGGGAGACGGGCCTCCGTGTCAGGACGGCGAGGGTTTGTTCGCTGTTCCCGGAGCGGCATGGGCCCGGGGCCCCCGGGAGACAACAGGCACCGCTAGGCCAGGGCTGCCCCAGCGCTGCTCGGAAGAGGCCTCGGGCTGCTCTCCCGCCCCGAGACCAGGTCCTGATGGTCGTACTGAGGACACGGTGCAGCGGGAGTGCCCAGCTCCTGCCCTCGCAGCCCGGCGCCGTGGACCCCACTGCGCCTTTCCTGGAGCTCGTTCACTGCCTCGGTTGCCTCCGTCACTCCTCGGCAGGAAGGTCCCTGTTGCTGTCCCTTCCCTTCAGAGCTGGCCCAGGGGTGCCCCCTGCCTGTGGCACGGGTCTCCCGGTGCCCCAGAGCCCCACTGTCCAGCCCTGTCCCCAGGACTGCGATGACCTGCAGGACGGTGGCCGCTGCAGGCTGCCCGGTGCCCTGCCACTGGCCCTTTCCTCGGAACCCACCCAGTGCTGGGCACCCTGGAACTCGGGAGAAGGCCTCGGTACCCGCCAGGCCCAGTACTACAGCCAGGGGGCCTCCCCACTGGAAATGCAGACCCCCGAACACCAGGCACGTTCCTGCTGGCTGGCACTGGGGAGTCCCACTGGCGCCACGCCAGTCACTGTTCAGAATTAAACCTTCCTCGACCCAGTCCTGGGGCCTCCGAGTACGCGTGTCTCCTTCTGTGCCTCCAGCTGAGCAGCTGCACAGGGACTGCGGGTATGTCAGGGATGTACCTGTCACCCTGATCCTCCAGGGCAGACCACGCAGGTGTGTGTGCACAGATGTACTTGTCTGTGCATGTGTGCTTGCATGCATATGTGTGTGAATATGTATATGCGCATTGTATGCTTGAAGTACATGCATTTATGTTTGCACTCAAACGTACATGTGAGTATGTTTGCCATGCATGTGTGTGATTGCAATGCATGTGTGTACACACGTGTGTACATATATGCTTACATTGTATGTAGATTAACACGTACATTGTGTGCTTGCAGTTATGTGTATATGTATATGTACACATGTGTGCTTGCGGTACACTGTCTATATGCATCTGTATGTTTACGGTGCATACGTGTATATGTGTATGTGTATATATGTGTATGCGTGTGTGTACGTATGTACTTGCAGTATGTGTGTGCATATGTATATGTGCATGGTGTGCTTGCATGTGTGTATGCTTGCAGTGCATGTGTATATGTGTGTGCTTGCATTGTGTGCATGTGTGTGCTTGCAGTGTTTGCGTATATGTGCATGTGTGTGTGCTTGTAGTGCATTTGCATATGTGTGTGCTTGCCGAGTGTGTGTGTTCTTGCACGTGTGCTTGCCGTGCGTGTATGTGCATGTGCGTGTGCGTGTGGACTGAGCAGCCTGTGGCGAGTGTAGCAGGAGGCTGGCGCAGATGTGCAGGGCTGGTGTAGGAGGATTCCGGCCAGCACAGGGGCGGGCTTGGAGGAGAGAGCCGGGGTGCCCAGGAATGGGGCCAGGGCAGTGAGTGAGGGTTAGTGCCGGGGCTGGGGGCTGGGCGTGGGAGCTCCCTGTGTCTGGAACCCTCCTGAGCCTGAGTGCGCACCCACCCTGCTGTGTGCGTGTGGAGGAGGAAGGGTCCTGGGGGTGTTGCTGGGCTGTTGGGCCCCAGAGGCGAGGCCGCGGCTCAGCGGTGCCAGGAGTGATTAGCCTGAGGTACTCCACGCGGGGTCCGTGTGAGGGCTGAGGCGCGTTCTGCTGGTGGGGAAGGGTGACATCACCCCTGGCACCTCCTGGGCCTGGCTACCTCCCCTCAGCCCTGTCCCCATGTCCATCTCTCCCCTCTCGGGGCTATCCCCGGGTCCTCTGTCCCCTCAGCCCTGTCCCTGGGTCTGTCTGTCCCCTCCCTCAGCCCTGTCCCAGGATCTGTCTGTCCCCTCAGCCCTGTCCCTGGGTCTGTCTATCCCTCAGCCTTGTCCCTGGGTCTGTCTGTCCCTCAGCCCTGTTCCTGGGTCTGTCTGTCCCCTCCCTCAGCCCTGTCCCTGGGTCTGTCTGTCCCCTCCCTCAGCCCTGTCCCTGGGTCTGTCTGTCCCTCAGCCCTGTCCCTGGGTCTGTCTGTCCCCTCAGCCCTGTCCCTGGTCTGTCTGTCTCCTCCCTCAGCCCTGTCCCTGGGTCTGTCTGTCCCTCAGCCCTGTCCCTGGGTCTGTCTGTCCCCTCAGCCCTGTCCCTGGGTCTGTCTGTCCCCTCAGCCCTGTCCCTGGGTCTGTCTATCCCTCAGCTCTGTCCCTGGGTCTGTCTGTCCCCTCAGCCCTGTCCCTGGGTCTGTCTGTCCCCTCAGCCCTGCCCCTGGCCTGTGAGGCGCCTCGGGTCACCCTCCCGCACCCTGCTTCCTCCCGCTCCCGGCGGAGGTGGGTGCTCCCAGCTCTGGCTGTGACTCAGGCCCAGCACGTCTGACTCAGCTGTTCTTCAGTCCCGTGGGCCAGGCAGGCGGCGGGGGTCCAGCCTCCGGCAGGGACCCTCTGCTGCCCTCAGGAAGAGGGCGGCCTCTTCCCGGCAGCGCGGCCGTGCATGTCGCGTGTCTGTTTCTCGCCCCGCCCCCGTGCTGCCTCCCTCCTGCCCAGTGCTTGCCCCGTCCCACATTGGGGGCGCCCGGCCCCGTCTCCTGCCTGATCATGCGTGCAACCTTGGAGGAACGTGGGGGGGCAGTATTTGATGGGACCCCAAGCCAAGGGACTTCCAGGGACTGCGTGGCAGAAGCTCGCTGCGGGCCGCCCCTCCCCTGCAGCTGCCTCACTGCCTCGCGCCTGTGGGGGTGCCCTGGGGCCTGGCTGCAGGCGTCACCCGCGGGTGGGTTAGGGGCTGGGGCGCCCTCCCCCCTGCTACCCCCATGGCGGGGCTTCAGGTCCCCTCGGGGGTAGGGGTGCAGTGCAGGGAAGCCCCGCCCCGAGGGTGAGAGCATTCCCCCCCATTCCCCCCCACACCTGACGAGACCAGGACAGGGCCGGGCAGCACTTTGTGAGCCACAGAGCCAGCACGAGGAGCTGGAAGGGCCCCCAGGCTCGTGGCACACACTTCCTCCCCGTGGGGCGCGGCCGGGACACTGGGCGATCTCGCAATAACGGGTCAGCCCTTTGGGGGTGGGGGCCTCACCCAGCCGTGCTCAGGGCTCACTCCTGGTGGAGCTCCGGGGGCTATAATGGGGGACCAGGGTTTGAATCCAGGTCGGTTGCCTGCAAAGCAAGTGCCCTCGCTGCTGGACGCTCCCGACCTCTGCAAGCACACCACTGAACTGTGCCTCTGGGTGGGACAAGGGGCCGGCCAGTCATCTCAGCACCGCCGGCAAAGGTCGGCAGGAAGGGGGCCAGAGCGACAGTGCAGCGGGCAGGGCGCTTACCTTGCGTGCGGCCACCCAGGCTCAAGGCCGTCACCTCCAACTGTCCTTCGAGCTTGATCCCTGAGTAAAGAGCCAAGAGCCAGGAGTAAGCCCTGAGCACTGCCGGGTATGGCCCCAAAACAAAACTAAAACTAAATGAAAAGTTAATTTAAAAAAAAGGGGGGCAGAGCGATAGCACAGCGGGTAGGGCATTTGCCTTGCACACGGCCGGCCTGGGTTCAATCCCCGGCATCCCATAGGGTCCCCTGAGCAACACAGGAGTAATTCCTGAGTGCAGAGCCAGGACTGACCCCTGAGCAATGCTGGGTGTGACCCAAAAAGGAAAAAAAAAAAAAAGCAAAAGGTTTGGTGTGCCAGAGAGGGCAGTTCTGGGCGCCTCCTCACGGCCCCTGCTGGGCTCTGCCAGTGCCCCCGAACACAGGAGTCTCTAGGGGGGGCTGGAGTGATAGCACAGCGGGTAGGGTGTTTGCCTTGCACGCGGCCAACCCGGGTTCAAATCCCAGCATCCCATATGGTCCCCTGAGCACCGCCAGGGGTGATTCCTGAGTGCATGAGCCAGGAGTGACCCCTGTGCATTGCTGGCTGTGACCCAAAAAGCAAAAAACAAACAAACAGCGAGTCTCTGGGTCTCACCAGTCCTGTCCCCCTGTGAGAACCCGACTCTGCAGCCCCAGCAGGGGGGTTTCCTGGTATGTCATGATGGAAACAGCGTCTGCTTCCACGGCTGCTCCCGTGCCCAGCTTTGCATTGGCACGGTGGATTTCCGCTCTGGCATTCTGGAGTACTTGGGGTGGAACCCCTGTGATACTTGGGGCCAGCCGGGTGATGCCAGGGCTGGAACGTGGGGCCTCACACGTTTAGGGCAGAGACTACGTGAGTTAAGTCACATCTCTACCTTGCAAAATTGGAGTTTTTGTTTGTTTGTATTGGGGCCACACCCAGCTGCGTTTAGCGTTTGTTTCTGGCAGGGCTCAGGGGACCATATGCGCTGGGAATCGAACCCAGGGCTCCCACATGCTAAGCCTGCACTCAGCCCTTTGAGCTCCCCCAGCCTACCCATGAGTTTTTAACGTCATGTTTTGTATTTTCAGGTGGAGGTTTCAACGCAGGAGAAGCTGGAATGAGCCCGAGTTTACCAAAACCTACTGAAATGATCCCCTGATGCTCTGCAGCTGCCGTGCGCTGCAGGGAGCTGTGTGAGGTGTGCACGTGAGAGGAATGTGAATCTCAGGTGTGGGCATGTGGGAGGAATTGTGCATCTCTGAGCTGTGTGTGAGAGGAATTGTGCGTCTCTGAGGTGTGTGTGAGAGGAATTGTGCGTCTCTGAGGTGTGTGTGAGAGGAATTGTGCGTCTCTGAGGTGTGTGTGAGAGAGGAATGGTGAGTCCCTGAGGCGTGCGTGAGAGGAATTGTACTTCTCTACAAGTCAGTGCCTGGCCTGGTGCCATGCATGGTGGCATCTACACCCCACTTGGGTCGTGTGGCCCGATGGCTCCAGACCCCCATGGCTTTTTCTTCCATGTGCCCAAAGCTTACTGCTTACTTGCTCATAATGGGGAGACAGTGACACCCCCTAATTTCTTCCCAGCTAGGCCCCACCAGATCTGATTGTGAGGGTATAACATCACCCCTTCTTTTTTTATTCTTTTTTGTTACTGGGGCCACATGCAGAAGTGTTCACGGCCTACTCCTGACGGGGCTCAGGGGACCCTGTGTAATGCCAGAAATTGATCTCAGGTAGTCCTCGGGCAAGGCAAGCGCCTTATCCCCTGGACTGTCTCTCCGACCCCTACCCTTTCACTCTTCAGCGTGCATGCCTGCTCTCCCTCTCCAAGGGGCCTGCAGAAACTCAGCTAGCTCTAGCTCCCGATTCCCAGCTGTGTGCAGGGCAAGGCCTTAGGGAGTCAAACAGCCGTGTGTGCGGAGTCAGGAGGCCTGTCCCGCAACCTGACAGTTGTTTCTGCACCGTCAGCCCCCAGTAGGCTGCATCTTCGGTCTGACGTTGCTCCGAGCATCGCCCATCCCTTCCAGAGCCCCATGGAAGGACACTGGCATTGTAGGGAACTTCGGGACATCCATCCGCTCAGCCATCAGACTTTATAAAGGAAGAAGGGCTGGAGAGATAGTCCAGCGTCAATCTCCATCATCCCGTAGGTCCCCCAAACCCTGCCAGGAGTGAGTACAGAACCAGGAGTAAGCCCTGAGCACTGCCAGGTGTGGCCCCTGGCAAAAATAAACGGAAACAGGCTTGGCAGGAAGATGAAGGGAAAATCTGTGCTTTGGGGTCGGAGAGACAGTACAGCAGAGAAGTGTTTCCTCTGCATGAAGCTGACCTGGGTTCGATCCCCGGCATCCCGTATGATCCCTGAGCCCTGCCAGGAGTGATTCTGGGTGCAGAGCCAGGAGTAAGCCCTGAGCATCACCAGATGTAGCCCCAAGCCCCAAAATATTTTTTTAAAAAGGGAAAATCTGTCCTTTAAAATATGACCTTCGGGGGACCGGAGCGATGGCACAGCGGGGACTTCGTTTCCTGCTCACGCAGCCAACCCGTGATCAATCCCTGGCATCCCATATGGCCCCCCTCGTGCCGAGCCAGGAGTGAGCCCTGAGCATCCGCACAGGGGCAGGCCCCGCTGGCTTCACCACACGCTCAGCCCTGCCTGTCTCCCACACACAGATGGCGGAGCAGCCTGCAGAGCGGCCCCAGAGAGGGCCCAGGGGAGTCTAGACGCTCCTGCCCAGCCGCCCCACGCCATGGAGCCCCCGACGTACAGCTGCTTTGTGGACCGGGAGAAGATGGAGGCGGCCGTGCAGGACCTGGGGCCCCGGGAGCTGAGCTGCCTGGAGCTGCAGGAGCTGAAGCAGCTGGCACGCCAGGGCTACTGGGCGCACAGCTACCGCCTGCGGGGCCGCGTGTACCAGCGCCTCATCCAGGACATCCCCTGCCGCACCGTCACGCCCGACGCCAGCGTGTACAGCGACATCGTGGGCAAGATCGTGGGCCAGCACAGCGCCGGCAGCCTGCCCCTGCCCGAGTTCGTGGACAACACCCAGGTGCCCAGCTACTGCCTGAACGCGCAGGGCGAGGGCGCCGTCCGCAAGATCCTGCTGTGCATCGCCAACCAGTTCCCCGACATCTCCTTCTGCCCCGCGCTGCCCGCCGTGGTGGCGCTGCTGCTCCACTACAGCGCCGATGAGGCCCAGTGCTTCGAGATGGCCTGCCGCATCCTGGCCTGCAATGACCCGGGCCGCCGGCTCATCGACCAGAGCTTCCTGGCCTTCGAGTCCTCCTGCATGACCTTCGGGGACCTGGTAAACAAGTACTGCCAGGCGGCGCACAAGCTGATGGTGGCTGTGTCCGAGGACGTGCTGCAGGTGTACGCCGACTGGCAGCGCTGGCTCTTTGGGGAGCTGCCGCTCGGCTACTTCGCCCGAGTCTTCGACGTGTTCCTGGTGGAGGGCTACAAGGTCCTGTACCGCGTGGCCCTCGCCCTCCTCAAGTTCTTCCACAAGGTGCAGTCAGGCCAGCCCCCGGGCCCAGACAACGTGCGGCAGGACATCCGCGCCTTCGTCAGGGACATCGCCAGGACCGTGTCCCCGGAGAAGCTGCTGGAGAAGGCCTTCGCCATCCGCCTCTTCTCGCGGAAGGAGATCCAGCTGCTGCAGATGGCCAACGAGAAGGCGCTCAAGCAGAAGGGCATCACCGTCAAGCAGAAGAGGTGGGCGGCGGGGAGGGCGCTGCCCCTGCACGCGGCTGACCTGGGTTCCGTCCCTGAGCACTGCCTGGAGTGATTCCTGAGTGCAGAGTCGAGCGTAACCCCTGAGCGTCACCAGGTGTGGCCCAAAATAAAAAAAAAAAAAAGAGGTGGGTGGGCAGGCAAGGGACCACGCAGGGCAGGACGCCAGCGCCCCACGCAGGCTCCGAGCATGCAGGACCTCTCCCCAGGCCTGGGCCCCCACTAACCTGCCCGTCTGTTTTCTTCCTCTCTCTGCTCCTTGCTTCCTTCTGCTCTCAGTGTCTCGCTTTCTAGAAGGTAGGTCTGCCCCTCTCCTCTGCCCCTCTGCACCTAGAGCCCTGGCCGCTGCCTTTCCGTCTGTCTGTCTGCCCTGTGAGAGGCCTCAGGACCCCTCCCGTCCCCCAGGCCAGCTCCCAGGAGGCTGTGCGCCCCCACGACAGCGCTGCTGACCCGTTCTCCACCCCCCCCCCCAGGCAGTTCGTGCACTTGGCCGTCCACGCGGAGAACTTCCACTCGGAGATTGTCAGCGTGAAGGAGATGAGGGACATCTGGTCGTGGGTCCCCGAGCGCTTCGCCCTGTGCCAGCCTCTGCTGCTCTTCTCCTCTCTGCAGCACGGCTACAGCCTGGCCAGGTGAGGGGGGGGCTCGCACCCTGCCCGGGGACAGCTGAGGCCTGCCTGTGCCCTTTCCCCTGACAGAGACCCCCTGGGACAGAGGAGGCCCTGCCCCCTAGACTTGGGCTCTCCGATCCCTGCCCCCAGCAGCCCCCTGCCAGGGCCCCGCTGATGGCAGGGGTGCAGAAGGTCTGGCTGGGTCCCAGGTGACCTGGCAGGGCCGGGACAAGCATTACTGTCAGACGGACGGACGGACAGATGGATGGGTGAACAGATGGACAGACAGTAGAATGGACCAGCAGGTGGGCGCATGGGCACGGCCAGAGCTGTATCACTATCCGTCACTGCCAGCCGGCTCTGAGCGGGCCCCACATTCCTGACTGGACACAAGACTCCCCCTCCCATGGTCTGGCTTCCCCGAAGCCCCTGGGCGCTGCGTCCAGGTGCCCAGGACAGCGCCCGCCCGGGCGTCCCCGCAGCAGACCATGTGCTCTGCCCTAGGTTCTACTTCCAGTGCGAAGGGCACGAGCCCACCGTGCTGCTTGTCAAGACCACGCAGAAGGAGGTGAGCATCCCGCCAGCTGGGGCCCCGCAGAAACGCCTCTTCTCAGCCCCTGAGCCCTCTAGGCATGCTCGGGGATCCCTTTTCAGGACCCCAGAGTGGCCCCAGGGCAGTTTAGGCCCGAGGGCTTCTCTGTGGGCCACTCATCCCCACACAGGCTCCTCACGACCCCCTGCCTTCCCCAGGTGTGCGGCGCCTACCTGTCCACAGACTGGGGGGAGCGCAACAAGTTTGGGGGCAAGCTTGGCTTCTTCGGCACCGGCGAGTGCTTCGTGTTCAGGGTGAGTGTCCCCCACCCCTGGCCCCACCTGGCCTGTGTGCGGCTTCACTGACCTCACTCACCCGCAGCTGCAGCCCGAGGTCCAGCGCTACGAGTGGGTGGTCATTAAGCACCCAGAGCTGACCCGGCCCGCAGCCCTGGAGGCCTGCACTGACCCCGCCCCGCTGCAGCCCTCGGGGTCCACCGACCTCAGCGAGCGCCTCTCGCCCTTCCTGGCCACTCGCCACTTCAACCTGCCCTCCAAGACCGAGTCCATGTTCATGGCCGGGGACAGCCAGTGCCTCATCATCGGTGAGGACGGTCCAGCCACTCCCGGCGGGCAGTGGGCGGGAGGGGGGCCGGGCCAG
Organism: Sorex araneus; assembly: GCF_027595985.1. Taxonomy (NCBI): domain Eukaryota; kingdom Metazoa; phylum Chordata; class Mammalia; order Eulipotyphla; family Soricidae; genus Sorex; species Sorex araneus. The sequence continues at coordinate 221,840,003 of NC_073305.1, read as the reverse complement.
TGCTGGGGCCACTGACCTGCGCCTCTCACAGGAGGAGGCGGTGGCCAGGCCCTCTACATTGATGGGGACCTGAACCGTGGCCGCACCGGACACTGCGACACCTTCAACAATCAGCCGCTCTGCACCGAGAACTTCCTGGTGGCCGCCGTGGAGGCCTGGGGCTTCCAGGACCCTGACACTCAGTGACCGGGACTCCTCCCAGAGGAGAGGAAGTGGGGGACCACCACGTGTGTAGGCATTTGGGACAGTGTGGGGGGACCAGGTCCGACCCCCCGTTTTGCGACGTCCCTGAGCCTGACCCGGGGTGGAGTGGACCAAACCCCGGTGCGCTCACTGCGCCCCCTGCTGGTGCTTGGTGGTGGCGCCGCACCAACCCCAGGGAAAGGGTCCCCAAGGCTGTGCAGGTGGAGGTGGCCAGAGGACACCGGGACACCCCTTCCCTTCTTTCACACCTGCACCCCCCGGCTCAGGGACTCCACCGGCAGCTCCGTGACGGGCTTGATCCCCTGAACCCCCTGCTGCTGCTTGTCACGCCCGACCCCAGCATGGAGTGGGGCTGGGTAGTCACTGCCAGGGGCCCTGCCCCCACCCCGCGAGCCCAGCAGGACAGCCCAGCAGCCCGGTGGACTTTGACATGCCAGCGAGCCTGTCTGGGACTCGGTTTCCCCAGCTGTGAATTGGGACCAGTCACCCTGCCCCGCTGTCCCCCTGTGAATATTGAGAGCCCTGAGGGCTGGAAACAGCAGGGCGACCCCGAGCCCACTGCCCTGGCCCGCCCTGAGCTCAGTGTCATTAAACAGTCTGTGATCACCAGGAGTGCACGCCTGCTCTCTCAACCAGCATGGGCACCTCTGGGGAAGGCCGGGTCACCTTCTCCCTGCTCCCCGGAAACCAGCCCAGGGAGCACTGGCAGCTGAGTCACTACCGCCCCGTCACACGCTCGCGGCTCATAACTGGCGTCTTTGCTTTACTCCCAACTTCCTTTCTCATGCTTTCCCCCTCACCTCAGTCACATGTCAGTGAAAAAATTCCAATTCTGATTATCTGCTGTTAGGTTGCCCCCCCAGCCATTATATTTTTGTCATTATCTCTTGCAGTTAAAAAAAAAGCCAGTTTTATGGAATCACACAATTATTATTTTTTAAAAGAAATATTTAAACATATATTTGGACTGCTAGAGAGGGTGTGAGGTGTCTGTTGGGGAGCCTGGAGAGAGGACAGCAGGGAGCTGCTAGCCTTGCATGTGGGTGACCCAGGTTTGATCCTCGGCATCTACAGAGTTCCCTGAGCCCCACCAGGAGTGACCCTGGCACAGACCCAGGAGTCAGCCCGAACACTGCTGGCTGTGGTCCAGGAACAAAAAATACAGTAAAATAAAGTGGGTACCTGGATGTCTTAGTTTTAGGGCTGCTTCCCTGATCCCTGCGGACCCCCTCCAAAGGCAAGCTTGGGAGGCAGGAGTCCTGCCCCCAGAGCCTCCCTCAGCACAGGCCCGGGGACCCCCACGGAACAGCCTGAGAGGCGCCGGGCCTGTGTGAGGGGCCCTGGCCCAGGAGTCAGGCCCGAAAAGGGGAACGATAAACAGCAGCGCTGGAGGGCTGTGCTGACCTGGGGTGCCCACCTCGCCCTGGAACCTGGGATCAGACCCAGAGGATCAGCCCCAAGGGAAGAGCCTCCACAGGCCCCAGGCAGCTGCTCTGTTCTGTGTCTGGCCAGCACAGAACACAGGCGGTGCTGGTTCCCCTCTGGGGGTGCAGTCTGCCCTGCCCTGCCCCGTGCCCTTGGCCTTGCCCCCTCAGAAGTTGGGGTGCCGTCTCTGAGCCAGGACCTCCTGCTTGCTGGTGGAGGGACTGCAAGGAGAGGGTGTAAGAGCCACAGATAGGACAGCTGGTGGGGGGCCCTGGGCACCCCCCAGGCCTGGCTCTGTCCTGAATGCATCCAGGGGCTTAGAGAGGACAGGGCACGGAGAGGGGGACAGAGGCGTAAGGGTAGGGTTGGAGACAGCCTGATGAGTGTCCTGCTCAGAGAACTGAGGGGACCCACGACCTTGGCAAGGTCAAGGAGACGGGGCTTCAGAAAAGTGAGAGGCCAATGTGTGTGTGGGGGGTCCACAGGCTCGCTCCCCTACAAGCAGCAGACGCCCCCATACCCACCGAGGGGTTCAGGGAAGACCCTGCTGTGCCGCAGCACGTTCCGCTGACTGGGGAGGCGGGAGAGGGGACCCAGTGCCCCGAGGACATGCACGGGAACCCGGATGGGCACTGGGGACCCCGTCCTGAAAGGCAGAGGACCCAGGGCTGAAAGGAACCCGAGCTGGCGGCCCAGCGGAGCAGCACCAGCTCCTGCCTGGCCTGGGACCGCAGGACGCGACTCAGAAACGCAGTGGCCCTGCGGGGACACACGCCACAGACAGCATGGGGACCCCGAGGGGCCACACCGAGCGGCCTGACGACCGGACCTCTCACACGTGCGGGCCCCTCGGGAGGGGACCAAAGCCGCGGGGCGGGGCCTCTTCCCGAGCAGCGGGACTGGGGGTGTCACCGGCTGCCGGTTCGGTGCCGATGGGGTCCGGAGACTGGGCCTGGGGACGGAGGGGGCTGCGCGCGGGCGCCAGACAGACGCTCCGGCTCGGTGTGCCGGGAGGGGGCTCGGAGCTGCCCGGGGCCGTGAGCGAGCCGGCTGGGGGGAGCCCGGCCGCGTCCAGCCCGCGACGGCTGGTAAGGGAGCCGCGGGGCCCGAACCCGCGCCGCCGCCGCGCAGCCGCAGAGAAGGCGGGGCCGCAGACCCCGCCCCGCATGCTAATATCCGCCGCCGCCCCGCCCCGGCGCGGGGGGCGACGCGACCTCTCGCCGCGGCAGTCGCGGGCCGGCGGCGCCCGGCAGCCCGAGGCGGACCCCAGGCGGCGCGGGGCGGCGGGGCGCGCGGCACGGGGCCCCGGGGCGACCTCCGCGGCGGCCCCCGGCCCGGCCGCCGCGCGCCGAGCCCGCGCTCCCCCCCACCGCCGAGTGGTCCGGCCCGGGGGCGGGGCCCGCGTCACGTGACGCGCCCGCCGCCGCCATCTTGCTCTGCGGTGCTGCTATTTAGAGCGCAGCGGCTGCCGGGCCCCTCGCCTCGCGCCCGAGTCTCCCGTGCCGCCGCCCGCCGCCGCCGCCGCCGCCACCGCCGCCGCCGCCGCCGCCACCGCCGCCACCGCCACTACCGCCGCCGCCCGCAGCCATGTCCGAGGCCAAGAACGGCCCCGAGTACGCCTCCTTTTTCGCGGTCATGGGCGCCTCGGCCGCCATGGTCTTCAGCGGTGAGCGCCGCGCGGGGGCCCGGGGCGGGGGGCGCCGCGGCCGGCGGGCCGGGCTGTGACGTCACGCTGACGCAATCCCGGGCTCCGACAGGTGCCGACCCCGCGGCGGCGGCCCGGGGCGGGGGCCGGGGGCGCCGCTGCCATCGTAGCCCCCGGAGCGGGGGGAGGGCCCCGCGCGCGCCCCGCATCCCCCGCTCTGCGGGGCCGGAGACGTCACGGCGCGGGGACCCCGGGGAAGGCGCTTCCGGCCCGGCTTTCCCAACGGCGCCGCGGGCGGGGTGCGCGGGTGGCTGTGGAGGGCGGGGGCGCGGGCAGGTGGGCGCCAGGCCGGGCCGCGTGCCCCCCGAGCTGCCCGGGGGTCGCGGGAAGCGTGAATGACCTTCCTCTCCCCAGGCGCGGGAGGGGGGCGCACCCTCCCAGGCTTCCCGGCAGCACCCTCCTTGGAAACCGGGCCCTGCCGGTGCGGGGGTGTGGGCAGGCGCGCCGCCCCCTCGCCCTGGGCGAAGGGCGCTGGGGTGGGATGCGTGACCGGCGCGGGCCTGGCCTGGCCTGGCCTGCACCGGGCCCTCTCAGGTCGATCTGGTTTGGGACTCGCTTGACCCCGCCCTGCCGCGCCCTGCCTGCCCGGGGGTGGCCGGCTCCGCAGGTATGTGGAGGTTTAGACTCCAAACAGCCTCTGCTGACTGTAAGCACTGGGGGGCTGGGGGTTCCGCTCTCTCGGGGGCCTCCTTTGCCTGGGCCTGCCTGACAGTCACGAGCTGCTGAGCCCTGCCCTTCCCATCATGGGTGAGCAAGGGGTCATTTGTGGTGGGACCGTGGGCCTCACTTCCCCTTCCCTCCCTGCCAGGCCCCTCCCACTGCTGCCCCTTGCTGGCTCGGCCCCCTCTGGGTCCCCCCCTCCGCAAGCCTTGGGAGCATCCGTGAACAGAACGGGGCTCTGCCGTTTTCTGGCGGGCCCAGCTCTCTCCACTCCTCGAAGCTCTTTGATGCTCCCATGCGGTCTGATCAGACTGGGACGTGGCTGAGGCCAGGACGGTTGGGATAGACCCGCTCAGGCGGGGGACTGGGGCTCCCTTCCCCAAGGCTGGGATGCTCCTGCAGCGGCCAAGTGGGCCATGGGGTGCCTTCTGACCTCCTTTCCCCATGGAAACCCGGCCCGGGGCTGCTCTCAGCCACCTCTGCGCCAGCTGACCTCGTGTCAGCCCTCAGGCTCTGGTCACGGACTGACTCAGTTCAGTCCCCATCCTCTCCTGCTCCAGTTTCCCCTTTTTCCCAACTGTTCTTTCTTCCTCGCTCTCCCTCCCCGCTTGCTGACTTCCTCCCAGCTGCTGGTAGGTGCTGTTTCCCAGGAACTGCCTCCTGCTTCCCGGCTTGTGCAGGCTGTCCGGCCTGGCCCCCCGGTGATGCCCAGGACCCTCTCTTGACCTGCCCCGTCTCCACCATCCCCCATGTGACACACAGGGTGCAGGTGTCTTGCCTCCCGCCCTGCTTGCCTCTCCCTGCAAGGGATTCACGCGGTGTGCGCACACCTGTGGGCACATGCATGCTCCCACACCCACACAGCCGCACAGCCCAAGGAAGCCGTGGCAGCCAGGTAGAGGTCTGAGGCCTGCCCGCCACCTCCTCTGCACCCCTGCTCAGGTCCAGCCCAACTGAGACACCTGGGCAGGCTCCCAGGGTCCTCTGCCACAGCGGCCTGAGAGGCCATTTGAACAGGGCTGGGAACTCTGTTTCTGCCTGGGGCCATGCCTTGAGCCATATAATACAGGCCCAAGGAGCCGCAGACAGCCAGTGAGAGGCTGCAGGGCCAAACCAGGATTTTACAGGTTGGGAGGGTCCTGCCCTCCTCTGAGCCATCTCTGCTTCCTGTCCTGGTCTCCTCCTTGATTTAAGGCCTACAGGCTCCAGGCCTGCTGCATGGGGCCCTGGGCTGACCTCTGGCCAAGGACAGTAGGGTCTGGACAGGGATGCTGGCGCCACACACCACCTTGAGGGCCATGTGGCAGGTCTGGGGGCACAGACAGGCACTCGGAGAAACCTCTGTCCAGAAGGAAGGCGTGGGGCCCTGCTGTAGCGCCTCCTGCTGGCCTGGGTCGGGCCTCACCTACTTCTCCTCTCAGCCCTGGGGGCGGCCTATGGCACCGCCAAGAGTGGCACGGGCATCGCTGCCATGTCGGTGATGCGGCCGGAGCTGATCATGAAGTCTATCATCCCCGTGGTCATGGCGGGCATCATCGCCATCTACGGCCTGGTGGTGGCTGTGCTCATCGCCAACTCCCTGAATGACGGCATCACCCTGTACAGGTGGGTGCCGGGCTCCCGCACGCACCCCAGGGCGGGGCGGGGCTGGGTGCAGCGGGGCCTGACCATGTCCTCCCCCCCAGGAGCTTCCTGCAGCTGGGAGCGGGCCTGAGCGTGGGCCTGAGCGGGCTGGCGGCCGGCTTCGCCATCGGCATCGTGGGCGACGCAGGGGTGCGGGGCACCGCCCAGCAGCCCCGACTCTTCGTGGGAATGATCCTGATCCTCATCTTCGCCGAGGTGCTGGGCCTCTACGGGCTCATCGTCGCCCTCATCCTCTCCACCAAGTAGCCCCTCCGCGCCCACAGCCGCACCAGTCAAGTCCGCCCCCTCATTCCTGAGCAACCGCCTCCCAGGCGCGGGCCCCCCAGTAGCTGGTCTTGTAAATGCGCAGTGTCCTAGTGCCCGTCGTCCGTGCGCCCCGCCCCGCCCGCGCCCTGGACACCGGCCCGCGCCCCGCCGGGCCGGGAGGCCATGCCGCGCCCCACCCCCGCCCCGAGTGCTGTGTCTAGGGCCGTAGCGCCCGTTTCTCTCCACTGGATGTTTATTTATAAAGATTTGACCTGTTCATACGGCTCCCAGCTATGTAGTCATCCTCCTGGCGTGCCGCCCCGCGGGGTTCGCGCGCTGAGACCCCCGGGAGGCCGCCTGCCGCCGGGGCGCCAAGTGCTGGCCTGCAGCCGGCGCCCAAGTGGCCAATAAAGTTCTCGGATGTGAGCAGAGGCTGTGACCGCTGTGTGCGCCGCGGGCGGGCGGGCGGCGGCGCGTCACGTGGGCAGGCGGGTCACGTGCGCCCGCGCCGTCAGCTGAGGGTCACATGGGCGCGGGCCGGAACCGGGCGCGGGATTCGGCGGCGCGGCGCGGCGCGGGCCGGAGTCACGATGCGCGGCGGGCAGGGCGCGGCGCGGGCGCGGGTGCTCCAGTTCACCAACTGCCGCCTGCTGCGGGCCGGGGAGCTGCTCAGGTGGGCGCGGGCCCGGGGCGCGGCGGGGGCGGCGGGGGCGGCGCGCCCGCGGTCCGAGCCCCCTGCGCGCTGCCCGCAGGGAGGACCTGTGGGTGCGCGAGGGCCGCATTCTGGACCCCGAGAAGCTGTTCTTTGACGAGCGGCGCGTGGCCGACGAGCAGCGGGACTGCGGCGGCTGCATCGTGGCGCCCGGCTTCATCGACGTGCAGATCAACGGTGCGCGCGGGGCCGCGGCGGGGGGGCGCGGGCGCGGCGCCCAGTGCTGGTGCGACCCCCCTTTGCTGTGGGTGCAGGGGGATTCGGCGTGGACTTCTCCCAGGCGACGGAAGATGTGGGTTCGGGGGTCGCCCTGGTGGCCCGGAAGATCCTTGCGCACGGAGTCACCTCCTTCTGCCCCACTCTGGTCACTTCGCCCCCGGAGGTGTATCACAAGGTGACTCAGGCTCGGGACCCTCCCAGGGCAGTCGACCCCCATCCAACGCGCCGTCGTCGGTGCCTGCCCGCCCTTGCGCGCCCCATGCCCCTCTCGGTAGGGTGCCGTTGCCCTGCCCGCCATGCACCTTGGCCAGGCCGGCGCCGCCACTGATTGCCACATTCAGTGCTCCTGGGCCTTCTGACCTCCCGGGTATGCGCCACACCCTGCAGAGGAAGCCCCACTCCCCCGCGCCTGCCCCGCCTCCCTGCCCCTGTGTCCGGGCTCCCCGGTGACTGGGGGGCCTTTCTGCGGGGTCCTTGGTCCATGCTGGCCTGGCGGCGCACCTGCCTGCGGGACAGGCGTCTGAAAGTTCTGTCTTGGGTTCAAGCTAGTGGCCTGATGGGACCCGGTTCCTGTGTCTGTCCGCCACGGGCCAGTAGCGCCATTGTGCTGGTCTCCCCCGCGGGGTCCTGCCAGAGGCTCTGGTGCTTCACCCAGAGCCCCTTATCTGCCTTATCTGCATATCAGGCCCTTCCCAGCCCTTTGGGCACATTCCAGAGCTCCAGGTGATCCTCTCAGGGGCCTTTGGGGTCTAGGCAGGTGATCTGAGCCCGAAGGACTCTGCCCTGACCTTTCTCCCTGGAGGGTGCAGAGAATGGGTGGCAGCTGGTGGAAAATAGTGGGAGCCTGGGGCTCTTGGGACCCCCTCCCCACCCCGGTTCTCCTGGGCAAGAGGTGGTCACTGCCTCTTGGGTTGCTGGAGACGTGCTGGGCTTTGCTTCCCCTTCCTGCCTCTGCCCGTCGCTGTCCTGGCCGAGCCCAGGTGGCCAGGCCGCTGCTCTGAGCTGGCCTCTGATCCCACACACCCTCTAGTCGTCCGTCTGAACCGTTCATGCCCTCCAGCCTTTGGCCGGCCTGTTCCCTGAGTCCCTCCTGGTGACTCCTTTGCTTTCCTCCTGAGACTGTCCTGGAAAGTCAGCTGTCTGGTCTCGATCACTCGTGGTCTTGTCCTGGCAGCTTAGCAGAAGCGGCCAGCGTGGCTCCAGTTCGCACTTGGGAGTCCTGCTCAGCCCCATGTCCCGACTCGGGGACAGTACTATGTCCTCTGCGGCATCCCTCCCTGCCCTGAAGATTCTGGGCCAGGCTCCGTCCAGCTGAGCCCCATCTCCTCCCACTCGCCAGCTCCATTCTGCCCTAGAAGGCTCCTGAGATGTCTTCCTGGAACCTTCCAGACCTGCCCTCCCAGCTCTGACTGCCTTGTGCCTCCCTGACATTGCCTCACCTGTTGGGGCCTCTGTCCCTGTCCCAGCTGTCAGCCCTCACCTTGTCTGGGGGCGGGAGCTTTCCCCCATGAATCTGTGCTGGGCCTCCAGGAAGCTTCTGGAACCTTCCATCATCCCTGGGCCCAAAGCCTCCGTGACCCACAAGAGGACTGAGGGTGACCAGTACGGGCCTCAGAGCCCCCTCTGTCTGGAGGTACAGGTTGGGGTTTGAGGCTTGGCCCTTGAATCGGGGGCCGCGGTGCTCTGCTCCTGTGCCTCTTTCCCGCCGGGCCGCCGAGCCATTCCCCCTCTACCTTTCAGGGCCAGCTGGTCTCCCGGGGGGTGCCCTGCAGTGCTCACCTCTCAGTGCTCCTGCACTCCTGTCACTCCCGGTCATTCCTCAGCTGTAGAGTTGGGGGTGCTGTCAGGGGGTGCCATGGGAGGGGGCAGGGAGAGATACAAGTAGCTCTGACCCCAGACCCAGTGCTCAGGCCAGGTCTGACACCTCATGCAGTGGCCAGATGCCAGGACAGTGCCTTCTCTCTGCTCCACGCCTCTGGAAAGCGCCTTTTTTTCTTGGGGTGGGGAGGAGTGGGGTGCCGGGCCTGCCGCCGCCTGCCCCTGGCCTGCTTTTGGGGTCCCCAGGGTTCTGACAGCTGCTTTCCCAGGTCCTGCCTCAGATCCCCGTGAAGAGCGGCGGGCCCTGCGGGGCGGGGGTCCTCGGTGAGTGCTGACCCCAGCTCCATGGGGGCCGGTGGGCCGTGCCCCGCTGTGGAGAGCGGGTGGGGGCTGGAACCATGGCGCCCTCCCCACAGGGGTGCACCTGGAGGGCCCCTTCATCAGCCGCGAGAAGCGGGGCGCACACCCTGAGGCGCACCTGCGCTCCTTCGAGGCACGCGCCTTCCCCGACGTGCTGGCGGCCTACGGGCCGCTGGACAACGTGCGCATCGTGACGCTGGCCCCGGAGCTGGGCCGCAGCCATGAGGTGATCCGGGCGCTGACGGAGCGCGGCATCTGTGTGTCTCTAGGTGAGGGGCGCGGGGGTGGGGGGGACGACAGGCCGGGGGTGGGCGGCAGGGCCGGGAGGGGCCTGCTGAACTGGGCCACCCACGCAGGGCACTCGGTGGCCAACCTGCGGGTGGCCGAGGAGGCCGTGCAGAGCGGGGCCACCTTCATCACGCACCTCTTCAACGCCATGCTGCCAGTGAGTCAGGCTGCCCGGGGCGGGCGCGGGGCGGGGCCGGGGCATCGTGCTCAGTGCGTGCCCTGGCACAGTTCCACCACCGCGACCCGGGCATCGTGGGGCTCCTGACCAGTGACCAGCTGCCCCCCGGCCGCCGCATCTTCTATGGGATGATCGCGGATGGCATCCACACCAACCCTGCCGCCCTGCGCATCGCCCACCGCGCCCACCCCCAGGGTAAGCGGCGGGCGAGCAGGGAGGAGGAGGAGGGGGCAGGGGCCGGGCGCCCCCAGGGACTGAGACCCCTCCCTGCTCAGGACTGGTGCTGGTCACGGATGCTGTCCCTGCGCTGGGCCTGGGCAATGGCCGCCACACGTTGGGGCAGCAGGAGGTGGAGGTGGATGGGCTGACGGCCTATGTGGCAGGTGAGTGACCGCCCAGCCTGTGGGGCCCTGGTGTCCCCCACCCCTGCTGGCCAGCTCCCAACTGCTCTCTCTGCTGACCAGGCACCACGACTTTGAGCGGCAGCATCGCGCCCATGGATGTGTGTGTCCGGCACTTTCGACAGGCCACCGGTCAGTGGGCAGCTGGTGCCCCCACATCCCCCTGCTGGTGCTGGGCCTGTGGCGGGCAGCGCCTCGGGGCTCGGGGCGGGGGGGACTTTCACTGGGGGCCCCGCTGTCCTGCAGGCTGCAGTGTGGAATCGGCCCTGGAAGCCGCGTCCCTGCACCCTGCCCAGCTGCTGGGGCTGAAGCACAAAGGGACCCTGGACGTCGGGGCCGATGCAGGTCAGCACCGGGCGGGCCCTATGGCTTCTGCCAGCCGCCAGGGACACGGTGCTGGGCTCCTACACCCAGGGCCTGCCCACCCGGGACTTCCCCTGCTCCCCACCATGGGGGACGCCCCTCACCCCTGCACTCTGGACTCTGGCAGACTTCGTGATTCTGGATGACGAGCTCCACGTCAGGGCCACCTACATCTCAGGCGAGCTGGTGTGGCAGGCGGAGGAGCCCGGGCCGTGACCAGGATGGCGAGGAGCTGGTCTCCAGGAGCGGCCCTGCCCGGGACACCCCCATAAATGTGCACCCATGGGACTTGGTCGCCTTGAGTCTTGCTTCGAAGTGGCTGCCCACTCACTGCTGCCCCCGGGGCTGAGGGTCAGGGTGGGTGGCCAGACACAGGTGCACAAGCCCCCACACCCCAGGTTTCCCAGTGGGCGCCTGAGGTCACGTGTCTTCTGGCATGTCAGAACCAGCACAGGATTGGGGGGTACCCGGAAGGGCCTCTGTCCCCCACTGGTGCTGGCCTTCCTGTCACTGGCCTGTAGCCCACAGCCCCGCGGGCACTGCCTGCCTGCCTCGCGAGTCTTCCTGTGCACTCAGAGGTGCCCCGTCTTAGGGCACTGAGCCAGGGTTGGGCTGCCTGGGTCCCTGTCCGGAAGGACACTGGAGCTGCGTGGTCAGTGGGGATGACCCTGGCTGTAGAGAGCCATGTCCTTGCTCCATGGGGCGCCAAGGTACCCGCCTGTGTTGCCCACTGGGCCCGCCCTGTGTCCCTCACTGCATTCTCATCCAGTTCCTTCTGCGACTTTGTCGCCCCAGTGGAAAGTGTCCACACTAAACACCAGTTCGCCTGCCCAGGACAGGCAGACACCCTCATAAAGCTACACACACGACCACACACCACACATACACACAAAACATGTATCACCACACACGCACAGCCCACACACACCAGCACGCACTACACTTGCACAGCTCACCCAGGTGTTTCTGATGCTGGGGTTTTCGGGTCCCCTCGAGTTGCTGCGAGAATAGGGAGCCCCTGATGAGGGCCGGGGCTGAACACAAGGCCCTCCCTCGCCCAAGGGGGAGCGTCTACAGGGGAGGGGGAAAGGAAGCGTGTCAGAGGCCCTGTTAAGTAGGGTGCCTTCTGCTAAAGGGGTCCCAGAGGGGTAGTCCAGGACCCCCAGTGGCCCCATAGAAGCGCAGCCTTTGTCTTACTGGGGCACCTCACCCCCAGGGCTGCCATCTGGTGGCCACACCTGGAGCTGAACTGGGGCCAAGCACAGGCCCAGTTAGGTGGTCCGGTCTAGTGAACCTGAGGGCCTGGATTCTGGGAGCTGGGGACGCGCCCTTCCTTTCCTCTCTGCTCATATTGGTGCTGGGGAGTTGAGGTGGGGGCTCCCTAGAGCCCTCTTCCTGTGGGTCAGAGGTGGAGCCAAGGCCTGCAGGAGGGAGACTCCCTGTGACCAAGAAATAAGCCCCTGACATAAACTAGGCAAGCGTGGCCCGGAGGTGACAGATGCCGTGCCAGCAGGCCAGGCCAGGGCAGCAGCAGGGCTGCTCCTCCCTTGAGCCTGAGAGGAGAGACCATCTTCCACTCTGACCCCGAGATGGCGTGTGGGGTGGTGCCCCTCCCTCTGGGCCCCGACTGAGCCCGTATCACCCCCACCTCTGTTTCAAGGCCAGCTTGCCGGACCGCCTGCCTCCCCTTGCCGCGGATGCTGTGTGCGGGTGGGCTGCGGCAGCCCTCTGCAGGGGGGTCTTTGTTGCCTCTTGGGGTCACACCTGGTGGTGGTCAAGGGTCACTCGCTGGTGCTCGGTAGCCCTGTAGGGTGGAGGGGTCCAGCCTAGGTTGGCCACAAACGAGGCACGTGTCCTCCCACTGTCCAGTCTCTGCCTCTGGTGGCCAGGGCTGCCCTTGAAGCTGTTTTCCCGCCTGCAACGGGACCTGTCCTGAGTCGGCACGCGGCTGGGGGAGAAGTTGGGGTTCAGGGCAGGCGGCCGGCCTCCCTCTGTGGCTGCTCGGGCCTGGCGGGGCTCACACTGACCAGATTAGGACTCTGCCCCCAGCAAGCAGCCACGAGCCAGCAGTTCCGCGTGACACTGGCGGTCTTGTGGCGCTCCAGCCCCACAGACCTTTAGGGTCCCACCCGCCACCTGGTGAAGCCGCTGGCTCAGCTCTCAGGGGACCCTGCTGGACACAGTGTCTGTGGGTGTCACTGCTAGCAGCCGGGGATGTCCTCCTTGGAGGACCATAGCTCCCCGGCCTCCCAGGGGCCCGCCAGCATCCTCTGCCCCTCCCAGGAGGAACGTGACCTCACAATGTAAGGCCAGCACTGACCCGGCTGCCCTTGGTCAGGACAGAGGCGAGCGGGGCCGGGCCAGCTCCCTGCTGCCAGGGTGCCCACCAGCTGGGCTGGGCCAGGTGAGTCCATCTCCCCTGGGCTGTGGCCCAGACAGACAGCTGGCCTGCCTGCTCTGGGCACTGTGCTCTGGCTCCATGGCAGCTGTGAATCACCCCTCGTCCCTCCTGCAGCTGGTCCCTGGCTGACCCTGCCCACTGCCCAACCGTCTCCATGAGGCTCCCAGTCATCCCAGTGTCGCTGCCTGCAGCTGGGACATGCTCCTTTCCCTTCCCCGACAGAAGAGTTCAAGAACTGCGCAGGGGACTGGAGCGATGGTACAAAGGGTAGGGTGCTGCCTTGCACGTGGCCAACCCAGCTTTGAACCCTGGAATCCCATTATGGTCTCCTGAGCCCCCAGTGTGGACCAGAAAGGAAAACAGCTCAAGTTGTCCACCTACGATGGGTTGTGGGTTGATTCCAGTTTTGCTTTGTTCAATTGGGATATGATTAACATTAATCTTAGGTATAGAATATGATTCAATATTTTGTTTTCTTTTAGGGTCACAGCTAGCGATATCAGGGGCCACTCCTGGCGGTGCTTAGATGCCAGGGATGCAGGGAAGGCAAGCGCAGTACTCTGGATTATTGCCATTATTCTGGCCCCCGAGTCAGTATATGTATATTGTGGGACCATCAACACAATTAGTCTAACAACCATCACCAGTTACACTTTTTTTTAGGGGGGTGTGTCTAGGGCACACCTGGCAGTACTCAGGGGTTACCTCTGGAGCTCTCCGGGGACCATATGGGATGCTGGAGATGAAGCCCAGTTTGGCTGTGTGCAAGGCAGGTGCCCTAGCTGCTGTACTATCACTCCGGCCCAGTTAGGTTTTTTTCCCCCTTGTTATCAGGATTAAGGTTTCTGCTTTGGGGCTGGAGAGCTAGTACAGGGGTTAAGGCTCTTACCTGGCGCGCAGCTGATCCGGGCTCACTCCTCAGCACCCTGTAAGGTCCCATAGCCCTGCCTGGAAGGCGCAGGGCCACGAGCAGGCCCTGGGCACGCGGGTTCAGCTCACCCCCCACCCCACCTCCCAGGAGCGTGATTCTAATCTGTGTCAAGGGGCTCTGGAGCCCTGAAGGGGGAACCCCAGGCTCTCGGGGAGGAGCCCCGGGCCCCGCGTGCAGGGCGGGGCCCCCAGCCGACCAGGTAGAGCCCAACGCTACAGCCCAACGACGCGAACGCCCTGGGTGCGCCGCGCCCGGCCGGGGTCCTGCGTGGGGACGCGGTGGCCGGCCCCGGCGGGGGCGCGGAGGGGCGCCCGCGCGTGACCTTGGCCGGCCGCAGCCCGGCGGCGCGCGGGTCCGGGTCGGCGCGCCGGGGCTGACAGCTCGGCCCCCCCGCCCGCGCGCGGCCCCGCCTCGCGGGCCCCGGGATTGGCTCGCGCGGGGGCCGGCGCCCGACCGCCCGGCCCCAACCCGGAAGCGCGGCCCGGGGGCGCCGGCGGGGCGGGCCCGGGCGGCGGCGGAGCGACGGCGCGCCGGGCCAGTGGGCGCGCGCGCGGCGCCGGAAGTCCCGCCCGGCGTCGTGCGGGGGCGGGGCGCGCCGGGGGCGGCGGGCGCCGGGGCGGGCGCCGGAGGAGGGCGGCCATTGCTGGGCCGGCGGCGGCGGGACGCTGGGCCCATGGCCAGGACCACCAGCCAGCTGGTGAGCGCGCGGCGGGAGCGCGGGGCCGTTGGGGGGCGCGGGGCGGCCCGCGGGCGGGCTGGGGTGGCGCGGCGCGACCCCCGAGCGGCCCGGCCCGGCGCGGCGCGGCCCCGAGTGGCCCGCGGGCCCGGCGCGACCCCGAGTGGCCCGCGGGCCCGGCGCGACCCCGAGTGGCCCGCGAGCGGAGCCCCCGACGCCGCGGCGAGGCCGGCGGGCGCGTCTCCCGCCGCCGTTGGGGCCCCGCCCGCCGCTCGGGGCCGCCCGGGCCCGGGTCACCGCGGTGCGCGGACCGGGGCCTCCCGCCCGCAGAGCGCGTCCGCGGCCCGCTGGGCCCGCAGGCGGTGCCGGGGGCCGAACCCGGGGTCCTGGGACGCGAGGCGCGGGGCCCGCGGAGGCCGGGACAGGTGGTCGCAGGGGGCCGCCCCCGGCCGTCCCGCGGGGAATCCCTGCCCCTCCCTGCGGCGGGACGCGGGACCCGGCCCGCAGCACCCGCACGTGGGGGCCTGTCAGCGCGGCCCCTGCAGCCTCCCCTTGGGTCCTGGCGGGGCGCGGGTTCGAGCCCCGCTGCTCCGCCCCCAGGGTGCATCCTCGTCCGCGGCCCCTGCTGTTTGGTTGGTTTGGGGTTGGGGCCACACCCGGCAGTGCTCAGGGGTCTCTCTACCGGCCTGGGGGGGTTTCCCTGCGCCTCGCTAAACCTGTGTGGCCCTGAGGAGGGCCAGGGGGCGTTTGTTCCCATTTCACGAGTGTGCAAACTGAGGTGCAGAGAGGTTCGGTGCTTCCTTTCTGAGCGGGAGGCGGCGGTGCCCTCTGCCCGCCGGGTCAGGTGTGCCCTGGGGCTCGCCGCCCAAGGCTGTCTTTTTAAAGTTTTTCCCTTTTTGGGTCACAGCGGGTGGTGCCCAGGGGGTTCCTCCTGGCTCTGCACGCTGCACTCCCCTGGCAGTGCTCTGGACCGTATTGGGTGCCGGAGGGCATACCGGGTCCCCGCGTGCAAGACAGATGCACTCCCCACTGCACTGTCGCTCGCCCTCGGGGCAGTCTTTCATTGACGAAAACTTCTCGTTTATTTTTCTCTTTTTCCTTTTCTTTTTGGATTTGGGCCACACTGGGGTGCTCCGCGTAATGGGTGCTGAGGGGCGCCCCTATGCGGAGGGCAGACACCCTTCCTGCCGCCAGTCGCCTGTGCCCAGGCATCTCCGGAGCGCACCTGGTGCCGGACCCCTGTGCAGGGCTCAGTTCGGGAAGGGTGAGGCTCGGAGTCCTCCCTTGAAAGCTGGACCCGGGCAAGGTGTTGTTCCGGGAAGAGTTGGCGGTCAGGCCGTGTGGCCGTCTGCTCCACGCCCTGGTGGCACGCCCCTCGGCCGGGGCTTGGTCCGTTCAGGGAGCACTGTGGGAAGCAGACCGTGGCACAGGCTGGGTTGTAGTGGAGCCGCCTCACGGGGCAGCTGCGTCTTGGTTTCTGATCCCCAGCTGGCCCATAGCTGCGTGTATGACCTCCAGGGCGGCCAGGGGAGGCCCCAGCAGCTCTCCCCCTCGCCGCCCGGGTTGGGTGGTCTCGGGCGGCTCCCCCAGCCGGGGCGGACCGGGCCGTGGGGCAGACGGGGGAGGAAACGAAGGCCAAGCTGGTTGGCTGATCAGGTGCCATTTATTCCTTTCTCCCCCCGCGCCTGTTCCAGTCCCTCTGAGCCCCCCACTCCAGCCTCACACTGCCCCTCGCTCCCGTCCCCTCCTGCCTCCCGCCCATCTCTCCACGCTCCGTCTTGCTCCCCGCTCTCTCCCCCAGCTCCTCCGACTCTCCAGCTCCCAGCACTCTGGGCCTACCTACACCCAGTCCCTAGCAAATCAACATAAGCAAACCCTTCCTGACCGCCGGCCAGGCTCAAGGGTGGAAACACCACCCAGGGTGTTCCTCTTCACCTTAATCCAATAACTTAATTAACATCTTAGTTATTTTTGTATGGACACAGTAAGAGATACATTGAGGCTTGTGCGCAGCTCTCCTGGGAGCATCTTGCCACAGACTCAGACGACAGTGCTCAGGCCAGATTAATCGTTCCTAACCCTAGCAGGGTTCGAATCTAGTTATTACTTTTTGGATCATGACAGAATTTGTCCATGACCATGCACTTGCTTTATAGTTAAGCATTATGGCACTTTAGCCAGGCCCCATCTTGGTGCCAGGGTAGCACATAGCTCACCACTTGCCCTGGGTCCATCCAGTCCCTCTTTGGGACCCTGCTTTGGGGGGTGCTAGGAAGTTAGGCCAACTGAGGCTTAAGTCAAGAGAACAGATGCCCAGGAGGTAAATATCATCAAGAGTCCGTTAACTCCCAAGTTATTAAAGCATAGCATTAACTGGCTTCTTGTGCCCATGCAAAAAGGACATTGCTCTGAATTAACTATGCGGAGGACTTAAGGAGAAGAGGAAAACAGTATTTACAAGTTAACAGCACAAAGAAAGAAGTTACAAATAAACACAGAGGAATGGGAGCACTGTGATGGGAGTAACCCAATAAACCTAAGCTTCCTGTGGCAAAGCGGAAAGGATAAACCCATGTTATCCTACAGTCCTGGCAGCAGCCAGACCCTGCCGTGCCCAGGGCTTGCTCCTGCCTGCCCCGTGCGCCTTCACCATCCCCTCTCCCCGGCCCACCCTCTTCAAAGCAGCTGATAGCTTCTGGGCCGCCTTCGTGGCAGCCCCACCTCAGAGGGGGTCGCATGGGAGGAGCTGGGCACGGCTGCAGAGCGAGGGAGCCCCCGCCAGGACCGTGTGGCGCACGGGCGCTCCTTGCAGGGAGCTTTGGGCTGGACCGGGGCGGGCCTCCTGTGGTACTTTGCCTTTGTGACTCAAGCTGGGCACCACCATGCAGGTGCTGCCGCTGCTCTTGCCCGCTTCTTGCCTACCCTGTGACAGCTGGCATGCGGACTGCAGGGTGGAGCCGGGTGGTGTGCAGGGAGGTTCAGAGGGCACGTCAGGGGCAGGAAGTGCTGGGGGGCCGTGTTCAGGCCTCTCAGCGCGCCTTCTCTGCGTGCTCCCTGGGGTAGCAGGTCACTCACCAGTTACTCGAGGGCAGGAGCCCTCGCCACATGGCCGGCCCCAGTTTCGTCTCGGCACTGCTGGGAGTGAGCCGCACTAGGGAACTGGCAGGCAGCCCCGCATGCCAGGTGGCTCAGTGTCAGGTGCTGGCGTTACTGGAGCGGGGAATGTGGCCGTGTGCATGTCAGGCCCTGCGTTCAGCCCGCGGTGCTACGAAGATTCTAGAATCGTTGTCACAGACTGGCTGAGTCAACAGTTCCTGCATGCACCCTCGGGTAACAGCGTCCCAGGGAGGACGAAGTGCTGAGACTGGGCGGTCCTCACTCCGATCAGAAAGGCCGACAGACAGAGTAGCCGAGCGTCACGCGTCCTGGGGATAGTCCTAGTGGAGGAAGGCCGTTAGGGCTGTGACGACCCAGTCCTGATGCTGCTTCCGTTGATACAGTTACACCGTCTGTTTCCATCAGCTGAATCTGGAACATTTCCCTGATGTTTAAACTGAAATTTTTACTTCCAGAAATTTCGAGCTGTGGGGCCGGAGCGATAGCACAGCGGGTAGGGCATTTGCCTTGCACGCGGCCGACCTGGGTTCGATCCTCGGCATCCCATATGGTCCCCCAAGCACTGCCAGGAGCAATTCCTGAGTGCAAAGCCAGAAGTAACCCCTGAGCATTGCTGGGTGTGACCCAAAAAGCAAAAAAAAAAAAAAAAAAAGAAAGAAAAGAAATTTTGAGCTGTTTTGAATGTAAGAGACGATTTGTTCTGAAGGGTTCACACTGGGCCCTCAGTGAGCTGGCTCGGGCTGGCGGCTGCGGAGCTGGCGGTGTGGCCCTGGGACTCGGGCTGGCGGCGGGTGCTCTCAGCCGCCAGGACTACTCTAGGCTGACTTTCAAAGGTGTGCCAAGGAGGTCATCTCCGGAGTCGCGTCTTGGGGGCCTGGGGCCGGGCGCCCCCTCCACCTTAGTGCCCTTGCGCGGGCTTGCTCTGCCCTGTGTCTCCTTTGGGCGCCGTGCTGCTGGTACACCCGAGGCCAGCCCCCTTCCCTGGCAGCCAGGACACTTCAGGTCCTTTCGGGGAGGGGCTATACCACGTGGTGCTCAGGACTTACTGCTGGCTGTGCTCTCAGGGGTCACTCTTGGTGGGCTTGGGGGAACCGGAAGGGGAGCCGGGGGCTGAGCCCCGGCGGGATGTGTGCATGGGAGGACGTGGCCAAAAAGCGTTCCTCTCGTCTGAGGCAACTCCAGAGTCCCTACTGGTATCTGTGCCGCAGCATTAGGAGGTTTGTGTCACAGCCTTGGATTTCTGTGTGTGTTTGGGGCCACACCCGCTGGTGCTCAGGGGCTGTTCTGGCCGTGCTGAAGGGGACCCTGCGGTGCCGCCCTCCACACTCGCCCTCCCACCTGCTGAGCTTCCTGTGGCGCATTTGCCCCTGGTTTTGCTTCTGTTGCTGTTTTGCTGCCCAGAGCCCAGCGTCTCCTGTGGGCAGAGCAAGAGTTCCACCATGGGGTCACGACCCCTGGCCCCTGGCCGGCTGGCTTCCTTTCTCTTTCTTGGGCCACACCTGGCGATGCTCAGGGGTCACTCCTGATTCTGCACTCGGGAATTACTCCTGACAGTGCTCGGGAGACCGTGTGGCATGCTGGGGGTTGAACCCAGGCTGGCTGCATGCAAGCCAGCGCCTTCCCACTGTCCTGTGGCGCTGCCCCGTGATGACTCGGAGCCACGCACGCTGTGCTTCAGACCTGTAGGTGTGGCTGAGGTGCTCGGGGTGGGGTGTCCCGCTTCAGGAGCTGTTCACACACGGGTGGGGTGTGCTGGAGCTTGCATGCTTAGGGGGCCGTTGGGTCACGTCCAGTGGTGGTCGGGCTATTCCTGACTGTCCTTAGGGGACCGTTGGTTCTGGGGATCTGGCTTCCCTACTCCCTGAACTCGCTGGCAGAGCTGGAGATGGGGAGGTGCCCTCAGGAGCCCCGCACTGGCATGGCTGGGCAGTGCTTGGGGTCAGACGCATGGGTCTGTGCGCAAGGCAGACCCCCGCGCTCGGTCCCAGGACCACTCGGGACCCACGTCCAGAGGTTCTGCAGGAGAGCAGAGGCGCTCACCGAACTGTTCTTACCTGATGCCTCATGAGCATTTCAGACCAGGAAGAAGTCAGACGGTTTAAAAACCCCAGGACAAGTCACGGGCTGGAGAGGAAATAGAGGGCGGAAGGTGCTCGCCTGCGCCTAGCCGGTGTTTCATTCCGGAGCCTGTCAAGAGTCACGTCGAAGCACAGAACCAGAAGCAACGCCTGAGCACGCGGGGTACGGTCCAAATACACGGACGGGGTGCAGTGCTTGCCTTGCCGGGGCCACAGCTGGGCTGTGTCCCCTCGTGTGTGTGGGGGGGGGGGGGCGGTTCCCGAACTTTTTTGGCGACGGCCCTGTTTTCAGGGGAGGACAGAAACACTCAGTGCCCGCTAGAAGCGGACAAGAGGCACCCCTCTATTGTGGCCGAACCTACCACCCGTCTGCCACCCGTCCCGGGGTGCCCCGGGAGCGGCACCACCCACTTCGGGACACACTGGCCTAAGGGAGTTCCGCGTTTGTTTCTGGGTGCTTGGGCATCACCTGGCTGTGCTCAGGGCTCACTCCTGGCGGGCCCGTGCAGGCCTATCTCTCCGGCCCTCTGTATCTATTGTTAACACAGTTTTCCTTCCTGTTGTTTGGGATTTACTCCCAAGCATTTCTTCCTTTTTGGTCAAAATTACAGTCTTCGGCTGATGGTGTGTACACAGCCAGTTATTAGCAGCCTGCAGCTTTCAAGTGTCCGCGTAGACCCTGAATGTGGATGCCCTGACTCCATCCACGCACACCCCTGCCTGGACCTCCCTTAGTGCAGGCGCCTTCTCCCTTTCTTCCTCTCGGACACGCCTGCCCAGAGTGTGGCGTTGGGGTGGGTGGGGAGGTGGCACTGTGCCCTAAGGGCCCAGGGCTTTCTCTGGAGGATCCACTCCAGCCCAGCCCAGGGAATTTATACTACACTTTTTTTCCCAGACTGGGAAACTTTCTGGAGGGAGGGGCTTTGGGCTATACTCAGTGATGCATGCTTTGGGGTTACTCCTCTTGTTTGTGTTTTGTCTTTGGGCCACACCTGGTGATGCTCAGGGGTTACTCCTGGCTCTGCACTCTGGAATTACTCCTAGCGGTACTCGGGGACCATATGGGATACCAGATACCTGCGTCGGCCTTGTGCGAGGCAAACACCCTCCCTGCTGTGCTGTCTCGGGTCCCGTCTGGGGCTACTGTTGGTGGTGCTTGGGGGACCATGTTCTAGGATCTGAACGTATCAGCTGTGTGCAAGGCAAGTGTCTTTTTGGGGAATGATTCACACCCAGCAGTTCTTCTGACTGCTCTCAGGAGTCACTCCCGGTAGGGCTTGGGGCACCATTCGGGGTGCTGGAGTGAAGCCTGGGTGGATCATATGCAAGGCAAGTGCCTACCTGCTGAGGGGCTGGAGCGATAGTACAGCGGGTAGGACTTGCCTTACATGCGGCCGACCCTGGTTCAATCCCCCGCATCCTGTATGGTCCCCCAAAGCACGGCCAGGAGTAACCCCTGAGCATTGCTGGGTGTGACCAAAGAAAGAAAAATTTAATCTAAAGAATTATGAACTTATTACAAAGTTATAAGTTGATTAAAGTCAAAAGTTAATTGTTATTAATAAGTTAGTGAAGGTTAGCAGTTGAGTTTCAGGCTAATGCCACCACCAGTGTCCCCATGTTCTGTCCCCACCCTCAAACCCTGCTCCATCCCCTGCTTGTCATCCTGACAGGCACATTACAAAGCCAGTGGTTGCAGCTTAGTAGGTCTTTAATCTTTTAGAAGTTTTTCAAACTTTTCTCTCTTTTTGCTTTTTTTGGGGTGGGGGGTCACACCCAGCGATGCTCAGGAGTTACTTCTGGCTCTGCACTCAGGAATTACTCTTGGCGGTGTTCAGGGGACCTTATGACTGTATGGAGTGCCAGGGATCGAACTCGGGTCGGCCACATGTCAGGCGAACACCCTCTATGCTGTGCTGTGGCTCCAGCCCCCCAAGTTTCTTATTTCCCGTCAGCCCCGTGTTCCACTGAGCATGGATTCTGAGGCTGGCATTTAGGGAGTTCGAGTATTCTTCAGAACCGTTTGCTTTATGCTCTCAAGGTCACCTTCAGGCAAAGGGGTGTTTTCCTCTTCATGGACCACACGTAGTGCTGCTGGGGCTACTCCAGGCAGTACCAGGGATGGACCCGTGGGCCCCCCCATCAGCCCAGCGTCCCCTGGCTAATGGAGGAGCGCCACTCGGTCCGCGAGCCTCGGGCAGGCTCCTCACGAGCTGGTGAGTATGTGTAGCTGTCCTGCGGCTCGGTCTGTCCAGCAGCTGGTGTGCGAAGGCTGGGGGAGACGGCCGGGAGATGCTGCGCCCCTCCACCCCGGGGTGGCTGGGGTGGCCGCGGCAGGGCGAGGCAGAGGCCGTGGGAGCGACCTCTGCTCTCATGCTGTGTGGACGCGGGTGCGTCATTACTGGCGGAGGCGCTGGCTGTGGGTCGGAGCCCACGGGCTCCCGTGGACCTGCCCTCGCCCCGCTGCACAGCGGGTCTCCTGTGGCAGGGGCAGGCCGTGGCCCTGTGGAACCCAGGGTGCTGTTTGTGAACTGTTGGTGTTGGCCGCCATCGGCTTGGTCGTGGGAGAGGCCCTGGACTGAGCCACCCGGCCTCGTGCCCGCTTTCTGGGTCTCCTCTAGCTGTTTGCTCTCAGTGGAGCTTAATGGGGTGGGTTTTGGTAGGATTTTTGCCTTTTTTTTCCCCTTTTTGGGTCACACCCAGCGATGCAGTGTTTTCTCCTGGCTCTGCACTCAGGAATCACCCCTGGCGGTGCTCAGGGGACCATATGGGATGCTGGGAATCGAACCCGGGTCGGCTGCGTGCAAGGTAAACGCCCTCCCTGCTGTGCTCTCACTCCAGCCACCCGCCCCCTTTTTTTTTAAGTGGAAAGTTTATTTGGGAAATCAAGGGAGGGAAGGAGACGGTAAAGGTACTGTGCAAGAGAGAGCACGGGCTTCTCCGAAAGAGAAAAGGCAAGTACACTCCCGAGCGTGGTGTGCAGACCCTCCCCCCGAACAGGGAAATGTGCCCTCAGGAGAGTCCATGTCCGGCAGAAGGGGGGAAGTGTGCCCGGAAGTATGGAAGCCGAAATCTCAAGAGAGGGGAGCGGAGTGGTAGTGCAGCGGGTAGGGTGTTGGCCTTTCATGCGGCTGACGCGAGTTCGAACCTCGACACCCCGAATGGCTCCCTGAGCATGGCCGGGTGCGGCCCCAGACAAAACCAAACCGAGAGAGGGGAAATGCGGGCACATGTGAGAAAGCATCTCTGCCTGTGGGCTTTCTCCGAGGCTCCGCTCCGTCTCCAAGGACGGCGCTTCCGGAGACCCCGGCCGGGACGAGTCCCTCTCGTCTTCCTTCCATGAGACCAGCAGACGTCAGGCAGGTGGGAGGTTGGCATCGAGCGCAGGGCCAGGGCACGGCCCCCTCTAGAACGCGCCTTGTTTGGGTCGGGTGGGTGGGTTTGGGGCCCCCCCGTGCTGGTGCTCAGGGACTCGCGGCTCCGTGCTTCCCCTCCTGCCCTGTGCCCGGGAAGGCCCTGCTGGCCATTCCCTTGGCACCCCCGTGTCCAGGTGGGAGGGAGCTGCCCGGCCTGCCCGGCTGCTGCTATTCCCCTCAGAAACTCCTTGTCCCTGAGCTGCTGATAAGGGGCACGTTCCAGTGGTGCCGTCTCAGGTGACAGGCGCTGTGGGCAGGGCCGAGCGGGCTCCTCCCCTGCGGGGCGGGAGAAGCTCCTGCCAGTCAGTTGCCAGGAGAATCACTCGTGTCACTGCGGTCGTGTTTCTCAGTGACGTGGTGCATGGGAACAGAATCCAGGCCAGGCGCGTGTCCTTTACTGGGGGCTCACGGGCGGGGGGTTAAGGAGAGGGCCCCGGGTTCAACCCCAGAACAGCAGAGGCCCAGAGCACTGCCAGGTGTGCGCCCAAAACAAAACCCAGTGGGCGAGAGGATGGGGTTAGGGCGCTGGTCTGGCACGTGGCCACTCCCTGTCCAGTGCTGCAGAAGGGGACCTGTGGGATGCCGGGGAAGCAACCTGGGTCGGCCACGTGCCCGGCAGATGCCCTACTGTCGCTGTAGCTGCGCCCTGAGTTGAATTCCTAAGGGGAGGTTCGGTCCTACGCGCCGTGTGTCTCCGGCTCTAGCAGCCGCCCCTTAGTGCGGGAGGCGGCAGCCTGCTGCTGCTGACTTTCGGGCGAGGGGCTTGGGTGTGCCCTGGAGCTGCTCCGCAGCAGCATGGCCGTGAGCTGGACCCGGCGCTGTAGACGTAGCTGCTGCCTTGGGCCTCAGCGTGGACAGGAAAGCCGAGTGTGTGTTTCTGCCAGGGCCCCGTTGGCAGTGATTCTCTGTCCCATTCGCCTCAGAGATGCTGGGCGGGCTGCTCACTGGCAGACCCTCCTTGGAACGCAGGCGCCGGCACCAGTGATCTGATGAGCTTGGATGACAGTTCAGAAGGTCTGGGGGCCCGGGGTGAGGCATGTGTGAACCTGGGCGTGGTCTGTGGGACCCCTTTCCCGGGAGAGGCAGGCCCTCCGCGCCTCCCCGGTGCCCACGCGCAGGGCATCTGTCCTTGGCAGCCTGCCTGGCAAATGATCAAGGAGCCCCCCAGGAGATTCTTTCCTTCCCCTTGAGGCCCCGTCCATTCCCCTTGGACCTGACTGGGTGCTGACGGAGCCTTGCTGCTATTCACTCGCCCTTCTGTGGGAGCACTCGGACCCCTGCTTCGGGTGGGACATTGACTGAAGCTGTTGCTGCGGTCATTTCTTCTTCCTTGCTTTGGGCCACCCCTGCCAGTGCAGGGGCTTGGGGGGACCATGTGGTGCTGGGAGTTGACCCTGGGCCTCTCTGGGCAGAGCCTGTCCCTAGCCCTCCAGGGACTCTGGACCAACCCACTCGATTCCTTTCAGGTTTAACTCCTTCGGCTGCATCCTGCGTCGAGACTTTGGATCGGGGAGACCGCGGGGCAGTGCCGGGGGCACCGGGCGCATGCTCTTCACTCCAGCTGGTTGCCTGGGTCCCGCCGCCTGGGTCCCTGGCAGACACTGCCACTGCCAACCGGGAGGGACTTGCGTGGAACGTTAAGGTGGCTTCACGCAGTGCTGGGTTTGTGGCACTGGGCAGGGGACTTTGTTTCTGTGTTCCCATCTGTAAAAGTTGCTCGCCATGGTCCTCACCTGAGAGGTGTTTGAGGACTAACCTTGAAAATATCTGTACAGGGGTTGGAGCGAGAGCGCAGTGGGGAGGGCGTTTGCCTTGCGCGCAGTTGCTCATCGGCAAGCACCGCCAGGAGTAATCCCTGAACATCTCTGGGTGTGGCCTAAACAACAGAAATAAAATACATATAAGATGGAAGCGGCAGGTGCTGAATGAACGCTCCTTCGACCCTGGGGGTCTGGGCCTCCCCAGCAGTGCTGGCAGCCTCCAGAATCAGGTGCGGAGTGTTCGCCTTCTGGTGCCTCGTGCCAGCTGCCCAGCCCAGTGCTGCTTCTGCGGGAGAGGAAGCCGGCGCGTCTGCTTCGAAGCTTCATTTTATTAGGGGGAGGGTGGCCACATCCGGCGGTGCTGAGACTTACTCTCTCCTGCGTGCTCAGGGATCTCTCCTGGTCCAGCTCGGAGAAACCGTATGGGGTGCTGGGGATGACCCTGGCCCAGTGACGTGCAAGTGCCCTGCCAGCTGTGCTGTCTCTGGGCCCTTGAAACATTCGTTTTTAAATTGCGGAGTGATAACAAGGGGGTCGGGCTTTGGCCTTGACGTAGCCAACGCCGCTTGTCCTCAGCACCAAGAAGAGACCCCTGAGCCTCACCAGGTGTGACTAGGACGCCTCTTCCCTCTCCCGCAGCTTGCATCCAGGTGTGTGTCGTGTAGTTTGGTGGGGATCTGAAGAGTGAACATAGAGCAGCCTGCCCATCGCTGCTCTTCAAATGGGGTCTTGGAAGCCCCTGTGGCCAGCCGGATGGGAGCATCTCTGTCCATCCAGAGGCCCCTGCTCTCTTCCCGTCCTTGGAGGTGTTTGTCTGTGAGCAAGTGTGTGTGAGAGCATGTGAGGGGGTGTCCACGAGGGGGGTTTGAGTGTGTGAGGGGGGTGTGTGTGTGAGGGGGTGTGCATCTGAGGGTGTGTGGGTGCGTGTGGGGGGTGTGGTGAGAGCATGTGAGGGTGTGAGGGGGTGTGCATGTAAGGGGGTGCAGGGGTTATGCGTGTGAGGGGGTGTGGTGGATGTGTGAGGGGATGTATGAGAATATGAGGGGTGTGTGCGGGGGTGGGATAGAACGTTTGAGTGTGTGAGGTGTGTGCTGGGTAGTGAGTGTGACGGGGGTGTGTGTGGGGAGTGAGTGTGAGGGGGTGTGCGTGTGGGGATGAGTGTGAGGGGTGTTCCTGTGGGGAGTGTGACAGGTGTGTGTGGGGAGTGTGAGGGGTGTTCCTGTGGGGAGTGTGACAGGTGTGTGTGGGGAGTGTGAGGGGTGTGTGTGGGGAGTGAGTGAGGGGTGTGTGTGGGGGGGTGAGTGTGAGGGAGTGTGTGAGGGGTGTGTGTGTGGGGAGTGAGTGTGAGGGGGTGTGTGGGGAGTGAGGGGGAGTGAGTGTGAGGGGGTGTGTGTGGGGATGAGTGTGAGGGAATGTGCGTGTGGGGATGAGTGTGAGGGATGTTCCTGTGGGGAGTATGACAGGTGTGTGTGGGGAGTGAGTGTGAGGGGTGTGTGGGGGGAGTGAGTGAGGGGGTATGTGTGGGGAGTGAGTGAGGGGTGTGTGTGGGGAGTGAGTGAGGGGTGTGTGTGTGGGGAGTGAGGGGTGTGTGTGTGTGGGGAGTGAGTGTGAGGTGTGTGTGGGGGGAGGGTGTGTGTGTGGGGAGTGATTGTGGGGTGTGAGGGGGTGTGGGGGGGAGTGATTGGGGAGTGAGTGTGACGGGTGTGTGTGGGGGAGTGAGTGTGACGGGTGTGTGTGGGGAGTGAGTGTGAGGAGTGTGTGTGTGTGGGGAGTGAGTGTGACGGGTGTGTGTGTGGGGAGTGAGTGAGGGGTGTGTGTGGGGGGAGTGATTGTGGGGTGTGAGGGGGTGTGGGGGGGAGTGATTGGGGAGTGAGTGTGAGGGGTGTGTGTGTGGGGAGTGAGTGTGACGGGTGTGTGGGGAGTGAGTGAGGGGGTGTGTGTGGGGAGTGAGTGAGGGGGTGTGTGTGGGGAGTGAGTGTGAGGGGTGGGTGTGTGGGGAGTGAGTGTGAGGGGTGTGTGTGTGGGGAGTGAGTGAGGGGTGTGTGTGTGGGGAGTGAGTGTGAGGGGGTGTGCTTGCGGGGAGCGAGCGTGTGACGGGGTGCGCAGTGTGGCCGGGGCTGGGCTAGGCCGCGTTGGTGCTGTGCAGAGGGCAGTGTTGCGACAGGCCAGGCCCGGGCGATGGTGGCAGCGAGGTTTCCCCGGCCCTTCAGCAGTGGGGGCCTCGCTGTCTTCCTCCCCTCTGGCTGTTGTCCCCGAGCGGCCCCACAGGAGCTTGGCGGTGACTTGTCTCGTGGACGCAGCTCGTGTGCCCTCGGCTGAGGTTCGCCCCACTGGGTGCTTCTGTGGCTCCCGTGGGAGGCGGGGTGCCTGCCTGGCCTGGGCTTCTGTGTCAGCCTAACTTTGGGGAGTTTCTTTTCCAGTGAGAGCTGACATGAGGGCCGTGTCCTTTGGGGGACTAGCTGTTTGGTTTTGGGGGTCTTCTGGTGAGGGACTGTGGGCGTCTAGAACTTGGGGGGATTACTCAGCAGCAGCAGCCCGGAAGGCCACTCAGCGTTCGGGTCTGCAGCCCTGGGGAGATGGGCTGGAGGGGGCCGAGCCACAGCATAGAGGGGCGTGCGCAGAGGGAGCCAGGAGCCCACCCCGAGCACAGCTGGGTGTGGCCCAAAAATAAGGAAAAGAATTGGGTCTTCAGGTGGCGTCTACACTTCATTCCCTTTTTGCTGTTTCAGGGGGTGGGCACAACTAGATGTTTGGGGGTGTTCTGTGCAGAGCCAGAGAGGCGCGGGAGGGCCCAGGCCTCACGTGCGTCGTCCAGGCTCTCTGGTCCCCCAGACGCGCCCACACTCGGCACTTGGTGACTGCTGATGAAGCCTCGGGTGTGTGTGTCTTCTTGAGTCTTCCTTAACAGCGTTAGAAATTCAGAAATACTTGTTTGTTGAAAGACTCTAGGCACAAGTGCTCAGGTCCGGAGAGAGGGGCCCTGCCTGGCCCCTGGGGGGTGGCGAGCCCTGGCCCCGGATCGGAGGCTTGCGGACGTCCCAGTGCATCCCCCAGTTTCTCTTTCCAAAGGCTCTGAGCATCTCAGTCTTGCCCCCTTTGGTCCCCAGAGTCCACTCCTGTCCCTCCCTCGGGGCTGGCCTAGTGCTGCCCTTCGCTGGCTCGAGCCAGGCTGAGGGCTCCGCCTAAGTGCTCCCCGTGGTCTGTCCACAGAAGGAACCGGGACTCGCTCTTATAACAGTCTCAAAAGACTGGAGCAGATGGGGCTGGAGCAATAGCACAGCGGGAGGGTGTTTGCCTTGCATGCAGCTGACCCAGGTTCGATTCCCAGCATCCCATAGGGTCCCCTGAGCACCACCAGGAGTAATTCCTGAGTGCAGAGCCAGGAATAACCCCTGTGCATCGCCAGGTGTGACCCAAAAAGAAAAAGAAAAATAGAGCAGAGCCCAGGGTCGTCCTGTGCCGTGGCAGCAGGGCCCCGGCGTCCCCCGACGAACCCTGCCTGGGCATCCTGTCGCACTTCGTCTGCTCGGTGTCTTACCGCCAGGTAATCGGGTAACGGGCAGCTGTAGAAACGGGTTCAGCTTCGTCTCCCTGGCATCAGTCTCCAGAGGACTGAGCTGTGGGAGGGTCACACCAGGAGGTGGGCGTGTTTCCTTCGTCCCTGGGTTCATTCCTCAAATGGTGGTTACGTTTCAGCAGTTTTCAGTGATGCTTACGGGATTTTTTGGTTTTTATGTTTGGTTCCCACTCAGCGATGCTCAGGGATTAATCCTGGCAGGATTCAGAGACCATGAGGGGTGCCAGGGATTGAACCTGGGTCGGCCTCACGCAAGGCCAGCGCCCTCGCAGGCCATGTTGACGGCATCTTGTGCGCGGTTTGCTGATGGCCGAGCAGTACGCTGTGTGGGGCGGACTGCCCTGTCTTTGGTGGATCGCACCTTAATTTTCCCTTGGGGTTTTCTTTTTGGGAGTGGCAGTGCCGGAAGGAGCTGGCGGCTGGGGGTGGTCTTGCGTGCTCGCTTCCTGCCCTTCCCTCCTCGCCCCAGAGTCTTCAGGTCTCTAGTCCCTGTGGCCCTGGGGTGTCCAGCAGGGCAGGAGCTCTCCCGAGGTCGCTGGCCCCTGCCAGAGACCCCCAGGCCGCCTCCCGACTCGGACAGGAGCAGGAGCAGACCGT
Source organism: Sorex araneus (assembly GCF_027595985.1). NCBI lineage: Eukaryota > Metazoa > Chordata > Mammalia > Eulipotyphla > Soricidae > Sorex > Sorex araneus. The sequence goes on along the minus strand of NC_073305.1, from coordinate 221,811,227 downwards.
GGTGGGGGTGCCAGGCTGAGGAACCCACTTTCCCAGAGACCCTGGCCGTGCTGTGGGGAGCAGAGCCTGGGCTCTCGCCCGCTGCGCTCGGCCACAGCCCGGCCGGGCCTTGTCCTCCTGCTGGGCCCTCTGTGCCACTGACGGTGCCCAAGGGACCACAGGCCTTGCCGGCCGGAACTCAGGGTCGCCACATGGAGCAGTGCCTACCCGATTCCCACGGGCCCCTGAGGACTGCAGGCTCAAAGTCACATTCCAAAATATTTCTGTTCCCTGATTTTGGGTCACCAAGTGGGTGGCTAGCTGGCGGGGCTGGGCCGGCGGGGAGTGACTCAGCCTCGAACCCCGGGTCTCTGGTTCTTGGGCTGGCTGCCTCCGCACCCCAAGGCTGGCGCACCCCACGACTGGAAGCAGCATTTGGTGGCCCAGTTCCTGGTGGGCAGCTAGACTACACTCCGTTGCCCCCCCACCCCAGGCCACGGTGTTGCAGGGGTACCTGGCGTGAGCCTGGAAAGGTAGGGTTTTTTTGTTTGTTTGTTTGTTTTTTTTTTTTTTTTGCTTTTTGGGTCACACCTGACACCTGGCGATGCACAGGGGTTAGTCCTGACTCTGCACTCAGGAATTACCCCTGGCCGTGCTCAGGGGACCATGTGGGATGCTGGGATTTGAACCCGGGTCGGCCGCGTGCAAGGCAAACGCCCTACCCGCTGTGCTATCTCTCCAGCCCCTGGAAAGGTAGTTTTAAGGCCCCTGAGGTCTGTGCCTGGCCCCTAGGGGTTCCTCTCCTGGACAGGGCCCTGTACTGACCATGCCCCACAGGAGTGTGGCCGTACCAAGGCCCGGCGCCGTGGTGCCGAGGAGGTCCTGCTGGCTTCCTTGGGGCCATGGGTCTTCAGACAGCTCATGGCACCACCCTGCCCCAGGTCCAGAATTCTCCCCGCACCGCGTTTGGTTGTGGATCTCAGGATGGTTTCCTGGGTTTCCACCTGTCTCCTGAGCTGGAAACACTGCAGAAAGTGAAAGTTGGCACGGAGGTACCGGAGTGGCCCCCCTGCGGCTGGCTGGGCACTTCTCAGTTGGCCCCTCACAGCATTCAGCTGGCCCACCCCGTGACGCTGTTCGTAGTGCAGTAGGGGCCGGGCCGGGCTGTAGGACAGGGCACCTCTGCGTGACTGCCTGGTGTGATCCCGCCCAAAGCCAACCAACAGATGTATCTAGTGGGTTTACCATCTTCCCAAACCTAATAAGGTGGGGATGGAGAGAGTGCAGGAGGGAAGTACCCAGCGTCTGCCCCGGCTCTGCTCAGGGAGGACCCTTGGCTTGGCGTTGCTTGGGGAGCAAAACCAGGCTGGCTGCGTGCCAAGCAAGCGCCCATCTCTGTACGTTTTCTCCAGCTCCTGGACACCATACTTTGGCTTTGGAGAAGAGGGTCGCTTTCCGGAGTTCCTCCGTAGGCTGCGGTGTGGGTGGTGATGGAGGCACACACTTGACCTGCACACCGCCAGGCCCGGCCCCTGGACCCTGCTTCCTTCCCCCTCGTCCTCCCTCGGCCTTTTCATTAGGGTCTGCCCCACTCTGCTGCCTCTGGTCCCGCAGGTCGCGAGCTCATTCCGTGTCTGACCTGCCTTTGGCTTCCTTCACTAAACACGACTCCCCCCAGTTCCATCCATGCTGCGGCGGGTCGAGCGAAGCAGTCCTGCGGCTGTGTTGTCTCGTTGTGTCTGGCCGCACCCCGGGAGCCCATCTGCTGCTCCACAGGAAGGCTTTGTGTCTCTGGTCGATGCTGAGAGGCACAGGGCAGGGTCCTAGGAAGCTTGAGCTTCTGGCTCGCTGGGTGGTCAGCCTGGCGCCCTGTAGCGTGTCTTTGGCGTTTCCCTCCGGGTCCTCATGGTGTCCACTGTGTCAGCCTTCTTGTCCCTCTGCAGACTCACGACTTCCCCGTTTCTACTGATTGCACGGAGCGGCGATGCTGCTCTCCTTGGCGTGTCTGCAGGGCCTCTGACAGCCCTGTGTCCTCCCTGTGTGCTGGGGCAGAGGGTCAGTCTTTCTGCTTCCCAGGACTGGCGCCAGGCTTCCCCTGCCTCGGGGACAGGGAATGAGCACAGCTGGGGACAGACCTGACTGTTCTGAATTCACCTCATGGGGCCTGGCAGCAGCTTCCTGCAGCAAGAAGACTCCGGCTTCAGAGCCAGGAAAGAAACTTCTTCCCGCTCCCGCTGGGCCTCTGATCCCTTCGCAGTGCCCACCTCAGCGGCGGGCAGTATTTCTACGCGTTTGACTTTGCTCTCGCCTTCCTGTGTCTCCTCGGCAGTGTTCTGTCGTCCTTTCTTGACAGCTTACCAGATTCCTTTCCAGAAACATTTGAGAGCAGCTGTGTGGGTGCCGTATTCTGAGTGGTCTTGGCATTAGTGGGCATCTGCGTGTCACTGGCATGTTTCAGCAGCTTTTTTCCCGCTGGTTTGCGCCCCACTTCCCCTCGTCACGTAGAGCGGGTATCGTCTCTGGGCCTGGGTTTTGTATTCCTCTCAGTGCCTAAGGTGTTTTGGGGCCTACCCTTTGTCCATTTGTTGGTAAAAGTCTTGATTCAAATATGTGTTTTCCGCAGGTCACACCGTGCAGTGCTCAGGGCGTACACCTGGCTCAGTGCTCAGGGTCACTCCTGGAGGGCTCAGAGGGACCATATAGGGTGCAGGGATTGAACCTGGCTCAGCCACGTGCAAAGCATGTGCCCGCTCCCCATCTGCAGTCTGTAACCCCCTGGCTCTGAGTGTGTTTGCGACACAGGGCGGCCGCAGTCCTGTTTCTCAGAGGCCCAGCAGCCCCCGTCCTCAGAAGAGGCCCCTGTGCCGGCAGCTCTGCTGTCTGAGCTTGCCTCGGTGGTGCTCTCGGAGTGTCGCTGCTGTTGACCCCTTGTTCACGGGTTTCCCGAGTGCGCTTGGGCTTAGACTTAGGGCCCCCCTTGGCACCACCTCTCTGGGAAGCCACTTCCTTTTCGTCCTGAGGAGTGTGCCGTTAGCCCGGTGTCACTTGGCCTGCCGCTTCATGTCCTTTGGCCAGTGTGACGGTGTTTGTGCGCTCACGTCGTAGGGGTGTGTGGTTCCGGCTTCTCAGCGTCTGCACCCTGGCTGTGCTTCCCACCCCTGGTGTCGAGCCTCACGTGCCAGAGGGGCAGCGGGACGAAGGAGGTTGGGGACCACTGGACGTTATTTCTTACTTTGTGACGGGGTGCTCAGGGATTACTCCTGGCAGGGTTCGGGGGCGGGGAGAACCATGCGCATGCCAGGGGTTGAACCTGAATCGGTCACGCTATGCAGCAGGCAGCTGTCCACTGGACCATGGCTCTGGCCCCAGGAAGTCTGATTTGTTCTTTCTGTTTGTTTGGGGGCCACACTTGGCGGTGCTCTGCACTCTGGAATCCCCCCGGCTCAGGACCACGTGGGAGGTCAGGATCAGACAGGCCCTCCCCACTGGCGAGCGTGAGCCCCTTCCCATGGCCAGGCCGTGTGTGCTCTGAGACTGCAGCGGACACTGCTTTGCTGGGGAAACCATCTCCAGCCAGCTGAGTCCCCTCCCATCTGCAGACTCCTCAGGTGTGGAGGGGTGAGGGGTGACGGCTTCAGGCAGGGAGACACTGGGCCCGGGGAGGGCCCGGCATGGGGCGTGTGCTGGGGACTCGCGCAGCGTGCTAGAGGGGGACAGATGGCCGCCCGCAGGACAGGGCTCTCAGCGTCTGCTCAGGCGACCACTGTCACCGCTGTCTGTCCTGATTGGAGCCGGGGATTCACACCCGGCACGTGGCCACTCTGACGGGCCGCAGGAGCCCTCTGAGAAGGACACACTCGCCTCCCTGCTCTCACGCCCCCTTCCTTGTGCCCGCCAGTATGACGCCGTTCCCCTTCAGCCCAGCGTGGTGCTATGTTCCTGCCCGTCCCCATCAATGGTGAGGACCCACGCGGACTCCAGCACGGCCCCTGGCGTTCCCAGCGGCGGTAGCAGGCAAGGCCCTGCCATGGACGGCACCGCCACCGAGTCCCGGCCGAGTGCCAGCTCGCTGCAGCACGCCGCACAGCCGCCGCCGCGGAAGAAACGGCCTGAGGACTTCAAGTTCGGGAAGATTCTGGGAGAAGGCTCTTTCTCCACCGTGAGTACCTCCACACAGGCTGCCCAGGAAGTGGCAGGTTGGTCGCCGGAAGCTTCCAGAGGGATCTCTGTGTCTTCCATGGAACAGAATTTACTGAAGAAAACGTGAGGGGGAGAGAGGCGTGTGCAGAGGAGAGCGGGCCCGAGAGCGAGCCTTCCTCTGCTCGGAGACCCAGAGCCGGACACGGGCGCTGGCCCGTCCCCCAGCCACCGTGCCCTGTGTCCCGGCTGCCCCCTTTCCGGGACCCAGGAGCCTGTCTGTGCCTTGGGCGGAAAGTGTCAGTATTTCTTCAGGGTTTAGAGCAAACTCTGGACAGTTTCACTATTTCTGTGCTATTATTTAAAAAAAAAAAATAGAATATTCTGAGGTTCTTGCGGGGGAGGGTTTGGGCCCTACCCCATGTGCCCGGCCTTGTCCAGTCCGGGACCCGCGCTTTCCTGGCCCGGATTGCACGCACCACATGGGCTGGAGCTGACGCCCAGGCAGAACAGGGCTGACTGCTGAGGCGCTCGGGCCAGTCTTCTGGGGTCTGCCTGGGACCATGTGGATGCTGTGGGTTGACCCTGGGTGTGCCCTGCCAGCCCCCTACCCCGTGTGCTGTCACTGCGGCCCCCAGGCAGGTTCTAGCCAGAACCCAGCAGGGAGGGGCTCTGAGCTGCCGTGTCTCCTGTTGGTGAGGCGGCTGTTTGGATGCAGGACTCTCCCTGCACCGTGGTCAGGAACCTTCTGGAAACAGCTGGGGACACAGTGTTTGCTGCTAACTCTGAGAACTGTCTGACCCCCGACATCCAGCACCCTGGGGCCCTGACTCCTAGTGTCAAGGTGTCTGTGGTGGGCGGCAGAGGGACTGTCACACCCAGCGGTAATCTGGCCTCGCTGGGCTTCCTCTTCTCTTCCCACTTTGTCTTTCCCCAACCAGGTGGTCCTGGCCCGAGAGCTGGCAACCTCCAGAGAATATGCTAGTAAGTATTGCCATTAGCAGCGAGCTGGAGGGGTGCTGCTGGGTTCGGGGGCTTCTGTGCCGGAGGGCAGGGCACGGTGGGTGTCTGTGACCTGGGTTTGTTCCGGTCAGCTTCGGTGCGTTGCGACCCTCGTGTGTTTGATTCCAACTGGGGTGACTCACTTGTCTCTCAAGTTAAAATCCTAGAGAAGCGGCACATTATCAAGGAGAACAAGGTCCCGTACGTGACCCGAGAGAGAGACGTGATGTCGCGCCTGGATCACCCCTTCTTTGTTAAGCTCTACTTCACGTTTCAGGATGACGAAAAGCTGTGTATCCTTCAGCCAGCCGGGGCCCCGCCCCGAGAGGGAAGGCAGCTTCTCGGGTCGGCCCTGGGCCTGCCAAGAGCAGATAGCTGAGGGCCGGGTGCCCGTGGCTGTTGGTAGAATCCGCCAGACAGAGCAGGACAGGGGGAGAGAGGGTGACCTTGGGCTGCGGCCTGCCCCGTGGTCCGGGTGTTCCCTCTCCACTGCTGTGGCCTCTGGCTTGGGGCTCTGCCAGCTGCTCCTCTGGCTGTTTCTCTGGTGGGGGCTCGGCCCCTTCCTCCCAACAGCTCTGGCCTTCTTTCCTGCACAGTCTCGGCTCACCGACTCTGTCCTCTCGCCGGCCTCCTCCGGCCCCAGGTCTCTGCCCCCGCCCACCAGGCCCGATCGGTGTAGGGGCAGGGGGTGCTGATGCCTCCCACCTCCCTGTCCCCCGGATGAAGCTGGCCCTGGCCCACGCGTGCCGGAAGCCGGCGGGTTTTGGGGGCCTCATGTCTGCCTGTTCCCTCCGCTCGGAGCTGTAGAGTCAGGGGTGGAGGGACTTGAAGCCTTTGCCCCGGTGTCTCTCGCTCTCCACCGTTAGGACAACTTCCCGGGCCCATGGAGACTGCACGAGCACTCGCCAGAGGGCTCGGATGCGGGGGGCCTCCGGTACACCCCATCCTCAGCAGCGCCAGGTGGGGCAGAGCCTGGGCGAGCAGGCGGGAAGGGGTAGGAATAGCCTCGGTTCAGCCCCTCCTGAAGGGGGGAGCCGAGTTCTGAGGGTTTTCGGGTTGCTCTGCCAGCCCGGGACCCCAGTTTGCTCTTCACCCTCTCGGGAATGGCCTCCCCGCCAAAGGCCAGCTGGGACTGACCCGGTTCACGGGTGCGGTTCCTGCGGCTTGGATCGCATGTGCGCTCCCCAGGATTCCCTGCTCAGGGTCACTCAGCTGCTTCCTCCCTGCCCCTGGGCATTGGGGGGGTGGACACAGCGTGTCACCGGGAGGGTCTGGAGCCTGGAGCCACTGTCTCCAGCATCTGTGGTGCCGACCTGGTGGCTGTGCGCAGCCCACCAGCATCAGCGTCTGGCAGGAAACAGGAACTGGGAACCGGCTGATAAGGGGAACAGCCGGAAGAGGTGTGGGGGCTGGGGCCCAGCTCCTCACTGCTGAGGCTGCAGCCCAGAGGCGGGAGGGGGTATGTGGGGTCGTGGGCCCCACCAAGGTCTGCAGCCGCTCGTGGTGGCCTGGCTGAGACCCTTCGCCTTCCCTGGAGAGGAGGCTGGCGTCAGACTCGGCTGCAGTGGGCCCCGTCCTCAAGGGCGCCGGGGCATCTTGGCTCCCGGAAGTCCTGCTTCTCTATGTGCCGGAGCTTCTGGGGTTTCCCAGGTGACCGAGGGGGCTGCTCTCGTGTGTGGTTGCAGCCTTGGCCGGACTTGGGGAAGGGACAAAGGATAGAAGTTACTGTCCCAGGGCAGGGATGTCAGGATAGGCACTGTGGTCCCCAGGTAGCAGTTCCAGTGGGCCCCTGGCCACAGCCTCCACAGAGCAGACTGTGACACTGGCCCCTGGGGGCGCGCAGTGTGGGCTGCGGCTTCAGAGTTTGCTGGAGGAGGCGGGGCACCCGTTGCGTGACTCCCACGGACTCGGCCCTGTGCCCATGCTCAGTGCTGCCGGGAGCCTAGCGTCGCGCTAAAGCCCGCAGAGGGGTGTTGGGGCGACAGCTGGGTGGCTGCCAGAGGGGCCTCGGCCCCCAGCTCTTACCGGAGAGTTCTTCCTGGGCTGCTGAGGCTAAACACTACCTTCACGCGCTTCCTTAACTACGCAACACTTAGATTTTGGCCTCAGTTATGCCAAAAATGGAGAACTACTTAAATACATTCGTAAAATCGGCTCGTTCGATGAGACGTGCACCCGCTTTTACACAGCTGAGCTGGTGTCTGCCCTCGAGTACCTGCATGGCAAGGGCGTCATTCACAGGTACCGCCTGGGCACCCGCCGGCCCCACACAGGCCCCATCAGCTTCGTCTGTTTTGTCAGTCACCGTTTTCTGTAGCTTTTATTCCCGTTCTCATTTGCCATGACTTTCTGATACTGTCAAACTGAAACTTCCAATAAGCTCTCCGTGGGTTAAAGTGATGCGAGTGGGACTCTGGTGGTGACAAGGTGTGGTTGGGAGGGGCTTTGGGCTGCGTGTCTTCTGCGCTTGCCGCTGGCCCTGTCCCGGTGGGTTGCGCTTTGCGTGCCTGCTTGTCTGTAGACCTAGAGCATGGGTCGGTTGGTTTGTGCCCAGCGGAACTCTGCGTGTGTGTTAACGGTGCTCTTCTCGAAAACCCTTCGTCACAAATGCTCTGCTTCCACAGGGACCTGAAGCCGGAGAACATCTTGTTGAATGAAGACATGCACATTCAGATTACGGATTTTGGAACAGCCAAAGTGCTGTCTCCCGAGAGCAAGCAAGGTGTGTGAGCTGCCGGAGAGGGCGTGTGCCGGCACCCAGGGCTCTTCTGGTGACGGGGAGCAGTGTCCTCTGGCCCATGCTCTGCCATCGGCTGAGGGTCCCAGAAACTCAGGAGTGAGCTGGGGCAGTCGTTGATTGTGGCCACCCGCCTGGGGTTGTGATGGTGGCGGAGTCGGGGCGTGTGTGGTTCAAGGCTGCACGTCCTCTCAGCTCACTCCTGAGGCCTCACTCCCTGGGCTGCTGCGGGGAAGCTGGGGGATTAGCAGCAGTAACGGCATCGTGGGGAGGACATTGCCTTGCCCACGGCTGGCCTGGGCTCAGTCCCCGGCACCTCATGTGGCTAAGTTTGTCACTTAGCTCATTTTTTTCTGCACCTCTTGAGAGGAACACTTGGTTGTCAGTCAGAAAGTATCATGGTGGCCCCTGGGGCCCGGCCGCGGCGGACTCTGGGCTGTGGGCGTGCGTCTCCTGGACGGCTGCACTATCTGCCGCCTTTGGCGGTGGCTGCCATAGCCCCGTGGGATTGGGTGTGGGGGTCCCACGCAGTCTGCTCTCTGGCTCTGAAGGGCATCTGCTCCCAGCTGCAGCTCCCAATCCTGGGCCCTCGTGTCTGCATGGTCTGGGCGCTGGAGTGCCCGCAGCCAGGGTGCCATGCAGGGTCCCCGTAGACTGCCTTGCCGGTGCCATGCCCTCTTGCTGTTCTCCCCGGCCACTCTCACTTCCGCATTCGCTGCTCTGAGTCATGGCCCAGCGCTGGTGCGCTCCCACGAGTCACCTCTGTTCTCAGCTGTGCCCCAGAGTCCTGGCAGGGCGCAGGTGTGACCGCGCATCTCCCTGGGGCAGGTGGGGCGGGAGAGGGCACAGCCAACCTGCCGTGCCCAGGATCCTGCAGGCCCAGGCTGCCATCTCGGAGGAGGCCAGAGAACAGTGGGAGGCAGCAGGCCCCAGGTCTCTCTCCTGGCCATCTGGGGGTGCTGGCTCTGGGCCCCCCTGGCCGTTCTTGTGGTGCTGAGGCGGCTGCAGTCCCGAGCCAGGTGGGCAGGCAGCGCAGGCCCCACGGAGAGCGGCAGAGTGGGGCTGTCCTGGAAGGGAGAGCCCGGGACATTCCGCTTCTGAGGGAACGTGTGTAGTGGGCGCCGGGCACCCCCACCCTGGGGATGGCGGGGAGTGTGGCCGTGCCACAGTGGCCTTCTCTGTTCCTCTCGTCAGCCAGAGCCAACTCCTTCGTGGGGACAGCGCAGTACGTCTCTCCGGAGCTGCTCACCGAGAAGGCGGCCTGTAAAAGGTGAAGCCCCGCGCCCTGCGCTGCCCGCTTCCTGCAGCGCCGCCCCACTGCCCCACTGTCGGGCCTCTTCACGGCGGGTGGCAGAGGGGGGCCCGGGGCCCGAGTCCGGAGGGGCGGCTGGCGGCACGGGCGATGCATTCTGGGGCTGAGTGTGAGGGTGGGTGTCAGGTTGAAGGTAGGTTCTGTGGGTGAAGCTTTGTTGTGGACTTCGGCCCCGGGGCCACAGCTTAGCGCTGACGATCCTGAGGCAGGACCACTGGCCTCCGAGTCCAGCGGCCTTGGAAAGCGCTGGGGGGACTCCGGCTTCACAGACGATGACCCCCACGGTTTCCACCCTCCCCACCCGGCCTCCTTCACGCAGGCCAAGCGTGGCTGCCGGGGTGTGTAGGGGAACCCCACATGGGCAGGAGGGAGCACTGTTGCTCCAGTCTAGAGTCAGGAGACCCTGGTACTGGCTGCAGGTGCGCTGTGTGCCCACGGCCTGATGCAGGAAGAGACAGGATGCCCCAGAGTGCGCCCGAGGGGCTCCCCAGCACAGGGCACAGGGCTGCCATCTCCCAGTGCTGGCTGAGTCGTGTGATGTTGGTTCCCAAGGGAGACGGAGACCGGACGTGTCTGAGTCGGGGGCTCTGGGGCTGGCTCTGGTCCAGCCGTTCTTACCCAAGGGCTGGTTTGTCACTGCCGATAATCGTGCTTTTCACGGACATTATTCCAACACCACGTCTGTCACCAGAGTGCTCACCTCCCTCTCCCGGTGTCCCCAGAACCCCTCCTGCCCTCCCTTCCCCACTCAGTCGTTTATTTTGGGGAGCAGGGGGTGGGCCATACCCTCTGGCTTTGCGCTCAGAAAGTGAAGTTCTCCTGTACTCCTGGCAGTGCTCTGGGGACCCTGTGGGGTGCCGGGGATTGATGGCGCCCTACCCACTGGACTCTCCAGTCCCTTTTCTTTTTGGTCATTTTTTTTTTCTGTGTTTACTAATTAGTGTCGAGCTGGAGTCACACCGACTGGGCATTCCAAACTTTGCTCCTCGCAAACTTTGCCGGCCGCATCTGAGGGCATCTCCGACCCTCCGTGGTCTGCAGCAGGGAGTTTGCCCATATTGTTCCCTTGTAGGCTGTAGACAGCTGGGAGGCCCAGCCACCTTGGCCTGGCCCCGGGAGGGCTGTGTGTCTGCCCCCAGAGTCAGGAATAAGCCCTGAGCACCACCAGGTGTGGCATCCCCCTAATGGGGGGGAAAAAACTTTCCTAGAACTCCTGGTTTATCTGTACTCAAGGTCGGGAGGCACATGTGTCTGCCAGGGCCTGCCTGTGTCTGCACAGACCAGGGCCCTCAGGCACTGCCCATGGGTGGCCCTGGGGCCCCCAACACCACTGGCCAGAGCACCCTCACTGCAGGCCCAGGCACTGCTGCCCTCCTAGCCGTGCCCAGGGACAGCTCCAGGAAAGGTGCTTGGGCTCTCGCTTCCGAGGAGCTGCTCAGGGGCCCGTGGGTGGCACCAGGATGGACCGTGGTTGGCCAGGTGCAAGACAAACACCCTCTGCACTGCTTTCCAACCCCCTCGCTTTATTTCTAGCTACAGTAAGAAACATCTAGTGTGTGGTACCTGCTGCTTATAAACAGGGCAGGTGTCGCCCGAGGCCTGTGTGGAGAGCCTGCCCTCCTGGCCTGCCCTTCTGGCCTCCTGCACTGGGCCAGGGCTGCTTTCCTGTGCCCGTTTCCTTGTGACGAGGCTCTGCGTGCAGGAAGGAGGATGGGAGCTGCTTAGATTCCTACAGGCTCCTGCTGCCTGGTTCAGCTGTGTTGCGACACGACTCTAGAGCTGGGGGTGGGCTAGGAGGTTGGTTTGGGGACCCCGCTCAGGCTTATTCCTGGCTCTCTGGTCAGGGATCACTCCTGGCGGGGTTCAGGGGACCGTGTGTGATGCCAGAACTTGATATCGGGTCGGCCACCTGCAAGGCAGGTACCCTCTGCGTGTCCTGTGGCTCTGGCCCCGAGTTGGACATGCTGGCATGTAGTGTCCCCCGGTGCCTGGGGGGACAGTCTGGGTCATCAAGACAAGGACAGCACATGGGAAGTCAGGCTGCAGTACCCTTTGGGTCTGCAGCCCCGAGCAAGCCCGCAAGCCCCCGCCGGCCGCCTCTGGGCCGGGGAGCTGAGGCCTGGAGTGTTTTCCTTGGGAAATGTGTAATTACGGTGTTTACCAAGCGGGCGGGGCGCCCAGCCAGTCCGGGCAGGAGAGAGCCGCTCGCTCTGCACGCACGCTCCACAGTCTGCGAATGCCAGTGTGAGCACTGAGCTCTGAGAGTGCCCTCGTCGTCTGACCGTCCGTCTCCTCCCCTCCCCCCGTGGTGCTGTGGAGCTGGCCCTCAGCGCTGCCCTGAGCTGCAGCAGGGGAGAAGGGAGCGGGTGTGAGAGCGGCTGGAGCAGATGCCCTGAGTGCCGGGGGCTGTTACAAACACCACTTTCCTGTTTTCCCCTTCAAGTTCCGACCTCTGGGCTCTCGGCTGCATCATCTACCAGCTCGTGGCCGGGCTCCCGCCGTTCCGGGCTGGGTAAGAGGCGCCCGGGGCGGGCTGGGGGCTGGGGGGCAGGCAGAGCCGTCCCAGAAAGACACGGCTCGCTGGGGCGGGGTGTTCCTCCCCAGGGTAACTGCTGCCTTCTTGTGTTTCACAGAAACGAGTATCTTATATTTCAGAAGATCATTAAGTTAGAGTACGACTTTCCTGAAAAGTTCTTCCCTAAAGCGAGAGACCTTGTGGAGAAACTTCTGGTGAGTCTGGCGGGCGGGCTGGCTCTGTCTGGAGACGGCTGGAGACGGCGTCCAGTTCCCGCTTTCTCCCCTGGACAGACAGGGCCTCTGGCTCCCGGCATGGTGGCACTTGTGGCAGTCCCCCGGGCAGGGCTTGGCTGTGGAACAACGCCGCGTCCATCCCCCTGGGCACGGGCCTCAGAGGCTTTCACCCCAGCACAGACTCGCCTTCCTGTCGCAGGTTCTGGACGCCACCAAGCGCCTGGGCTGTGAGGAGCTGGGGGGCTACGGCCCTCTGAAAGCCCACCCGTTCTTCGAGTCCATCACCTGGGAGAACCTCCAGCACCAGACGCCACCCAAGCTCACCGCCTACCTGCCAGCCATGTCTGAGGACGACGAAGACTGCTACGGAAACGTGCGTGCGTGCGGGCCGGGCTCTCGGCACGAAGGGGTGCAGGGGAGGGGGAGGCAGGGTGCTGCCACTCTGGGAGGTGTCTGGTGCCAGGCCTGGGGGACCACACACCAAGACTTGCCTGGGGACAGCGGGTCCTGGCTCTGAGCTCCCGTGGGATACACATGCGGTCCCGGGGTCTTTGCTTCCCTGGGAAGCAGCAGCCTCTGCCAGTGCCCCCCAGGGCCCGGCTGCGCAGATCCGTACACAGACCCCCGGGAAGGCTCCAGCAGGGTCGGCGGCCATGCGCGTCCATCCTCCCGCTCACGCCCGCTGAGCCTGCTGCTGCCTCCTGGGGTCCAGCGGGTGGCCGCTCACTGCCCTTCTCTTGCAGTACGACAACCTCCTGAGCCAGTTCGGCTGCATGCAGGTCTCCTCGTCCGCGTCCTCCCACTCGCTGTCGGGGCCAGAGACGGGCCCCGCGCCCAGGGCCGGCAGCAGCGTGGAGCAATACATCCACGGCCTGGACGCCAACTCCTTCGAGCTGGACCTGCAGTTCTCCCCGGAGGAGAAGCAGCTGCTGCTGGAGAAGCAGGCGACCGGGAACCCCTGGTGAGGACGCAGGGGTTAGGGCAGGAGCTGGTGTTGGTGTGCTGACGTGACATGAGGCTTAGGAACTGGCCTTTCAGGCCGACAGCGAGCACAGCCCCTCAGCCCGCATGGCCCCCCGCGCAGCACCAGAGTGCTCCCTGAGCACCGCCGGGGGCAGCCCGAAACCAAAAACAAAGAAGGCCTGTTAGGCTTGTGTCCTCGAGTGCGTGCTCTTCATTTAACATTCCCCTTCTCTCCTCTCCCCTCCCTCCCCCTCTGAGGACACTCACCCAGGGGCTGTTGCAGAGCTGTCCAGCAGGGTGCGTGTCAGTGGACACCCGCTCTTCTGCAGCAGGGAACAAGCGTCAGGTGCCCGCCCCGGTGGTGCCGGACCTCAGTGGGGCCTGTCCCGGGGAAAGAAGCAGGGAAGCTTCTTCCGCCTCCGCTCTCCCCTTTCTGGTTCAGTCAGTGCCTCCTGCGCCAGCTGTGGCCGTCCACTTCGGGCCAGGAGCTGTGCTGCTTCCTTCTGGCGGGGAGGGTGGTAGCGGCGGGTGCAGGTGTAGGACATGGTGTTTCTGTTGCCACTGGAGCCTCCAGCAGGGGCGGTCCGGGAGTGGTTTGGAAGGACACGCTCAGGAAGTGTGTCTCTGACTTGATCTTGTTTTCTTTTATAGGCACCAATTTGTAGAAAATAATTTAATATTAAAGATGGGTCCAGTAGACAAGCGAAAGGTATGTTGGCTTCTTGCTGCCTGGGTCCTGTCCACCTGCAGGCTGGCCCCGCCCGGGAGACTGGTGCCCTCCCCGTGCTGTGGCAGCCAGTACTGGCTCTCAGGCACCGCCAGCCTTCCCCGCGGGTAAGAGTCCCCGGTGGCCGGCCTGACGGTGGGCCTTCCCTTGGGCTTCAGGGCTTGTTTGCGCGCCGGCGGCAGCTGCTACTCACGGAAGGGCCACATCTGTACTACGTGGACCCGGTCAGCAAGGTCCTCAAAGGGGAGATCCCGTGGTCGCAGGAGCTCCGGCCCGAGCCCAAGAACTTCAAGACCTTCTTCGTGCACACGGTGAGTGGGGCCCGGCTGTCCTGTGCCCGTGGGGGTCGGACTGACGGACTGACGCGCCCCCGGGATGCTTGTGCACATGCCCTCCTCTCCTCTCCCCTCTCCCACCTCTGCTCTCTTCTCTCTCTCTCTCCTCTCTCTCTCTCCCCTCTCTCTCCTCCCCCTCTGTCTGTCTCTCCTCTCTCCTCTCTCTGTCCTCCTCCTCTGTCTGTCTCTCCTCTCTCTCCTCTCTCTCCTCCCCCTCTGTCTGTCTCTCTCTCTTCTCTCTCTTCCCCCTGTCTGTCTCTCCTCTCTCTCCTCTCTCTCCTCCCCCTCTGTCTGTCTCTCTCTCCTCTCTCTCCTCTCTCTCTCCTCCCCCTCTGTCTGTCTCTCCTCTCTCCTCTCTCTCTCCTCCCCCTCTGTCTGTCTCTCCTCTCTCTCTCCTCCCCCTCTGTCTGTCTCTCCTCTCTCTCTTCTCTCTCTCCTCCCCCTCTGTCTGTCTCTCCTCTCTCTCTCTCCTCCCCCTCTGTCTGTCTCTCCTTCTCTCTCCTCTCTCTCTCCTCCCCCTCTGTCTGTCTCTCCTTCTCTCTCCTCTCTCTCTCCTCCCCCTCTGTCTGTCTCTCCTTCTCTCTCCTCTCTCTCTCCTCCCCCTTTGTCTGTCTCTCCTCTCTCCTCTCTCTCTCCTCTCTCCCTCTCTCCTCTCTCCCTGTCCTCTTCCCCCCGCCCCCCCTAGGGTCCTGAGCACACGTGTCCTCTGCTCCCACAGCCCAACAGGACATACTACCTGATGGACCCGAGCGGCAATGCCCACAAATGGTGCCGGAAGATCCAGGAGGTGTGGCGGCAGCAGTACCAGAGCCCCCCAGATGGTGCCGTGCAGTGACGGCGCCCCCTGTGCCCCAGAGCCCCTGCCTCGCCCATGGCGGACTGTGCAGCCTTTTTTAAAAAAAAAGAAAAAGAAAAGGAAAGGACACGCCCCCTCCCCAAGGACACACCCGGACCACAGCCGTTGGGGCCGCTTGCTTGCTTGCTCCGCACAAGGAACGCAGCTGCCTCAGCGGGGGCTGCCCCCGAGCCCCTGTCCTGCGCTCTCCCGGCCCTGCGTCCCCGGCCCAGACCCGCTGCCCACCCTCACACCCAGCTCGGTGCCCGCCGCGGCCAGTGGGCAGTGGAGAGAAGGGTGCCATCACTGCCCAGCCCCGGGTGGCCAGTGCGGGGAGCACCGCCGTGTCACAGCCTTGCTTCTGGGTCACATCTGCACAGGGACAGCCTGGCCTCCTGTTGCTGGACCCTCTGGGGCCCTGAGCACTGATGGTGACCTGCCCAGGGCACAGTTGGCCCTGCCAGCTCCTTAGACGTGACACAGGTACCCGCCAACCAAAGGCTCAGGAAAGATGCTCCCGACTGACTGGGCGAAGAGCTCAGGCCAGTTTGAGCTGCTTGGCAGCTGGGCGCACGGCGTGGGGCGTCCCCTGGGCAGGCCCTGCCTCGCCAGTCGGGCTGCTGCTCCCGCACGCTCCTGCCTTCTTGGTAGTGAGGCGCACGTGGCCATTTCATTATCAGGAACCCCGTCCGGGCCTTCGCCCGGAACTTGGACTGCCCCTCGGGTGTCAGGCACGTGGGGATAGGTAGGCAAGCCAGAGCCGCACGGGGATGGTCCCCGGGGCACTCAGCTGGGCTGTCGGCCTCTAGCCGACAGTGCCACTACCTCCTGGGTGCCGCCGCCACCCCTTCCTCCCCCCAGCATCCACACCTGAGACAGGGATCAGCCTCGGGGACGCAGCCCTCTGGAGACCGTGCCTCAGCCACCGGTGGCGTCTCTGTCATTTTAGCAGAGTTGGCATTTTTAGCAGAGCCTAGCTCGCCAGCCCCTCCTGCCTCAGACAGACACGGAGCCGCACGCGAGTGGAAAGGGAGAGGGAGGCAGCCAGGAGGAGCATGGCCCCCTCGGGCACAGGACGGCAGGGGGGTCCACATACCATCTCACCGCGACACGCTCCCCAAGGGAGGAGGTCCGCCAAAGGAGAGGGATTCTGGGGGGCTTTGGTCTTTGTTAAAAGCATTTGTTTTCTGGAAAGTCAGCAGTGGACACAGCACCCAGACAAGCCATGAGAACACAGTTGTATTTGGAGCCCCTGCCCGTCCCGTGGGCCTTTGACCGAATCCGGGAGCGCAGCCTGTGCCATGCACGTCTGCCTCCCACTTGCCCCCTGCATTCCCGGGCTGTGAGCAGTGATGCCGCCGTTATTTTCGGGCCTGGAGGGAATAAAGGGGGGCGCACTCAGCTGACCCGGGTCCCGTCCTCAGCACCACGCACGATCCCGGGGCACAGCGCCAGAAGTAAGCTCTGAGCACTGTCAGATGTGGGGTTTTCCCACTCCCTCCGCACGAAAGAACTTTGAATTATTACAGAGTTTAGTAGATCACAGTTTCTCATGACTTGTCTGACCAATTCCCTCTTACAACATTCAGATGGTCTCCGGTTTTCACTAAATAATGCTGTGATTAATGTCCTTATAAGTATTTGAACTTTAGTCTCTAGCCCTACCCTCCACATTTCCCAGAAGTGGGTCAGAGTATCCATCTTAAAGGTGACAAGAGTCCTTCACTCTCCAACACCTGCAGTTGTGCCCCCAGCTCTGAGCACGTCCTCCCGTCCTGTGTCAGCGGTGTGCTCCTCATGCTGCAGTAGGTTGTTCTCACAGTGGTGAAATGATGTCATTGTTGCAAACCATTTGTGACCGATTTTTTCAGAAGCCAGCTCCTTATATTTCCAGAAAGAATCTGGTCGTTCTTGTATATTAGTTACCTTCTGATCCTGGCTGCGGAGGCTCTCAGGTGCTGGTGGTTCCCCAGAACCCTGCCCTGTGTGTCTCTCATGGTACTGACTGCGTCCGCACCTCAAGTGCTCGACTGACCTTGCCATGCTCTGAGCGGCTGATTTGTAAGTAAGCTTGGTCTCAGAATGTCCATCAGACTGTGGAATCTGAGAGTCAAGGCTTCCCTTGAAAACTGAACCTTAGGACGGTTGGGTGTTGCAGAAGTCGCTTGCTCACCTGCCTGCAGTGTGCCCTTCAGGTCCTGGTTTGGGGGCAGATGTGTCTAGTACAGAGGCGTGTGCAGGATAAGGTTGGACTCGTGAAAGCAGTCTAAGGGCCCCTGCAGCCCAGGGCACCGCCTCTTGTCACACATAGTCCTGATAGCTCGGGAGGTGTGCACCGGAGACTTTGTTGTCGAGGTCAGTGCCCTTGGACTGTTGAGTTATGCAGAACCAGATCTGCCCTCTGCCCAGAGTTGAGGGGGCGCAGGTACCAGCACAGTGGGGAGCACACCCACTAGGCCTTTTCCATGCTGAGGCTGCTCCGTGCTCCCTGGCAAACTGGTCTCTGGCCAGTGCTGTGCTGCCCAGTGTGGCAGCCCCATGGGTCTGAGCAGCCCCAGAACTCATTTTGAAAGTGAACAGAATTTTTTTTAAAGCAGACTTTTTTTTTTCTTTTTGGGTCACACTCGGCGATGCACAGGTGTTACTTCTGGCTCTGCACTCAGGAATTATTCCTGGTGGTGCTCAGGGGACCATATGGGATGCTTGGAATCAAACAAGGGGCAGCCGCGTGCAAGGCAAACACCCTACCTGCTGTGCTATCGCTCCAGCCCCACAAACTCATCTTTTGCTGTGCCCCACTTAGATCTAACCCATCTGGCTTAGTAAAACCGAGTTGGGGGTCACCTGGCTAGTGGAGACCCTCTGTCACAATGGATGTGAATGGATGTCACCAGAATGAGTGTTACAGTATTTGCAGCTGCCGTAGCTGACCCTCGACACCAGGCTAGGAGGAGGCAGTAGTCACACTTGGGGCTTTCAGGTGGGTGGCAGTCGGTGAGAAGATGTAATAATCTCTACCTGGTCTGTGCAGTGACTGTGATGTACAGGCAACGGGAACTTCAAACCATATGGAAACAAATAATGCAATGATACTAGGATACACACTTTTGTATTTTTATTCTTATATAAGGTTATTTGCTGACTCTGGTTGGCCTCTAGTTCAGTCTGTGTTATTTAAAATCTAATATATGAATTATTTGAATGGAATTCATGTTCGGGGCCACGCTGTTGTATGTATTGATGTACAGCCTTGAATGTGAATAATTATTGTAAACTATATTTTACAACATTTTCCTGGCTTTATTATATAAATTTTCTATTGGTCAATGATTTAGTCATAATTTAATGAATATGTTTATGCTTTTTTTTTTTTCAAATATTTGTGCCCTAGACGTAGATACCGAATGAATTTTCCACGTATGCTCGGTAGTCTTGTAATAAAAAGCATGTAGCGTGTAGCCGCTCTGGCGTGCTTCTTCCCGGGGCCAGGGGTGCGGGGCGAGCCAGGCGGAAGTTGGCGAGCATACCTCCAGCCGCGCGCCTGCGGCCCCGACCGGGAGGCGGCCCGGCCGGCCCTTTTCGGGGTCGGAACTTCCGGTCCGCGTGCCGCTCCGGGGGCGGGGCCGGCGCGGGGAGCCTCTTAAGCGCCGGACGCTTCCGGCGGCGCGCGCGGTGCGGGGCCTGCTGGGAGCATGGCGGCCGAGAAGCCGTGCGAGGCGCTGCCGCCGGCGCCCGGCGGGCTCGGGGCGGGGCCGGGGGGCGGCCTGTGCCGCCGCTGCAGCGCGGGCGTCGGCGCGGCCAAGTGGGTCCGGCTCAACGTGGGCGGCACCTACTTCCTCACCACCCGGCAGACGCTGTGCCGGGACCCCCGGTCCTTCCTCTACCGCCTGTGTCAGGCCGACCCCGACCTGGACTCGGACAAGGTGAGGCGGGCGGGTGGGGGGTGGCTGCGCCCTGCGCCCCGCGCCCCGCGCCCCGGCTCTGCCGCCCGCGGCCGGGACCGGCCTTTGTCCCCGCGTGGGCCCGGGGAGGACGCGGCGCGCGAGTGCGGAGCCGCCGCCTGCCCGGCGGCCACGGGGGCACCCGCGGACTCCCCGAAAGCTCTTCCCGGATGGGAGGCGGCGGGCGAGGGCAGGGCCGCCTGCAGGGGCACAGGATGCTGATTCACAGGTGAGAGGCCCGGCAGCTCACCTGGCCGGACTGGGTGGGGCCCCACCTGGTGGGGTGAAACTAGGCGGGGGCGGAGGTCACCCCGCCTGCACCTCCCGCCCGGCCGGCGCAGTCTGGTCTCAGGGTCCAGCCCCGGGGGGCGTCGCTGCACCCCTGCATTGCGCCGGCGGCCGCACGTGCCCAGTCGGCCAGGAAGCTCCGCGGGCATCGGGGCCGGGCCGCTGCGCACGGCCGCCTCAGGCCTCCCCTGGCCCTACCGGTACCGGTACCAGTGCTGGCCGCGGGTGCGGGCCTGGCCTGTTGTCCAGGCATGGACATTCCCGCCAGCGTGGGCCCTTGGGCCTGCGGCCTTTCCTGGTGACCTAGCTGGACTCTGATCGGGCGTGGCTGTCTGCCCTGCCGCCCTTGGTGGCCTTTCTAGGGGGTTTCCAGGGCCCGGGTACTGCCCGCCCTGGAGTGGAGGCCAGGGGAGGGCTCGGCGTCTGGGGGTGACCTGGGGCTGCTTTCTCGCAGGCAGCAGGGCAGGGAGCCGTGGAAACAGCCCACCTGGTCTCCTGGAGCTGCTGGGCACCAGGGAGGCCAGGGGCATCTCTCCACAGCTCTCGGGCACAGGTGATGCGGGGAGCTGACAGGTGGCGGGTCTCTTGCCTGCAAGCTTGTGACCAGGAAAGTGGTGCTGGGGCCGGCCACCTGCCCCACACTGTCCCCACCCCAGAGTGACCCGCTGCCCTGCTCGCATGACCCCAGGCCTGCCAGCCCCAGTGGGTCAGGTGAGCTTCACCCACAGACGCAGCAGGCTCACCTGCGGTGCTGACGGGGGTGACCTCGCCCGTCTGCTGCCCACAAGGCAGCTGCCTCGGTTTCCTGACCTGTACCTGCCACGGGTAAAGGTCAAAGGCCAGTGTTCCCCTGGGGGCAGCAGAGCCCACACCCCGAGGGTGGTCTGGACGCTGACGCTTGGCCCCGGGGCCGGGCTCTGGTAGTGGGTGTCAGTGATCGGGTTGGTGTAGGGTCGCCCACCGCTGCCTGCTGGTGATACTCTGGCCACACGGTTGAGGCCCGGCCCGGCCTGAGCACGGCCTGCAGTCCCCGGGTCCCTGAGCCAGGAGCCTAGAAGGAGGCGGCTCAGGGGCCCCTCGGGACAGAGCCTCGACTCAGATATGCAGGGCAAGTGCTCAAGCCCTGAGCCACATCCCCGCGCCCAGGCCCCGGGTTGTCATGGGGGCTGCGGCAGATTCTGGGGTGTGTCCCCCAGGGACGGGCCTGTGCCCCGACCCTCTGTAGAGGTGCCGCAGTCCCGACTGGCTGCTTGCAGACGGTGTTTGGTGGAGCACGTACGTGCTCCGGGCCTGCTGAGAGCAGGTTCTCGGTGAAGGAAACAGGGTCCCGGGGCGGCCCAGCACACGCGTGTCACCCAGCGGGGCACTGGGTGTGATCCTAGGCCAGGCCGCCCTGTTCTGCCTGGGAATGGGAGGGGCCGCCCTTTGACCTTTGCTTCTTGGTACTGTGCAGCCTGTGCTGAGGTGGCGGGACAGAGTCCCCAGTCCTGTGTGGGGACGGGCAGGAGCGCCAGGGGCTTCCTGAGCCCCCGAGGCCAGCAAGGTCCCGGGCCCGAGTGCTGGGCCCCTCACCGGTGCCTGGTGTCTGACCGCTTGTCCCAGAAACCCCCGGGCTGGGGCAGGCCCTGGCGCCCCGGCTCCCGTGCGCTCATGGCTGCTCCGCTGTGCTCGCAGGACGAGACGGGCGCCTACCTGATCGACAGAGACCCCACGTACTTCGGGCCCGTGCTCAACTACCTGCGGCATGGCAAGCTGGTCATCAACAAAGACCTGGCCGAGGAAGGTGAGTGGCGCCCGCCTGCGCGTGCCAGCCGGGCAAGCCCAGGCTGCTGCACTGTTCCCCGGGCCCTCCTCTCTGGCTCCCCTGGCGCAGGCCCCAGGGGTCCGGGCAGAGCTGCAGGAAGCTCCCCTGGAGTCTTCTGGAATACCACAGGGACGCCCGAAGCCTTGTTTGCCCGTGGGCCTGCCCGGCGGTGAAACCCCCCACCTCGTTGCATCTGCGCGGCGCCCACTGTGCCTCTGCCCTCTGACGCCCGGTCTGGGCTTTGCTCTTCCCCTCTGCTGCAGGGGTGTTGGAGGAAGCGGAGTTTTACAACATTACCTCACTCATCAAACTCGTAAAGGACAAGATCAGAGAGCGGGAGAGCAAAACGACACAGGTGAGAGCGGGACACGCACCACAGCAGCCCCCGCCCCGACCCGCCTGGAGTCGTGGACACACACCTTGGGCATCTCTGTCGCAAGCCTTGGGGGTTCGAGGCTTCGCGCCACAGCAGGTGTCTCTCCCGGTGCTGCCCCAGGTGCCGGCCAAGCACGTGTACCGTGTGCTGCAGTGCCAGGAGGAGGAGCTCACGCAGATGGTGTCCACCATGTCTGACGGCTGGAGGTTCGAGCAGGTGCGCGGCCCGCGGGCTCTCTGGGCTTCCCCTGGGCGGGAAGGCGGGCGCGTGTGCGCGTGGCCGCAGCCTCTGAGTGGCCTCTGCCCCACAGCTGGTCAGCATCGGCTCCTCCTACAACTACGGCAGTGAGGACCAGGCCGAGTTCCTGTGCGTGGTCTCCAAGGAGCTGCACAACGCCCCCTACGGCGCCCCCAGCGAGCCCAGCGAGAAGGCCAAGGTGGGTGCCGGGGGCTCTGGGGGCCAGCCTGAGGGTGTCCCCTCTGCAGGGTCCTGAGTTGCAGGGACCTGGGGCCCCTGCCCGCGCCGGCCTCAGCCCCGGTGTCTGCAGATCCTGCAGGAGCGGGGCTCCAGGATGTGAGGCCGTGGCCGTGGCGGACGACGTTTGCCCTCTTGCTGAGATCCGGAGCCGCCGTGCCGTGGGCCCCGAGGAGACGGCGCGTACTCGGCGGGAGTGGGGAGCCAGGCTGGCCAAGGCTGGCAGACCTTGACCCCCGAAGGTCACCCGGACAGCGTTCTTGGTGCTACATCCACAGTCCGTGGCAAAGCGACGCTGGCCAGGCCCCCGTTCTGGTCGGCTGCTGCGGGTGGCCCGTCCCTCTCCGGCTCATCTCCCAGTGGGGAGACCCCCGTCCCTCTCCCGTCTCCTGCAAGTGTTGCTGCGTGGGGGGCCGGGCCTGCCGCTGGGGGCCGGCGCCTGTGCCTTGCTCGGGGGCCGGGGCTCCCCTCAGCGCCCTGTAGCTATGCACTCCTCTCTGGGTGCGGGGGTGCCCACCGCCCGGCGAAGCCCCCGCTCCCCGGGGGGGTTCCGTATGCAGACCCGCAGCCGCCTGCCGCGACTCCCACCTTCCAGAGACTTCTGCCTCTGCCAGTAACCCCACCAGGACTCGTTCTGCCTCCTGGGAGGTGGCAGCTGCTGTTAAGCCTTGGGCCCCCGTTTCCAGAGTGTCTCTGGGGGCACATGACCCCACACCCCTGCCGAGGGCGGCCCCGGGGCCTTGGGCACTGCTGGCCCCCGAGGCTGTTGTTGGCAACCTGACAAAATAGATAGGCTTGTGGTTGTTGTTGTTTTGTTTTTTTTTTTTAATTTAAAGATATTAAAACTTAATTCACTAAGATCTACTCCAAGGGGATATTTATACTTTTATACTTTTTTAGGTATCCGTATTTTATCAGCTTACAGTTTAATGCCTAAGTTTCCCCTGAAAATAGCAAATAAAATTGTGTATTTATGAATCAACAGAACAGCTGTGTCTTGGGTGTGCGGTGTCCCCCCTCCACCCCTGCCTGGGAGTCCCGACCCCCTTGGGTGAGAGGCTGTGCGTCCCTGTCTCTGCTGTCTCTGGGTCTCCTGGGACACAGTGCCTGGGATGGGACAGCACTGAGCCTGGCAGCTCCTGGGCGCCCCCTGGTGGCCACTCTGAGGACACCCCCTGCCGCGCCTGCCCTGGCTGGAGCATCACTTGTTTCCAGAGTGGCCGGCCTGGCCAGAGTGGGGGGAGAAGAAGCCAGGGGGGTACCAGCAGTGACCCCCGCCCTAGCAGGGCTCTGGGAGCCTGAGGGGGTCACTGGCCAGGGGCCTTCCCGTCTGTCCGGTGTCTGCTGCACCCCGACTACCTAGGCGCGCCTCCTCGGACTCCCCGTGGCCCCTGTTGTGTTTTGTTGGGGGCTACAGAGCCCAGGGCCGCGTGCACAGCTGTGCTCCCCCGCACCTCTGTCCAGCCCAGCCATCGCCCTTGGTGGGGCAGGCTCCACCCGGGCTCTTAGGAACCGAATTGTCCTCTTCCTGGGTGGGACACTCCTAGCCCAGACTCCCTGCTCCCCTTCTGGGGGCGTGCCCAGACGTGCCGCCTGAGGGGACCCCATGGAGACACTTTCCCCGAGGACATCTCCAGCAGGTGTCACCAGTGGTCATTACCGCTGCTCCACACGTGCGGGCTATAAGGGCGGGTGTGGGGCTGCACAGGGGGATGAACACGTGTGCGCAGGGCTTGAGCTCTGTGCAGGTGTGTCTGTAGGTGCGACTGTGTAGTTGTGACTATGGCTGTGCTCACAGGTGCGGGTGCGGCTGTGTGAGTACAGGGGTGTCTGCAGGCTCGGCTGTGTGTGTGCAGATGTGTAGCTGTGTATGTGCAGGTGTGTGGCTGTGTGAGTGCAGGTGTGTGACTGTGTGAGTGCAGGTGTGTAGCTGTGTGAGTGCAGGTGTGTCTGGCTCTGCGGGTGTGGCTGTGTGTGGTTGTGGCTGTGTGCAGGTGTGTCTGGCTCTGCGGGTGTGGCTGTGTGAGTGCAGGTGTGTCTGGCTGTGTGCAGGTGCGGCTGTGCGGGTGTGGCTGTGGCTGTGTGCGGGTGCAGCTGTGTGAGTGCAGGTGTGGCTGTGTGTGGGTGCGGCTGTGTGAGTGCAGGTGTGTCTGTGGCCGTGTGCGGGTGCGGCTGTATGAGTGCAGGTGTGTCTGGCTGTGTGCAGGTGTGGCTGTGCGGCTGTGGCTGTGTGCGGGTGCGGCTGTGTGAGTGCAGGTGTGTCTGGCTGTGTGCAGGTGCGGCTGTGTGTGTGCAGGTGCGGCTGTGTGAGTGCAGGTGTGTCTGGCTCTGCGGGTGTGGCTGTGTGCGGGTGTGGCTTGTGAATGCAGGTGTGTCTGGCTGTGTGTGTGTCTGGTTCTGTGCGGGTGTGGCTGTGTGTAGGTATGGCTGTGTGAGTGAAGGTGTGTCTGGCTGTGTGCAGGTGCGGCTGTGAGTGCAGGTGTGTCTGTGCTGTGTGGGTGTGGCTGTGTGGCTGTGTGGCTGTGTGCGGGTGCGGCTGTGTGAGTGCAGGTGTGTCTGTGCTGTGTGCGGCTGTGGCTGTGTGAGTGCAGGTGTGTCTGTGCTGTGTGCGGCTGTGGCTGTGTGAGTGCAGGTGTGTCTGTGCTGTGTGCGGGTGTGGCTGTGTGTGTGTGGCTGTGGCTGTGGCTGTGTGTGGGTGCGGCTGTGGCCCCGCTGGTGCAGCTGAGTCTGCTGGGGTGGCCCCAGGCTGGCCCTGCCTCCCGTGTCCTGCCACTGCGGTCAGAGCCCGGCAGGCCACAGGAACCAGCCTGGCAGTGCTGGCCAGAAGACAGAGCTGTCCGAACCTTGGGGCCAGCCAGTGGGGTCACGGCCTGAGGGGCAGGGCGGGAGACGGGCCTGTGCGCCTTGAGCATTGACCGTGGGAGAGGCCTGAGCCCTGTCCCAGGGAGTCCCCAGGCTTGCACTGACCTGTGAGCGGGGGACGTGACCAGGTCCAGCCCCTGGGTGCTTAAGCGCCAAACCCTGCTGATGGTGCCCTGGCCACTGTCCCCTGGCTACCTGAGCCCCGAGGGGTGAGGACACGGCCAGCCACGGGTGTCAGAAGGGGCAGCAGGGCTGGAGAGAGCACCGCAGGGAAAGCCTTGCACACGCCCCCACATCCGTATGGGCCCCCCGAGCCCCACACTCCCGAGTGCAGAGCCAGGGGCAAGCCCTGAGCACCGTTTGGCCCAAACCAAAAGGGGCCGGTCCCGCCCAGAGGGTGTGTCCCCTCCCCTAGCTGAGTCTCACACCCCTGCGAGGTGAGGTCGGGACAGCCCACCCTGGGTGTCCGCAGCTGTGGGGTCACCCCAGCTCAGCGCCCCCCGCCCTGGCCCCACAGCGACCCCTGTGCTGGAGAGGACCCGAGAGCCCGGGCTTGGGTCACCCAGGGCCCTGCAGCCCCGAGCCTCCCCCGCGTGGGTGTCCAGCAGCTGGCATTGCAGGGAGGTTTTTATTGGAGCGAACATAAATAAAAATAGCGGGGCGCTTGTGAGAGGGTATTTACAAACGTGCGCAGCCGGACTCAGAGGAAGGCGAGGGCAGGGAGGAGCAGGGCGGCCGCCCAGGGCACGGGGCAGGAGGCGGCCGCGCGGGGGCTCTGCTGGCCGAGGGGGTCGCGCTTCCAGCCCCCTGACCGTGCCGGCTGGAACTGCAGTTCGGGGATGATGCGGTGGATCCAGTCGTGGTGGGAGGTGACCCGGATGTAGACGCCAGGGCGGTTCCGACGGGCGCATCCCTCTCCCCAGCTGATCACCCCGGCCTGCAGCCACGTCTGGCCCACCAGGCAGACCAGGGGCCCCCCGGAGTCACCCTGCAGGGTGCCAGTGTCAGGGGTGCACGCAGACGCCCCTCCAGCAGCCTGTCCCCCCCTCCTAGCAGACGCAGGCACATTTGGGGGTGCAGAGCCCCCAAGCCCCGAGGGTGGCCTCGTCCCCGGGGGGTGTGCCTTGCCCGTGACCGGGCCCCTCGGCCCTCCTAGCCACGCCTGCTCCCACCTTGCAGGCGTCCTTCTTGCCCTCCGCGAAGCCCGCACACAGCATGTCCTTCTGGATGGTTCTGGGCTGGAAGCCGGCCTCCGCGCCCCTGCTGTACAGCTCGTTGCAGCTGTGCGCGTCGATGATGGGAACCGCCAGCTTCTGCAGGACCCGCGGGGCGGGCAGCCGGTCTGGCGGGAGGGCAGAGGGAGAGAGGGAGGGCCGGGGCTCAGCCCCGCCCCTCCCCGGCCCTTCTTGGGGCTCCCCAGCCCGCCCGGTACCTTGCTCGCTGGGACTGCCCCAGCCAGTGACCCAGCAGCTCGTGCCTGCGCCGAAGGCCACCGAGGGCTCGGGCAGACACACCGGGAGGATGTGGCTGGTGAAGGCGACGGGCGTCTCCAGCTGGACCAGGGCCACGTCGGCACTGGAGGCCATGCCCTGGTACAGGGGGTGGCTCTGCACCTGCCGCACCCCCAGCCACACAGCGTGTGGGCCGGGCCGCGCCAGCTGCCGCGCCCCCAGCAGGACCCGGTACAGGGCTGTGTCGGAGGCGCTGCGGGGAGAGGGTGGGGTGAGCAGAGCCCGGCCCTCGGCCCTGCCCAGGCCCCACCCCTGCCCAGGCCCCGCTCACTTGGGGAAGCAGTGCGCGGCCGTGAGGACCCAGCGCTCCGTCACCAGGCTGCCGCCGCACACGTGGCTCCCGTTGCGCTGGATGCTGACCTGCCAGGGCCACTCGCCCTCCAGGGCGTCCTGCCCGCCCACCATGCGGGCCAGCAGCCGGGGGCGCCCGCACACTGCCAGGACAGCGCGGCTCAGGGGGCGTCCCTGCCGCCCACCAGCTCGGGCGCCCCCGGGACCCCGCATCAGCGACGCCACCTCCAGGGCCTGGCACTCAGGTACACAGACAGCCTCTGGGCGGGTCCCTGCTGCCCCTCCCCCGCCTCAGCGGCTCCTGGCCCTTCTGTCTGTGCTCTGTTCCCGGGACCCTGACAGCCGTCCCGAGTGTGTGTGTGCGAGGGCTGTGTGCGTGATGTCTATGTGGTGTGCATGTGTGTGCGTGTGTATGGTGTGTGTGTGGTATGTCTGTGGGGTGTGTAGTGTTTGTGGGGTGTGGGGGGTGGTGTATATGTGATGTGCGTGGTGTGTGTGGTATGTGTGGTGTGTGTATGGTTTGTGTGTGGTGTGTGTATGGTGTGTGTGAAATGTGTGGTGTGTTGTGTGCAGTGTGTGGGGTGTGTGTATGGTGTGTGTGAAATGTGTGGTGTGTATATGGTGTATGGTGTGTGCATGTGGTGTGTGTGTGGTGTATGGTGTGTGTGTGGTGTATGGTGTGTGTGTGTGTGGTGTGTGATGTATGGTGTGTGTGGTGTGTGTGAAATGTGTGGTGTGTTGTGTGTGGTGTGTGGTGTATGGTGTGGTGTGTGTGGTGTATGGTGTGGTGTGTGTGAAATGTGTGGTGTGTTGTGTGTGGTGTGTATGGTGTATGGTGTGGTGTGTGTGGTGTATGGTGTATGGTGTGGTGTGTATGGTGTATGGTGTGGTGTGTGTGGTGTATGGTGTGGTGTGTGTGGTGTATGGTGTGGTGTGTGTGGTGTATGGTGTATGGTGTGGTGTGTGTGGTGTATGGTGTGGTGTGTGTGGTGTGTGTGGTGTGGAGTGAGGGGCTGGTGTCCTATCAGTGAAGCTGCCCTTCATCAAGTGTCTGGAATCTCCTCCTCTCTCCCCTCCCTCTCCCTCTCCCCCTCTCTTTCCCTCCCTCCCTCTCTCTCCCTCTCTCTCCCTCTCTCTCTCTCTCTCTCTCTCTCTCTCTCTCCCACCCTGGTTTCTGGGTCACACCCAGCGGTGCTCAGTGGCCAGGGGACGCTGTGGGTCGGCAGGGCAGTGCCCCCTGCTGCCCTGTCCCTGTCCCTGGGCCGGGTCTTACCTCTCGATGCGTTGGCCCCCAGAGTGTCTGGAAATGAGAAAGGGGGCGTCAGCCGCCTGCTGTCTGCTCCTGGGCGCCCTGCAAATCCCAGCCCCGGGGGGGCGAGGGCGGGTGCGAGGAGCCAGCAGTGCCCTCTGGACCCGACCCCCACCGTCGCAGGGCCCCGCCAGTGCCCAGGACCCAGCCGTCCCCTCCTCCTCGGCATTAAGGACCCCCTGCTCGGCCCGGGTGCCGCCCGCACCAGCTGCTTCCTGGGGTCGCACCCGGGACCACACACACACCCCCCCCCAGCCTGTGCCCTGGAAAGCTGCTGTCTGCTGTCCCCGAGGGGCCGCCGGCCCGGCCACTCACCGGCTGGGACCCTGAGCTCCCACAAGCATGTCCTGGGCCACTCTGCCCCGGGGCAATCTTCCAGAACCTCATCCTGGTCCCCCGAGCCCCCTCTCCCGGACCTCCTAGTCCTCTCGTGCACAACCCCTCCCCCTGGAGGCCCTCCCCACCCTCAACAAGCCCAAATCCAAGCGAAGGCCCAGCGGAAGTGCCACCTCCAAGCAGCTCTCCGTGCTTGCACTGTCCCGGCTTCCCAGAGCTCTGCCTAAGATAAGGGCCCCGGGAAGGGGCAGAGGGGCAGCAGGGGCACAGCTGGGTGGCAGACCGCCAGAAGGGGCGAATGGAGCCTGGGCGCGGGGGGCCGGCTGCCGCGGAGAGATGAGGTGGTGAGGGGTGGTGGGCCCTCCATCCAGGCCCGGGACTGAGCACTGGGGCTGGGGGCGAGGGGGGGACAGTGTGGAGGGTCCCAGCTGCTGTCCCCACCCTGACCAGCCTGCAGGGGCAGGGGGCCCCCGGGCGTCCTCCTCCGGGGAGTAAAGCCTGGCACCCCGACGGCCTGGCCTGGCCCTGGGAGGTGACATCAGGACAGTGAGGCGAGGTGGCCAGGCTGGCCCAGCGGGCCCAGGAATGCGGGAGTTTCCAGGCACCTCTGGGCTGGCCCTGCTGACCCTGCCCGCGCCAGCCCCGCCCAGCCCCCTCCGCTGAGCCCCAGGGGGCCTCTGACCCGAGCCGCACTGGGGGCCCGGGGTGGCGCGCTCTCTGGCCTGCGCCCACCCATCCGGGCCCTCCCCCTCGGGGCCGCCCCCTGGAGCCCCGGGGGGGGGGCTGTCCCGCACCCGGCGCCCCCCACTCACCGCGGGGCAGCAGCAGCAGGAGCAGGGCCGGGAGCAGCCTCATGGCGTGGACGGCGCTGGCCGGGCGCGGCGGCGGGGCGCGAAAGGGCTTTTATGCCCGCCCGCCCTGCTATGCTGCTGGACCCGTCGGCCCAGTGCTCCGCCCGCCCGGCGGCCGCCCAGCAGGAACGAGGCTCCGCGGGCTGAGGTGACCCGGCCCGAACCCCCTGACCCCGACCCCGCGGCCGGCCCCGGCGCCTCCCCCGCCCGCGCTCCCGGGAACCGCTGCTCCCGGCTCGGACCTGCCGCGGGACCCCACGAGGCCGGGGTCGCCTTGCGCAGGGCCGAGGGTCCCCGACGGCGGGGCGGGGCGGGGCGGGCCCGGGTGGCCGTCGGGGTCCCTGCCCCGTGCCCCGGGAAGCGGCTCCGGGAGGAAGTTATTTGGGGCGCGGGGCTGACGTCACAGGCGGGAACCCCGAGCCGCTCCCCGGCGGGCTCGGGCGGCCTCAGTTTCCCCCTGCGCCAGTCCCGCGGGGCGGGGAGCGAAGCGGGCCCGGGCGGCC
This sequence comes from Sorex araneus, assembly GCF_027595985.1. Lineage (NCBI taxonomy): Eukaryota > Metazoa > Chordata > Mammalia > Eulipotyphla > Soricidae > Sorex > Sorex araneus. The sequence continues at coordinate 221,781,903 of NC_073305.1, read as the reverse complement.
CGACGCCTGCTCGGCCCGACACCGCCCCCTAGCGGCCGGGCCGGGCAGGGCGCGGGGCGGGGCGCCGCCCGCACCCCTCCCGGTCCCCGAAGTCGGGCCCCCCGCGGCTCGGGGCGGGCGGGAAGGGCGGAGTGCGGGGGGGGGGGGGGGGAGGAGACTTCCAGGCGCCGCCCTAGGCCCTCGGGCCCCAAACACATGTCCCCCGTGGTCCTGCCCGCGGGGAGACGCTGCGGGGACCCCGCGACAGCACAGGGAGGGTCGGGGACGCACTGCCGGTTAGGGCGCCAGCTGGAGGACGGAGCTGATGGGTTTCCCAAACAGTGTGCGGGAGAGCGCGAGCACTGCGAGGGAGCAGAGTGAGCACGTGCGTGAGAAAGCGAGACAGCGAGCACGTGTGTGAGGGAGAGCGAGCACATCAGAGCGAGAGCGAGCACATGTGAGAGCACACGCGAGAGAGCACCTGAGAGCACTGTGAGAGACCACGTGTGAGAGCAAGAGAGCGAGCACGTGTGAGAGCATACATGAGAGAGCACTGTGAAAGAGCACATGAGAATACGTGAGAGAACGAGCACATGTGAAAGAGCATATGTGAGAAAGAGCACAAGTGAGAGAGCAGTTGTGTGAGAGCACTGTGAGAGCGAGCACGCGTGAGAGAGCACACGAAAGCACGTGAGTGAGCACGTGTGAGAGCATACATGAGAGAGCACGTGTTAAAGAGCACATGAGAGTACGTGTGAGAGAGAGCGAGCACATGTGAAAGAGCACATGTGAGAAAGAGCACAGGTGAGAGAGCACTTGTGTGAGAGCACTGTGAAAGCGAGCACGTGTGAGAGACACACGAAAGCACGTGAGAGAGCACGTGAGTGAGAGTAAGCACGTGTGAGAGCACATGTAAGAGCGAGCACATGAGAGCACTGTGAGAGACAGCGAGCACTGTGAGAGCACATGAGAGAGAGCACTGTGAGAGCACTGTAAGAGCGGGTGAGCGCGCGAGACGGAGCGCGCCGTGGCCGTGGACGGCGCCGAGCGCGGGCGGGCGGCTGCAGACGGGAGGCCCCGCGTGGCACCGTGACGGAGCAGGAGCGCTGCCAGCCCGAGCCTGCAGCTGGCGCTGCCCTTCGGCGGGCACGGCCCGTCGTCCCTGCGCCAGACTCGCGTCGGGAACGCGCGGGACACGCCCACGCCAGGCCGTCCCCCGGGAGAGCAGGGTCCGGTTTGTGGCTGCAGGGGTGAGATGCAGGGTGCGGGCCCGGGACGCTGCAGGGGCGAGGGCACTAGCCTGGCACGCGTCGACTGGGGCCTGGAGAGCAGCGCTTGCCCCGCCAGGACGAGCGTCTGCGCCCGCGGGGGAGCAGCGGGAGAGGGCCCGGGCCCGCGGGACGCGCCGTGCGCCGGCGCCATCGCCCCGCGGCCACCAGGGGGCGACAGACGCAGGCCGGCGCGCAGCTGGGGCCGTCCGTCGCGGACGCTTTGCCTGGACTAGGTCTCAGCGGATCCCAGACCAACGGGCGGCGGCCAGGGCCGGGGGCGCGGAGCGGACCCCCCGCGTGGCGCGAGAAGATCAGGGCGCCCGGGTTCCGCCGACGGCGGGGGTGGTGGAAGTCGGCCCGCCCCGACTACGGGGGTGGCGGAAGTCGGTTTGCCCCGACGGCGGGGGTGGCGGAAGTCGGTTTGCCTCGACAGCGGGGGTGGCGGAAGTCAGCCTGCCCCGACGGCAGGGGTGGCAGAAGTCGCCCCGCGCCGACTTCCCGGCGTCCTTCGCGCCACCCCATTCGCCGCAGCGAGTCTGGCTTGTTGAGAGGCTGGAAGTAATTAATTGCCCAGCAATTAGCCTGACTGTGCCCTGGCGATCTGCGTGGGCCTGGGCACAGCACTGACCCTGTCGCGCCTTGGTGATTGCCACGGTGGACGGTGTCGGCCCCCACACCTGCCCCTTCTGGCCAGTCATGCCCCCCCGCAGCCGGACATCACGGACCCGGCCCTGGTGCAAGGATCTTCCCGAGATGACCCACACAGACACCTAACGGACACCTAACCACCTAACAGGCAGACTAACAGAAGGGGGCGAGGGGGTGGGGGAGGGAGCCGTATCTTGGGGGAGGGGGTGCCAGGGATCTCGCTCAGCCCAGCTGTCCTGCGTGCTTCCTGGAGGAGGCGGCCCACAACACCTTGTTATCACACGCCTCTGTTATTTGACCCGGAGGCCTCATGTGATTTTCCTGGGTGTGAGTGAGTCCCCAGGGCAGGGAAGCCCCGGGCAATGACTGTCCCCACACCTGCAGGCCGGCTGCTTCCGGGAAGAGGCCGCTTGGGCCAGTCTATCCCCGTGTGTCTGAAGTGGCCACAGGCTGCTGTGAGAGCGGGACAGGAGGGGGTGGGGGAGGGCGGCTGCTGTGAGCATCAGGCTGTGCGCTGTGGGGCGCTGGTGGCTGGGGAGGCCCGGGTGGGACCCGTGTCCTGGAGGACAGACTGAACGGGCGGGAGCACCGGGGGGACTGGGAGAGAGAAGCCCGGGAGCGTCCCCCGCGCTGCCCCTGCCTTACCACTCAGGTTCCAGGGCTGGGGACAGTGTGGGCTTGGGAGGTGACTCATCTGGGCTTCCGCCCTAGCTAAGGGCCAGCCTGGCCTCCAGGAGAACGGGGCGCGGGGGCACTGGGTGTGGTGGCTGGTGGCAGTTCATCTCCCTTGCCCGGGCTGGGCTCTCCGGGGGTGGGTGCTGGGGTCTCCCTGGGGGCCGGTCTCCCCGGGGGCCGGTCTCCCTGGGGACTGGTCTCCCCGCCCAGAGGCTCCAGGGACCTCCAGGGCCCATGCTGGGCTTCCACCTCCTACACCTTTTCCATCCGGGGGTCCGCGCCTCTGTCCCCCTCACGGGGTCTGACGCCCGGACCTCAGAGCAGTGGGGAAGGGGCGTCTTTCCTCACGGCAGGAAGTGCCTTGACAGGAACCGCGGGTGACAGAGGGGAGGGACGGCCGGACTGAGAGTGGAACTCAGTCTGTGACCTTTGTCCTAGCCAAGGAAACGGGATTTTTCAAAGGTCACGGACAAGGAGGCATGAGACTTAACATGTAACAGTAGAGAGAATGCGTGTCCGGGGCCCGAGTAAGTGAACCGGTGGCAGGTTTTATTGTGTTTGGTTCAGGCCACACCCAGTGGTGCGCAGGGATCTCTCCTGGGCGGCCCGGAGCACCCTCTGGGGATGCCGCACTCTCCCCTGGCCTGGGCCGCGTGCTCGGGCTCGGTCTGGCACTGCGGCTTTCCCTGAGCCCCACCAGGAGCGACCCCTGCGCTCAGAGCCAGGAGTCAGCCAGCGTGAGGAGTGGCGGGCCCCAGCCCTGCCCTGCCCTGCCCTGGGCAGCACCGCAAGGCCCCTGACCGTTGGCAGTGCATGGCGTTTCGGGGTGGCCGCACCCCTGCTCCTGGGCAGTCTCTCCTCTGTTCTTTTCCTTTCCTTTGGGCTTTTGGTCCTGGGGATGCTCAGGGGTTAGTCCTGCGGTGCTCGGGAGCCCCTTGGGCCCACAGCCCTGACCGCTGGGCACCCCCGCCTGCCCCCAGAACCGGCCTTCCTGCAGAGAGGACACAGCCTGCTGGGTGGCCAGCCCCCTGGCCAGGTTCATCTAAGCCAGTTCCTAAACGTGGCTGACCAGAGACAGGGCCAGGATGCGCGGGGCGTGTGACTTCCTGGGGCCGTCAGGAATGATCCGCCCACACCCGGCCCGGGGAGAGCAGTTGCTCACGGGGTCTCGCGTACCACACGTGATCAGGAACATTGAAATGAATTTGCCAAAGACGCCAGCGGGCAGCTGCCCGTCCCGGGGAGGAGTCGGCTGAGGTGGCTGACGGGCGGCCAGCATGGTCAGGGAGGAATGATGTGCGTTTCTGTCACTTTCTACGTGTGACATCTGCTCCCCTGTAGAGGCAGGGCGCCCCCACCCGGGGCCTTCCTGTGGGTGAGCGGGGAGCTTGAGATTGAAGAAGGTCCTGCTGGTCCCTCGGGCCAGGCCTGGGTCCCCGCCGAGCTGCCCAGACTGGCTCCTCCGCCGAGAAGGAATCGCCTTTAGAAACCGTTGTGCTGGGGCCGGAGCAAGAGCACAGCGGGGAGGGCGTTTGCCCTGCACGCGGCTGACCTGGGTTCGATCCCCAGCACCCAGAGGAGTAATTCCCGAGTGCAGAGCCCGGACTTGGCCCTGATCACAGCAGGGAGTTGCCCAGAAAAACAGCAACAGGAGCCGGAGAGGCTCTGAGGCTGCTGGGAGCAGGAGTGCCCGCAACGCCCACGAGCACGGCCTGCGCCCTCGCCTCCCTGCCTTCCCCTCGCGCCCACAACCCCCGAGTCCCGTGCTCCCCACTAAGTGGCCTTCTCAGCTTCCCGAGCGTCCCCCACCCGGGCACGGGGGCACCTGCCCATCCCACGGACCTGCGGCTCTTTTCCCGGGGTGGGGGCCGGGGGCAGGGTGGCGGGGGGCAGGGGGGCCGGGGACAGGGGGGCCAGGGGCAGGGGGCAGGGGGGTGGGAGGTGGGGCCGGGAGGCGGGGCCAGGAGGCAGCCCTGCGGTGGGCGGCAGGCGGGCTGAGTCACCGCCGCCAACGTGTGTCCCGTGCAAGGCGAAGGCTGACGTCCAGGCTCACGCCCCGCACCCCACGCAGGACCGGGGCCCACACACGCGGACGGACACGGGGCCAGCCTGGGGTCCGCGGGCAGGAGGCCCAGCCCACGCCCGGCTCGCTCGCCCCCACGCTTCCGTGTCAGCCGGGAACTGCCCCGACTCATCCCCGAGTGGCTCGGGCCTCCGCCCCAGGGACGCGGCTCTGCCCAGCTCTCGGAAAGCTGTCGCTGGGCACGGAACAAAGGGGTGCCGGGGAGATCCCGCGGGGTGAATCACGGCAGCCGGCTGCCAGGGCTCCCCGCCGCTGGTGCCTGCACCCCAGCACCTGTGCCCAGAGCATCTTCTGGCGAGCACCCAGCCCTGCTGTGGCTCATTAGCAGTAATTAGCCACTCGCAGCCCCAGGCCGGGGGAGGCTGCGGCCCGCCCAGCGGGGGAGGCGGGACTGGTTTCTCCAGGCTCCCTGGCCAGGCCCTGACTTGGACGCCGGGTCCCCGCGGGGGTGAGCCGGGCCCGGAGCTGAGTACAGCCCCGCACACTGCCCGGCCGGGGCCTGGCAGGGCCGTGACCTCTGCCCTCTCCCGTGTGCCCGTCACTGATGTGTCACGGAAACTTCTGGAAGCTGCCAGGCAGGCGACGGGCACGGGGAGCCCACTTCCTGCTCCCGCTCAGCGCTTCCCGCCAGGCCTGGAGCCACCTCCCTGTGGGCCGGAAGTGCATCCTCCAGCCCTCTGCTGACGTGGTGCCTGCACTCACCGTGTTCTGGAAGATTCCAGCAGGTGCTGCCGTGAGAGGCCCCTTTAGTAAACACGGTGTTTGGGGGCCACTCCCAGCAGTGCTCAGGGACTGTTCCTGGGGCCGTATGTGATCGAATGCGGGTCCGGGGCGTGCGAGGGAAGCGCCCTCCCTGCCGGACTATCGCGCCAGTCCCCTAGTAAACGTTTTTGTTATTGTTTTGGGGGCACACCCAGTGGAGCTCAGGGCTTTCTCTGCACTCAGGGATCACGCCCGGCATGCTTGGGAGACCTCTGGGTGCTGGGGATCCAACCCGGGTCAGCCACGTGCAAAGCAAACGCCCAACCCGCTGTGCTATTGCTCCGGCCCCCAGTGAACACGCTTTAAAGGCAGACTCAGCCGTGGCCTGGCCAAACCTCCCGTCGTTCACAGGGGATTTGGTGGGCGTTTCCGCCAACCTGAGGAAGCAGCAGGGGTCTGGCGCAGTGCAGGGGCCCCTTGCGGGAGGGCGGGGCACCCTCCTCCCAGCTTCCAGCCCAGCAGCTGTTTCCCACCAGAACCCCCAGTCACGGTGACGCGTGAGCACCCCTAAGTGTGTGGGGGGGCGAGAGCCTGGGGAAGGATGGCGGCCGGGACAGTGTGCCCGGGCCTCTAGGGGGCCTGAGAGTGGCAGCGACCCCGAAACCCCACACTCGGCCAGGCAGCGGGTTGGGGGGGACATGCCAGCTCACGCGCGTTAACCCCAGGGTCCCTGCACCCAAAGGTGCCCCTGCAAAAGCTTCCGAATGCAGGGGTGGGGCTGAGCGATGGCACAGTGGGAGCACGCGGGCCAAGCACTGCCAGGACGTAAAGAATTCCGGGTCAGTGTTTCTGGGTGCCCCTCCCCCTGCAAAGAAATGAAGCAGGGGCCCGGGCCAGAGCGGTGCATCCCTGCAAACGGAGCTGGGCACGTAGAAGGGGTCTGAGAAAGGGTCCCCGAGACCAGGAAAAGGGGCGCTCGCCGCCGTCACAAGGCAGAGACCTGATGTGGCCCGGGTGGGAAGCAGAGGGCGGCCCGGGGCCTGGCAGGGGGTGCCTGGACAGGCGGGCGTCAGGACTGCTCGGGGTGACCACCGAGGGCTGGGCCTGCCTTGCCCGGGTCTCTGCCCCCGGCTTGTCCTGGGGTTCAGCGGGGCCAGAAGCTGTGCAGGTGCCGTGAGGGCCTGGCCAGCCTTTCTGGGCCCGAGTCCGAGGGGGCCGCAGGATGGCACCTCGCCATTCGCGTCCTTCCACGCAGGAGCTGCCACAACACGCTTCCCGACAAACCGTTGAGAACGCTCCACCCTGCACCCGGCAGTGCCACGGACACCCCGCGTTCGAGGCCCGGGCGCGCAGACGCACTGCGACAGGGCGCGGGGTCTGGGGGTCTGGGGGTCCACCGTCTGGGCCGTGCGCGCCCCGGCCCCGTGCACGCGGTCCCACGCTTTGCGTGTTGGTTCTTGAGCGCACGCACTCGGGGGGAGGCTTTGCAGGTGCTCCCCCTCCTGCAGTGCTCCCACCGCCTGAGCCTGGGAGCTCACACGCTCCTCGCCACCTGCACGCTTCCCCGTCACGTGTGCACGCTTCCCCCGTCACGTGTGCACGCCCCCCACTCCCCAGAGTCAGATTTCTCCAGTGTGAATTTTGATTTTCCCATTAAAATAGCCAACAAGGGGCTGGAGCGATAGCACAGCGGGGAGGGCGTTTGCCTTGCACGCGGCCAACCCGGGTTCTAATCCCAGCATCCCATAGGGTCCCCTGAGCACCGCCAGGGGTAATTCCTGAGTGAAGAGCCAGGAGTAACCCCTGTGCATCACCAGGTGTGACCCAAAAACCAAAAAATAAAAAAATAAAAATAAAATAAAATAGCCACCAGAAGAGGCCGGGGAGGTGGTGCAGCGGGGCGGGCTCCTGCCTTGCATGCAGCTGACCCAGGTCCAGTCCCCAGCGTCCCGTGGGGCTCCCTGAGCTGGGGGTACTGGCTGGGGGCCCCCCGCCCCCCGAAGGTCAGCAGAAGTCCTGGGAGGCTCAGGCGCCCCAGCACATCCCAGAATCGCACTGGACACCCCTCCCCGCTCCAGCTTCCACTGGGGCACTGTGAGCACTGCCAGGTGTGACCCCAAACACAAGATCCCAACTTGGAGCTTTGAGGTGTGTTCAGGAGAGCAGGGCCAGGACACATGGAGCCCAGCAGGGCCAAGGCCGATCTGGGTGCTGCAAGCTCCATCTCAGGCTCACCGGGAGCCGTCAGCGCCTGGCACCGGCACTGCTGGGAAAAGCTGCTCCTTCCCTGCCAGCAGCACCCCACCCCAGCACACACACAACACACGTGCACACACATGCACATATGTGCACACACACAGCACACGTGCTCACACACAACACACGTGCACACAACACACGTGCACACACGTGCACACACAACACACATGCTCACACACAACACACGTGCACACACAACACACATGCATACACAATACACGCACACACACACAACACGCACGCAATATATGCACACGCACACAAATACAATACACACGTGCACACACGCAAACACAGTATGACACATGCACATGCACACACACTGCACACGCGGGAAGTTATGTGGCGTGTCCAGGGCACTGTCTTTGCTGGAGCCTCCCCAGCCCCTGGCCCCTTCCACTCCTGTGGCCCTGAAGGCAGGGGACACCCCAGGGTGCGTGGGTGGCTCTGGTCGCCAAGGCCCCTCCGGAAGTTGGGGAGCTGGTCTCTGGGGCCCCTGCCCAGGACGTGGCCCGGAGGGTGCCTTCCTGGCAGCCCACCTTGGGTCCAGCGACAGAGCAAAGCGGAGCTGGAGGGGACGAGGCTGCAGCCTCCCCCGGTCCCTTATTCACTCCACAAACATCGCCGCCATCGGCACAGTCATCCCTGGGGCCTCGACACGGGGCACCTCAGGCAGCCAGCAGGGGGGATGGCGGAGGGTGCGGAGCTGGCCCGCAGGACTAGGGGCCAAGGGCGTGCCCACCAGGGGCAGGCTGTGCTCTGGCCAGGCCCCCCACCCCACCCCAACTCTCCGAGGCTGAGGGTCTCCACCCAGGGGCCTGACCAGGCTGTGCCCCTCCCTCCCCTGCGGTGCGGACTCAGGGCCCCCTGCTCCCGGAAGGGGCCCTGGGGCGGGGTCCCAGGAGCCACAGCAGGGGCGGAGGGTGTTAGCAGGACTCAGCAGGCCTCCCCCCAACTCCCCGCCCAGCCCCTTCCCAGGGAAGGTGAGGACGCCTGCCTCTGCCCTCGCCAGCTGCACAGCACATGTCGGGGCCATGGCCCGGGCCCTCCCCTGCTCACGGGGTCTCAGCGTCAGGACAAACGCCCCCTGGACCACCCCCAGACTGGGACCCTCAGCTGCCCCCCAGACCCATAACGGCTCACTTCCTCCCTGCAGCCCCACCCCTGTGACCTAGAGCCCGGGGGTGGCGGGACAGTCACTGGGGACAGGTCGGGCGGCATTCCACCCCCACCCCGGGGATAAAACCCGCTGAGCTGCAGGCCGCAGCCACTCTCGCACCTCAGCTGGGCCATGGCGCCCCGGGCGGGAGCCCCAGGCTGGCTCCGGCTCCTGGCCGCCCTGATGCTCCTGGGCCCCACAGGTGAGCCCCTGCTCGTGACCCAGGCCCCTCCTTTCCAGAATGTTCCCTCATTTCCGGCACCTGCTCGCTCTGTCACCTGCCTGCTCCCGCCAGGACGCTCTTTGGCAATCAGCACCTTCACTCCAGTGGCTGTGCTCCGCTCTGGGGGGCCACCTCTGGGCCCGGGGGCCGGGGGAGGGCCCGGGCCTGCTGCTCCTGAGCCAGTGCTCGCTGGTGCCTCAGAAGGGAGGCTGACGAGAGGCCTGGGGTACCCCTGGCCTGCACCCCATAAGTGTCTCCATGTCCTGGCAGCTCCCCACCCCCTCTGACCCCCTGTTTCTTGCCCTCAGCCCTCTGCACTGCTGAACTGCCTGGTGAGTAGCGGAGGTGTGTGGGAGGGCCGCAGGGGTGCGCGTGGGGGTTACCACAGGGGTGCTGCAGGGAGAGGGTGCTACGGGGGTGCTGCAGGGGGGTTGCAGGGAGGGGTGCTGTGGGGGTTACTGCAGGGGGGTTGCAGAGTGGGGGTGCTGCCAGGACACGGAGACTGGATCTGTCTGCAGGGCACGGCAGGGCGGGAGGGGTGAGGCTGGAAGGGGAGTGTAAAGGGCAGCCTGGAGGGGTGGGAAGAGAAATAGGTCAGGCAAGGCAGGGTAGGGGCAGGCAGAGCTGCAGGAGGAGGCGAGGACCGACGTGGCCTTCCCCTGCCAGCGCCCCCGGCCTGCGGGAAGCCCCAGCAGCTGAACCGCATCGTGGGGGGCGAGGACAGCAGGGACGCCGAGTGGCCGTGGGTCGTGAGCATCCGCAAGAACGGAACGCACCACTGCGCAGGCTCCCTGCTCACCCGCCGCTGGGTGGTCACCGCCGCCCACTGCTTCAAAGGGTGCGTGTGCCCCGCCCGCGCCCCCGCCCGCTGCCGCGGGGTCCCGCTCACACCCCCTCCCTCTGTTCCAGGACCCTGAACAAGCCGTCCCAGTTCTCTGTGCTGCTGGGGGCCTGGCAGCTGGGGAACCCCGGCCCGCGGGCGCAGGAGGTGGGCGTCGCCTGGGCCTACCCCCACCCCGTCTACTCCTGGAGGGATGCCACGCGGGCCGACATCGCCCTGGTGCGCCTGGAGCGCCCCGTCCACTACTCGGAGCGCGTCCTGCCCATCTGCCTGCCCGACGGCGCCGTCCGCTTCGCCCCCGACACCGACTGCTGGATCGCGGGCTGGGGCAGCGTCCGCGACGGAGGTGCGTGGGCCGGGGGCGCAGGGGCGGAAGGACAGCGCGAACCCGACAGCTTCGCTGTCGCCGGTGCACGGGCGTCCCGGGCGCGGGGAAGCCCGCGGGTGGGCTGAGCCGGGCCGGGCCCCGCGGGACGCGCGCCCCCTGCTGGCAGGACGCGGCACGGCGGGAAGGGGCCCCGGAGGAGGTCGCGGAGGGCAACGGACTTCTGGCCTCGCCCGCAAAGCAGCACCTGGAAACGCAAAGCAGGTCAGAGAGAGCTGACAGGCGAGACAGAGACGGACCGGGACAGAGACAGAGACAGAGAGACAGACAGAGACCCAGAGAGAGACAGAGACAGAGAGACAGAAGAGAGACAGACAGAGACAGAGAGACAGAAAGACAGAAGAGAGAGACAGAGACAGAGACAGAAGAGAGAGACAGACAGAGACAGGAGCGACAGAGACAGAGAGACAGAAAAGACAGAAGTGAGAGACAGAGACAGAAGAGACAGAGACAGAGAGACAAAAGACAGAGACAGACAGAGACAGACACAGAGAAACAGAGACAAAGAGAGACAGAGACTCAGAGAAACAGAAATAGAGACAGAAGGGGGGAGGGAGGGAGGGGGGACAGATTCAGAGAGGGCTGAGCTGGCCAAGGCCCGTCCCAGTTCCCACACCCAGTCCACTGCTCCTCCGAGCACTGTGTCGGGGGCGACCCAGGTCACTGAGCTGGAAGTAGCCTTTGAGTTCCACCATGTGTGATGACGAAACAGGGGGCCGGAGGGAGAGTTCAGCAGGCAGGGCCTGCCTTGCCGGGCACCCCTGCGATCCCCTGCACCCTGCAGGAGTGCTCCCTGAGCACCGCGCCAGGAGTAGCCCTGAGCCGCGCGGGCTGGCCGCGAGCCGTAGGCGTTTTCTCTGAAAGGTGCTCAGTGACCAGCGGGCCGGCCAGGGCTGCCCTGGCGGTGCTGAGCGTCGGAGGGGGGCCGGGGCGGCGGGTCCGGCCTGACGCGCCCCCCGCCCGCAGTGCCCCTGGCCCCGCCCCGCACCCTGCAGAAGCTGCGGGTGCCCATCATCGACGCGGACGTGTGCGGGCGGCTGTACTGGCGCGGCGCGGGCCAGGGGGCCATCACCGAGGACATGCTGTGCGCCGGCTACCTGGAGGGCCAGCGGGACGCCTGCCTGGTGAGTGCCCGCCCGCCCGCGCGCGCGCGCGCCCGCCCCGCGCGCCCCGCCCGCGCCTGACCTCCCCTCTCGCAGGGCGACTCCGGGGGACCCCTGATGTGCCAGGTGGAGGGCACCTGGCTGCTGGCGGGCATCATCAGCTGGGGCGAGGGCTGCGCCGAGCGGAACCGGCCCGGCGTCTACATCAGCCTGGCGGCGCACCGCGCCTGGGTGCAGCGGGTGGTGGGGGGGCGCGCAGCTCGGCGGGCGCGGCGCGGGGGCCGGGGGGCGCCCCCGGGAGGCGCGGGGACCGCGCCGCTGACGCGCACCTGCGCCTCTGGCCTCCGGGGGGCGCCCGCGAACCGCGCAGGATCGCCCCGTGGAGCCCGCCCCCCGGCCCGCCCCCGGCCCAACGCGGCCCAACACGGCCCCCTCCTGGCCCGCCCCACGGCCCCCCCCCCCCCGGCCCGCCCCGCCCCCCCGGCCCAACGCGGCCCCGCCCCCGGCCCGCCCGGCCCAACCCGCCCCCGGCCCGCCCCGCCCGCGCCTGGAGCGCGGGGCTGGCGGCGGACTCGTGATTTTTACGCGTTTGTAACCTGCACTCTCTTATTTATTCCCCCGTCTCCAATAAATTATTTATTCCCTGGCGCCCGTCTTTTCCGGAGTGTGGGGCAGGGGCGGGCGGGGAGGGGGGAGGCGGGAGCAGGTGTGTTCCCGGCTGGGCAGCCTGCCCACCTCCGAGGGCCGCGTGGCGACGCGCGCGTGTGCCGCCGTGACACCGTGTGCGCACACCTGTGTGTGAAGCCATGCGTGCTGCCATGTGTGACACGGTGTGTGCTGCCATGTGTGCACCCCCATGAGTGTACTGCCGTGTGTGACGCCGTGCACACCGAGGTCCGCTGGGGCCTGAACACAGCCCCTTTGTGCTGCAGCGGCCGCAGAGGCCGCCCCGGATTAGGATTCTGGCGTTTCTGCTCCAAATCCCACCTGAAGCCGCGGGCGACCAGAGCAGGGGGTGGGGCGGGGGCTGTCTGGGGGCAGGGCCACTGTGTCACCCTGCAGGGCGGGGGTGGGGGGGTGGGGGGTGGACCAGAGGCCAGGGCAGGGCGCGGCCACCCCCCTTGTTGGAACAGTCGAGGCACACAGATCTCAGCCACCACCCAGGGCTCCTGAAGGGGACCAGCCGCCACTGCTGCAACGGGGCGGCACGTCCTCAGGGCACTGAAGACTGGCCGCACCGGGCTTGGTCCCTGGCACCTCACAGGGTCTCAGATGGCCCCTCGAGCATCTCTGGAAGTGACTTTTGAATGCAGCGCCTGGAGTGATCCCTGAGCACTGCCAGGTGTGGCCCCAAAGCAACAGGAATAAGGAATTAAAGAAAGAAAAGCTAAAGACATGGGTTCAAGTGATCCCCTGAGGCCAGAGCCAGGAGTTAGCCCTGAGTACAGCCCAGTGTGGCCAGATGACCCCCCAAAATCAAACTGAAGACAGGCCGGGGGGCACGGAGCTCAGGCCTGACATAGGTGACAACCTGGGCTCCTGGGAAGGAAGGAAGGAAGGAAGGAAGGAAGGAAGGAAGGAAGGAAGGAAGGAAGGAAGGAAGGAAGGGAGGGAGGGAGGGAGGGAGGGAGGGAGGGAGGGAGGGAGGGAGGGAGGAAGGAAGGAAGGAAGGAGGGGAGGGAGGGAAGGAGGGAAGGAAGGAAGGAAGGAAGGAAGGAAGGAAGGAAGGAAGGAAGGAAGGAAGGAGGGAAGGAGGGAAGGGAGGGAGGGAGGGAAGGAAGGAAGGAAGGGAGGGAGGGAGGGAGGGAGGGAGGGAGGAGCAGCCCAGGTTCGGGGCCACTGTGTGAAGCAGCAGCTCTGTGCTCAGTGCTCTTGGCATGTGAGACTATTAGCAAAAACAATTCTCCCCCCTGTTGATTGCTGCAACCGCAGCACAGCAGAGCCCGCAGGGGCACCCGAGCGTTGCACCTGGGAGGGGGCGGGCCCAGCTGGACCAAGCAGGGCGCTGCCCTTTCCAGCACTGCCCAGCAGCGTGGGGAAAGCCCCCAACAGTGCAAGCGGGGGCAGCGGCCTCATGAGATGCCCCTGACCCTGGCCGGCTCTGCGGGCGGGCCCAGACCCCCGGCCCAGACCCCCAGCCCAGCTCGACAAGAAGACTGCCGCTGCCTGGAGTCTTGGGGGCGCCTGAGTCGGTCACAGGGGGCTGAGGAGATGCCCTCAGGCCAGCCGGCGGGGTTGTGCCTGGCCAGAAGCAACGCCAGAGCGGCAAGCAGGGAGCACCCCCAGAGGTCGGGAGCACCCCCAGAGGTCGGGGAGCACCCCCTGAGGCCGGAAGCACCCCCTGAGAAGGTCACCTGCTGGGGTGCTCCCCCCGTGGTGCAACAGGAGGAAGTGAAGCTGCTGAGTAGACAAAACCAAAGAGAAAAGGGATGCGGGTGACTGAGAAGCGGCGGGGGAGGGGGAGGGAGGGGAAGGGCGAGCCGGCCTCACCTCCTGTGTTTTGTTATTGGAGGAAGCAGGAAGCATATCCCGTGCAGGCCCCGGGGTCTCAGTCGCACCTGAGCCAGGACAGCGTCCAGCCCTGGCAGCCTGGGGCTTGGCACAGAGGCGTCGGCTGTGTCCTGGCCAGCCCCGGACCTGCTGACCCTGCGAGTCCCGGCTCTGGGGGCCGGAGGGTGGGGTGCACCCGTGGGGGGCTCGGGGCTCTGCAGAAGCTCAGTGACCCCGGGAGCCCCGGGGACAAAGGATCGGTGTCATGGCTCATGACCAGCCCTAAGCGGGGTGGCCGGGCTCAGGGCTTCCTCGCTCGAGCACATGGCTGTGTGTGGGCCGGTGTATGTGCACACAAGTGCATGTGTGAGTGTGCATGCATGTGTACACGTGTGCATGTGTGAGCAGGTGCGTGAATGGGGTGGGCGGCCGTGTGTCTTTGCTGGTGCTTTGTCTGAGGGACGAGGGACACATCCAGTGCTGCCCAGGGGTCCCTCCTGCCTCCGTGCCCAGGGATCAGGGTGTTGCAGGGGTCCGAGTCGGGCCGGCCCAGCAGCCTGCGGGCAGCCCCGCCCCCACCCTTGACTGACATTGTGGCTGGTGCCCCCCCAGCCTCACCTTCCCCCCACCCGGCCCGCACACGCCTGCTCCTGGCACCTCACCCACCCGGGGCGGGAACAATGCCTCCTTGTGCGGGTCCGGCCCGTCTGCCAAACCCACGACCGCTTCCGCCTCAGCTCTCAGGGCACGGACCCGGATACCGGAGGGACAGTGGCCCCACCTCCCAGCGGCCTCTCCGGGCCCACCGCCTCCCGCAGTCACCGCCACTGGCCCACTCGGGCTGCTTCTGGGCATGTCTCGGTTTCCTGGGCCCTGTGGTGTTTGCTTTCCTTTCCTCCCATTTCCGCCCCTCACCCCAGGACCCTGTCTCGGCCATGCTCACACGGGCCAGGGGCCTCGGAGAAGCCCACGCTCGGTCGGCCATGTCCCCGGCCTCCTACCTTCAACAGTGCAAAGGGGGAGCACGCCAGGCGTGAGGCTGATTTCCGTCCCAGCCCCGCTCGGGGGCCTGAGCACTGCCCGGTGAGGTCCAGGAGCTCCCAGCACTGCCAGAGGCTGAGTTCCCCAGGGCAGCCCCGCGGCCTGAGCACTGCGGGGGGGAAAGGCTCTCGGTTCAAACAGTCCTAAGCAAAATGACAACCAAAACATTTGGGAGCTGGAGCAATAGCACAGCGGGGAGGGCGTTTGCTTGGCACGTGGCCGACCCGGATTTGATCCACATCATCCCATATGGGCCCTGAGTTCTCACAGGAGCACTGCCTGAGTGCAGAGCCAGGAGTCACCCCTGAGCATCGCCGGGTGGGACCCAAAAAGGAAAAGAAAATTAAAACATCATGGGTGGAGAGACAGTACAGCGGGGAGGGCATTGGCCTTGCAAGCGGCTGACCTGGGTTCAATCCCCGACCCCATACGGTACCCAGAGCACCGCCAAGAGCAATTCCTGCGTGCGAGGCAGGAGTCACCCCTGAGCGTTTTCAGGTGTGGGCCAGAAACCAAAGACCAAACAAAAGCAAGAAGGAAAAAATCAAAAAAAACCTAAGTGAGAGAGAGCGCCGAGGGTGGGCGCTCTGGGCTTGCTTCAGCTCGGACCTCAGGGCACCCGAACACCCGGGCTGAGTCCCCAGTGCTCTCCTGTAGAAAGCGTTCTTGGTCCAGGCCGTGTCAACACAGGCGGGAAGCCTCGGCCTGGGACACCGAGGCCTGCCCAGGCGGGGCCCCCAGTGCGGCCTTGCCGGTTCTTCCCGGGCTGGGGCCCTCGGGAGTTGGGGCCCGCAGACGGCTGTGTGGGGCTGCAGCCAGCGTGGACTTCCTGCCGAAGATGCCCCGTGGGCACCTGAGTCTGCCCCTGCCACGTCCGACGGCCAAGGAAAGTGCCCAGAGGCCCGAGATCCACCCGTCCCTGCTGCGCAGGCCCCAGAGTGACCCCAGGACTCAGGGAGCCCCTCGTGAGACTCCGGAGCGGGCCTGGCGCCATGCCCGCCCTGTTGTTTGTGGAGGCCGGGGCCAGGGACAGCACGTCCGGCGCCTCCCCCGGGAAGGCGCTGGGGATCTCCCCGGACAGCCCCACCGATGGCTCCTTCCTGTCTCCCGGGTGACCCCTCACTGCTTCCTGCTGGAGGGGGGCCGGCGGGTATAAAGGGCCGTGGACAGCCCCCAGCACGCGGACTGCACGGGCCAGAGCTGGGCACGCACCCTCCGTCCAGGTAAAGCCACTGCCCTGTCCCCATGTGGGGCCTGGCACCCCGTCTCGGGTCTGTTCCCCGTCTCGGACCTGACCCCCTTCCTCAGGCCTGTCCCCCTGAGGCCTGTCCCCCTGAGGCCTGTCCCCCCTGAGGCCTGTCTCCCTGAGGCCTGTCCCCCTCAGGCCTGTCCCCCCTCAGGCCTGTCCCCCCTCAGGCCTGTCCCCCCTCAGGCCTGTCCCCCTGAGGCCTGTCCCCCTGAGGCCTGTCCCCCCTGAGGCCTGTCCCCCCTCAGGCCTGTCCCCCTCAGGCCTGTCCCCCTCAGGCTTGTCCCCCTCAGGCCTGTCCCCCCTCAGGCCTGTCCCCCTGAGGCCTGTCCCCCTGAGGCCTGTCCCCCTCAGGCCTGTCCCCCTCAGGCTTGTCCCCCTGAGGCCTGTCCCCACTGAGGCCTGTCCCCCTGAGGCCTGTCCCCCCTCAGGCCTGTCCCCCTGAGGCCTGTCCCCCTGAGGCCTGTCCCCCTCAGGCTTGTCCCCCTCAGGCCTGTCCCCCCTCAGGCCTGTCCCCCTCAGGCCTGTCCCCCTCAGGCCTGTCCCCCTGAGGCCTGTCCCCCTCAGGCCTGTCCCCCTCAGCTTGTCCACTCCCAGGAACCGACCATGCTTCTGTGGCTGAGTGTGCTGCTCTGCAGTGGAGCCTGCTGGGCTGGCGGTGAGTTGGACCCCAGGCCTGACACCCCCACCCCAGGCCAGGCCCCCCCAGGCTGCCGCCCGGGCCCCAAGGAGCCTGTCGGGGTGGGTGACCCGCGCCTGCTCTTCCCGCTGCAGAGTTGCTGGGCGCCGGAGGGGGCTGGTACTTCAACAGCCCCCCGGACAACACGAACGACATTACCGCCATCGAGGCGTCTTTCGGCGACGCGGGCCTGATGAAGAGGTGAGGCGGCCCGGGGGTCCCACGCTTGCTTCCTCCGGGAACCCCCAACCCCACTGGCAGGCCCAGGGCTGGGGGAGGGGCCGCCTGTCAGCAGCCGTTTCTCGCAGCATCAGGCTCCGGTTCGGAAGCGCCTGGGGCCCCAAGTACGGCGTGGAAGGAGGGAGGACCCAGACGTTCGTGCTGCAGCCCGGGGAGCACGTCACCTCCGTGTACGGCAGCGGCAAGGCCTTCATCCGCTACCTGGTCTTCTACACTGACCAGGGCCGCTGGTTCCCCTTCGGGAAGGAGGAGGGCAACACCTTCACAGCCCAAGGTGACCTGAGCGGGAAGGTGCTCACGGGGGTCTTCGGCCAGCACCGGCTCCTGGGCATCACCGGCATTGGCTTCCAGTGGGATTACCCTCTGGTGCAGCCCGCGGCCGACGACAACAACAACAACAACAACGACAACAACAACAACAACGACGATGGCGACCAAGAGCCCAGCACCACAGGAGAATGAGGGCTAGCAGGGAACTATTTAGGACGGCGAGGGGGCCCAGCACCATGGTCCCCTGAGCAGTCAGGAGGAAGCCCTGAGCACTGCCGGCTTCGACCCCAAAACGAAACAAACAGAATGTCCAGGAGCCCCTCCGGGCGCCAATAAACAAACCCTGCACAGCGCACGCGGCGTCTCCACGAACGTCCTTGGTCGTCCAGCCAGAGGCAGGCTGCGGGGGCGCTGGGGAGGCCACCAGGACGCCAGCGGGGGCCAGGCACTGGGCCCAGGAGGCCCCTCCGGTTGCTGCCTCCTGAGTCCGTCCAGGCAGGGCCTGGGGAACCTGCCCCCACGCCTCCCGCCCCCATGGCCTCCACCCTTGAGCCAACTCGCCTCCCAAGGGAAGTGTCAAATACTATTTTCCAGGGGCCAGAGAGACAGTACAGTGGGTGGGACACTTGCCTTGCACGTGGCCCACCGGATTTAATCCCCACCCCCTGGGTGGTCCCAAGCCTGCCAGGAGTCATCCCTGAGTGCAGAGCCAGGAGTAAGCGCTGAGCACAGCTGGGTGAGCTCCAACACACACACAAAACAACAATATTGTTCTCTCTCGTGCAAACACAGCAGGGAGGCGTTGGCCTTGCTCATGGCCAACTCAGGATCAAGCCCAAACATCCCATATGTGCCTCTGAGCATGGCAGGAGTAATTCCTGAGCACAGGACTAGGAGCATCACCAGGTCTGGCCCAAAAAATAAACAAAAATCCAAAAAGAAGCCCCCGCAGCCCAGCGGGTGGGGCCCTTGCCTGCGCCGCAGCCCAGCAGGTGGGGCCCTTGTCTGCGCAGGTGACGCAGGCCCATCCCTGGTCCCCCACTCCTAGAGCCGGGGGCCCAATCAGGCGCAGTCTCTGCCACGCGGCCGAGCGCCACTTTCTGACAGTTCTGGCACAGGCTGGGTACAGCTGTGGGTGGCCGGGAACGCCCTCTCCTGCACTCTGCCCGCAGTGACACTCACCCAGGGGCAGCAGGGCCACAGGGCCTGGACAGCCCAGGCTGTGGGGCGGCTCCTTGAGGGCAGCCCCACCCCCTCGCTGGCCCCTGCTGGCGGCCTTGGGTGGGATTTGGAGCAGAAACGTCAGAACCCTAATCCCGGGGCAGCCTCTGCAGCCACAGTGACACAAAGGGGCTGTGTCCCGGCGCAGCTGCTCTGGCCCGAGAATCCCAGCGGGGAGGTGAGACAGATGCCTGTGGGCCAAGATGCACGCACGCACCTGGGTGCACACATGCGGTGTCACACAGGGCATCACACGCGTCACACACGGCGTCACACGGCATCACTCAAGTGCATAGTCACATGCACCCCCATGAGCTCACGCGCACACACACGCACACACACACACACACAGAGCCATCCCTCTCTCGCACACTCACACAGTGACACTGGCGGTCACACTGGGGGTCACACACTGGCCAGCCTCACACCAGCTCCGGCAGACAGAGCAGTGGCTGGGCCTGGCGGGTGCAGTGGGGAGGGGCCGGCTGACCGCTGACCCGGGTGCCAGCTGTGCCTCTCCTCTGTTCTGGAGCGGGTGCGACAAAGCCGGAGCTGTGGGGCTCACGATAGCGCAGGCGAACACGGTGCAGGGGCACAAGGGGCGGCGCAGGAGGAGGGGCCGGGAGGGCGGCCTGCAGGGGAGCTGGGCTGGAGGCCTCGCCCTTGCCGGGTGCAGCTCCGCCCCGGCAGCCCAGGCCCCCGGCTTCTCCCGGGCGCAGTTCCTGGGGGTCTGGGCCGTCTGGAGGCCGAGGGGGTCGAGGGCCGGGGGTGGCGTCTTGTGCCTCCCAAGGGGACACACCCGGGGTTGCTCGGGGCTCACTCCTGGCAGGGCTCAGGGGACCATCTGGTGGCCGGGGACCAAACCAAGCACCTGCTGTATATTGCACCTGCCCCAAAACTTTTCTTCCTGACTCAGGTTTGATTTCTGGATGTGGCCCCAAAACAAGAAATTAATTTTAAAAAAATAAACAGGAAAGTCCTTTTTCTTCCTAATGCTGCGTCTGCTCGTCCTTATTCCTCAGCATTTATCTTTCTTCCTGGGAACCGGGGACCACCACCGCCACGCCCTACGTCAGGCCTCTCCCCAAGGCTCAGGATTCTGCCTCTGGAAGTTGGGCTAGAATGGCCCCTTGGCTTCCTCCTCCATGGAATGTTCCAGAAAAACTTTCCAAGGAGGGAGTAAGTGGGGAGCCCAGACCCCGTCCTTCCTGGGGGACTGTGGTGAGCGGGCCTTCAGTATGTAGCTTGCGGTCAGACATTCGCATAAACAGGTGGAGAAAGCCATTTTACAAGAACCAGAGGACTGGGACATTTTTACAAGAGCAGGATGGTTAGCCAACAGGAACAGACAGATCAGCCTTCTGGATATCTACTGTTATCTCCCCTAGTTGCCCGGGTGCCTTAGTTACTTCTAGTTTTACCTTAAGGCCGTGACGCAAGTAGACTGAGGCCTAAGCATACATAAGCACTGCTGTGGAGTTACAATAAAGTAGCTTTTGCTTTTGCTCACCTCTGTGTGTGTGTGTGTGTGTCTCCCCTCTCCCTATCACTCTCGCACCCTCTCTTCGTGAACCCCGTTATCCGGTTCCTCGGGTTGGGACAGGTGGCGCCCAACGTGGGGCGGGTATGGCCCTAGATCCTGCCGGCCACCGCAGCCCGCGTGGATGCCCCCACAACCCTCAGGCGTGGGTGCTGGTAGGAGCTGCTGCTGGCCCAGCCTCGGCCCCAGCGGCCCCTTCGTCGTGTCCGAAGGGAGCCAGGGATTCTGGAACAGTCCAGCACATACCTCAGGGGCTGGAGCGATAGCACAGTGGGTAGGGCGTTTGCCTTGCATGCGGCCGACCCGGGTTCGATTCCCAGCATCCCACAGGGTCTCCTGAGCACCGCCAGGAGTAATTCCTGAGTGCAGAGCCAGGAGTAACCTCTGTGCATCTCCGGGTGTGACCAAAAAGAAAAAAAAAAAAAAACGAAACCAAAAAATAACAAAATAGCACACACCTCAGAGAGCCAGGTCAGCCCGTGGCGCAGTCAGCAGGGCGGGACGGGGGACAGGCCTGTCCCTGCAGGGCCTCCCTGTGCGCCCTCCCCTCCCGGCCACCCCTGGAGGACACAGAGTGAAAGAACGGGGTGTCTGCCCTCGCCCAGACACCGAGTGAGACGGGGAGGCCCGGGAGTGGGCGCGGGCGGGAGGCAGTGGCCTCTGTGCGGGGGCACTGTCACCCCAAAGGTGTTGCACCCCAAGGTCTGCGGACAGCGGGGAGGCCTGGCTGGGAGGAGGCGGGATGTCTGCAGACAGGGCAGGAGACCCTTCTCAGCTTGACCCCTGACCTTGACCCCCGGCACGGGCTGGAAAGGTCCATCTCTGCGTTGGCTCCCTCCGAGATTCAGGGGTGAATCCTCAGAGTGGGTGGGAGCGCCCGAGGACTGGGACCCCGCGTGACGGCTCGGAAGGTTGGGAACGCGCATCCACCGTGAGCCCTGAGCTGGGTCCCCCGGCCAGCAGCCCTGCCCGGCTTCTCCCGGCAGGTGGGGTCCTCTCAGCCCGTCCTGTCCTGGTGGGCTGTGTGTGGGGAGGGAGCGGAGAAGGGGCCTGACGCCAGTGCGCGGCCGCTCGCCTGCTCCATCCTTTTCTTGTTAGTTTGGGTCACACCTGGCAGTGCTCAGGAGTCATCCCTGGTGGTGCTCCGGGCACCATAAGGGGTGCGCTCTCGGCCCCGACAGCATTCTCTGTAGGCCGGAAGGAAGCAAGCGGGAGGGAAGCGGGGCAGCCCGAGGAAGACTGTGCGGTCTCTGTCCCGCAGAGACAACCGTGGGGGCCAGCCCCGCCATCAGGGCAGGGACCACACGACAGCAGCGCGCTGGCCTTGCACGCAGCAGACTGGGGTTCGATCCCCGGCACCCCATATGATCCCCTGATCCCCACCAGGAGCGATCCCTGAGAGAGCCAGGACTATGCCCTGAGCACTGCCTGGTGTTTTCAGATGCCCCCCAAAACAAAAGATTCATGGGGTCACACCAGGATGCAACAGGTTTGGTAAACAGGATGTTGAGGGGCTTCCTGGCCCTGAGGAGCAGGACTTGGGGGTGGGAGGGAAGGAAGATCGGAGCCAAGGCCCTGAGGCAGGAGTCCCCGGGTGCTCCCGCCAGGAGCACGGGCTGCTGAGGGAGGAGAGACGGAGGCCAGCTCACTCTCCGGAGCAGAATAGGGCCCCATCGGGGGTCTGGTGTGAGATGCCCGAGGCCACTGTGCCAAGAACCTGATGGCACAGTGTCGGGCTCCAAGGTGGGGGCCAGCGTGGAGGAGGAGGCATGTCTGCGTGTGTCCTTGAAGACAGAACATGGGGCTTGAAAGAGAGGACCCCTAGGAGCGGGCGGGGCACTGGAGGGTGAGGAGCTGCAGGGAGTGGGGCCGGGGGTTCAGGAAGGAGCAGCGTGCGGCTCGGGCGAGCGCGGGCACCACAGCCTGCCCCGGGGCTGGCGGGCTTGGACGAGACAGGTGAGCACTGGCTTACGGGTGCCCCGTCATCCTGCTGTGCCCAGCGCAGAGACCCGACCTCCTTGAGGGCGCCCGCTGGCCCGCAGGGCCCTCCTGTCCCTCGGGCTCTGGGCGAGGCAGCAGAGGGCGGGCCAGGTGCCCACCAGCTCCTTCCTACCTGCCGGCCCCTTCCCCGGCCCCACTCCGGACGGGACCGCCATGGGGGGGGGGGGTGATGAACCGCATGTGGGCGGGCGGGAAGCGCTGGCGAGTGGCAAAGCTGAGTCCTCCACAG
Source organism: Sorex araneus (assembly GCF_027595985.1). Lineage (NCBI taxonomy): Eukaryota > Metazoa > Chordata > Mammalia > Eulipotyphla > Soricidae > Sorex > Sorex araneus. The sequence goes on along the minus strand of NC_073305.1, from coordinate 221,759,618 downwards.
CTGGCCCCGAGCGGGGCGGAGCCTCCGCGGGACTTTCCTAGGTGGCTCGAGGGCGCCGCCCGGTGGCAGGAGCATTGACCCACCGAGTCCGGGGCCAGGTGGACGTAAGCCCAGCCTTGGTCCCCACACGCGGGCAGCCTGCTGTTCCCTCCCCTGCTGAGCCGTCCTGCTCCCTGTCCTTGACGAGACATTCGGGCACTGGGCATCCCGAGGCCTCCGGCTTCACCGTGTCCCATCACGTCCATCCCCACCTCCGACGGGGGTCCCTGCAGGAGGCCAGACCCCTCCCCAGGCGCCGGGGCCTGGCGTGGCCATTCCTTTGTTACCCTGGGCTGGCCAGGCCTGAGGTGGGCGCTGGCGAGAGCCAGAGGGTCTGGAGAGACAGAGGACTCGGGGCCCCTTGCCTGAGCTCCAGGTGGTCAGCACCAGCTCCGGGTCTGCCCCACGCCTGGACAGAGCCCGGTTCGCTCCTAGTCCTTCAGTCCAGCTGGCGCTGCGGCCCCGGGGCCGGATGCTGGCTGGGCCTGTCCATCTGTCCCACTCGTTCGATGGCTGGCAGAGCACGTGTGACGGGGGGTGGCCGATCTTCCCCAGCACTCACAGGAGGGGCCCCCAGGGTCGCCCCCAGAGCCTCCCGATCCCGCCCGTCAGGCCTCCCTTCGCCCCAACTCCCATCAGCAGGCCCCGCGCTCGGGGTGGGATGGCGCCAGGTTCCTGGGGTCTCTCGTCCCTCCCACCGAGTCCTCAGCTGTGCCTAGGGGGGCAGAGGGGCAGCACCCACACCCCCGGGCCTTCTCCGCGGCACACAAGGGGCACGGGTGGGGCCCCCTCCAGAGCCCAGACCCCGCCGGGGCCATTCCGTCCCTCAGCCGCTGGCGAAGGGGCAGTGCTGGGGGCAGGTGGCAGCCAGGCCGAGCCTGGCATGTCCTCGCGTCCAGGCCGCGGGCCCTGAGGGGCACTGGCAGCTCCCCCGCGGGGTTTCCGCCCAGAACAGTGGCTGCGGCAGGTGGCCGGTCGGGGTCAGAGCCTCCCCTGTGCTCTGCACTGGCAGGGCCGGATTCCCGCCCCCTCGTTCTCAGCACCTCGGCCGGCGTGGGGCTTTCTCCGAGAGCCAGAGGTCCCCTTCCTGCCACTCTGAAAGCATCTTTGTTTCGGGCAGGGCTGACAAGCCACAGGCCCGCCCTGGCCGCCCTAATCACCCCCTGGCCAGGTCCCGCCACGCCCCCTCCAGCCCTTTAAGCACCCAGGGCCTTTCCCAGCCCAGTCGCCAGTGAGGCCCCCAGCAGTGAGGTGAGAGCCGGGGGCACGGGCGGCCCTTGGGGCCTGAGCAGGAAGGCCTGAAGGGACGCCCGCAGCCCCCTCTCCCTGCAGGCTACGAGCAGCGGGCCGGGCCGACCCTGAAGACAGAATGAGGGGGGCGCCCCTCCTCCCCACCCTGCTCCTCCTGCTGCCGGGTGAGTGGGACAGGCCTGGCCCTGGAGAGGGTCTCCGTCGCCCCTCGCTGTTAGGGAGGGGGCTTGGCGCCCCCCTGTCCTCTGCCACCACCCACGACCGGCCCCTCCCCGTGTCCTCCCCCAGGCCTGGCCGACGCGCTGGGGTCTGCAGGTAAGGACGCCGAGGCCCCGCCTGCTGCCCCGGCCCCTTGCCCCGTGCCCGCCCTCGCCAGGCCCTTCTCCTCTCGTAGCCTGCGGGCAGCCTCGCGTGTCCAGCCGGATCGTGGGGGGCCGGGACGCCCGGGACGGAGAGTGGCCGTGGCAGGCGAGCGTCCAGCGGCACGGCGTGCACGTGTGCGGGGGCTCGCTCGTCGCGCCGCAGTGGGTGCTGACGGCCGCGCACTGCTTCCCCAGGTCAGAAGCGGGCATGCCCCGCCCCGCCCCGGGCCCGGGCGAGCAGGAGGCTCAGACTCCCTCCCCGCAGGTGGGCGCCGCCTTCCGAGTACCGCGTGCAGCTGGGCGCCCTGCGCCTGGGCCTGCTGTCGCCGCGCGCGCTGGCGGCCCCGGTGCGGAGGGTGCTGCTGCCCCCCGACCACTCCGAGGACGGCGGCCGCGGGGACCTGGCCTTGCTGCAGCTGCGCCGCCCGGTGGCCCTCAGCGCCCGCGTGCAGCCCGTGTGCCTGCCGCAGCCCGGGGCCCGCCTGCCCGCCGGCACCCCCTGCTGGGTCACGGGCTGGGGCAGCCTCCAGCCGGGAGGTGAGGAGCCTGGTGGCCTCGCCGCGGGGGGCCGCCCCAGCAGCCCCCGGGACCGGCTTCCCACACCGCCTCTCACCCCTGCCAGTGCCCTTCCCTGAGTGGCGGCCCCTGCAGGGGGCAAGGGTGCCCCTGCTGGACGCCCGCACCTGTGACCGCCTCTACCACGTGGGCACGGACGTGCCCAGCACAGAGCGCATCGTGCTGCCCGGGAACCTGTGTGCCGGCTACGCGGAGGGTCACAAGGACGCCTGCCAGGTGCGCGGGGCTGCCCAGACCCTGCCCCGCAGGCCTCCCCTCGCCACCCGGAGACACCCCCCGGGGAGCCAGAACCCGGGGTGCCCTCAGCCTGGCCTTTCTCCGCAGGGCGACTCTGGGGGCCCCCTGACCTGCGTGAAGTCGGGGCGCTGGGTGCTGGTGGGAGTGGTGAGCTGGGGTAAGGGCTGTGCCCTGCCCAACCGCCCGGGCGTCTACACCAACGTGGCCACCTACAGCCCCTGGATCCAGGCCCGCCTCGGCCTCTGATGCAGGCACCGACCAGACGCAAGGGGCGGCCGTGCCCACCCTCGGCCTCGTCTGAGGGGCTCGCCACACGCCAACTCTTCCGGGGTCTCCCCGCTTCCGGGGCTGAGGCCGCCCCCTCGCCTCCCTTCCCGCTCAGAGGAACTCAGCTCCAGCCCCACCCAGAGCCAGGCAGGCAGGCCCGTACCCAGCCCGCCTGTGTGCCCGTCCCGTGCCCGTTCTGGGGGAGTCGCGGAGACGAGGTGAGAGGGATTTCTTTCCAGAGCTCCCGTGAGCAGCCCCGGCTGACAGCCATCCGGAAGGGGAGGCCAAGGCTGGGAACCCGAGAGCATGGAAGCGGATTTGTGGCCAGCCCTGACCAGAGCCGGACGCCCCCAAGAGGAGCCCAGCTGAGCCCCCGGGAGCTGATAACATCGGTGTTGGTGTTGCTTTGAGCTGTCCTGTGTGCTTGTCCTTTATTCAATAGCACAGAAAATGGACTTAGAATCTCCCCCCTGGGGCTGGAGCGATAGCACAGCGGGGAGGGCGTTTGCCTTGCACTCGGCCAACCCTGGTTCAATTCCCAGCATCCCATAGGGTCCCCTGAGCACCGCCAGGAGTGATTCCTGAGTGCAGAGCCAGGCGTGACCCAACAAGCAAAAAATAAATAAACAGAATCCCGCCCCACTGGGATGAGCCCGCACCAGGGGAGGGGCACAGCTCTGGGGTCCAGGTCAGGTCCAGCGTTTGGGACAACTGACGTGGTCGCTGGCGGGGCAGGGCCCCCAGGCAAACCTGGGTATTACTTCTGAACTTGCTATTTCTCTTTTTGGTGTGTGTGAGGGCTTTTTGGGTCACAACCGGCGATGCTCAGGGGTCCCTCCTGGCTCTGCACTCAGGAATTACTCCTGGAGGTGCTCAGGGGACCCAATGGGATGCTGGGATTCGAACCCTTGTTGGCTGTGTGCCAGGCAAACGCCCTCCCCGCTGTGCTATGGCTCCGGCCGAGTCCCCATTCCTACCCGCCCGGGTCTGCGTCCAGCACTCCCCTCCTGACACTTCTGCCCAGAGCCTGCTGTTGGCTCTCAGCCTCTCCACAGTCTTGTGGCTGGAACCTGGGGTCTACCCCTCCTGCCAAGGCCCCCGCCCCCCGCACGTTCCCAAGCCTGCAGCAGGAAGGGACAGGCCCTGCCACACTCAGTCCTACTGGAGACACTGATGGGCGGGGGCAGGGGACAGGGAGGCCCTTCAGGCGAGCCTAGCTCGCTCCCTCCCGGGGTCACGCAGGGTGGGGCGGGAGAGGGGCCTCTGGGCCACCCCAGGCTGGGCGTGTCACAGGGCCCTTAGTGCTCCGGCCTGGAGGAGGCACGGAGCCGAGAAGGCTGCCTCGGCCCAGGTCCTGCCGTGCTCCCCCGGGGGTCCGCGCCGAGCCTCCCGGCCTGGTTGGTGCCACAGCCAGCTGGAAAGGGGGTTTCCTTTGGGCACCCGCTTCCACTGCCCCTGCTCCTGGCACAGCTCGCGAGGGCCCCACGCAGGCAGGAGGGGGCTGGGGCAGCTCAGGACGCCCCCTCAAGGCAGGCGTTTCCCAGCTGCCCACTGGGGTCAGTGGTGTTGCCCCGACAGTCCAGCGCGGGCTCCCCCGCCTGCAGGGCGCGTCAGTCCTGCTCAGAAATCACGGCCCGAGGAAGCCCCCGGGGAACAGCTGCGATGGGCGGGTCACGCCCAGAGAGGTCGGGGCACCGGCCCGGAGCCCCGCAGCAGGCGGCGCGGCGCGGGGGGCGTGAGCGTGACGCGCCGTGAACCGAGCCCCAGCACCAGGCCACGGTCCACCCCACCGAGCGCGACGCGAGGGGCCCCGTGGGTGACCGGTGACCCCGAGCCAGCGCGCCCATCCCGCGAGGCCCAGCCGCTTCTAACGGGCGCTGGGCCCGCGACCCCCGGCCCTCACCGCGGGGCCCGAACGGCCGAGACCGGGCGGGGCCCCCCCGCCGCCCCCCAGGGTGGGCCCGGGAGCGGCGCCGCGGCCTACGGCGGCCGGGAGGGCCAAGCCCAACACCTTCTCAACATGGCCTCCGCGGCGCCCCGACTCGGGCGGGCGCGCCGGCGCCACGACAGCCCGGGCCTCCCACGCCGCCGCCCCGCTCTCGCCGGGACGCGGGGCCCCTCGCTCAGCAAGACCCCCGAAGCCCCGGGCGGGGCCCGCGCCCGGACGGGGCCCGCGCCAGCCGCCGCGCCCCGCCGCCACTCCCAAGATGGAGCCCGGGCCGCCCCGCCCGGCCGCGCGCGCCTCCGCCCCGCCCGCCCCGCCCACCGCCGCGGCCCCGCGCTCAGCGCCGAGATGGCGGCCGCACGCTTCGCCAGAGCTCCCCGCGGCCTCCGCGCTTAAAATGGCGGCCGCGAGGAGCCGGGAGGCGGCGCGGGGCGGGGCGCGGGGCGGGCGCCTCCGCGCGCGGGGCCTGCTGGGGGTCGGCGCGCGCGGGCTGCCGGGAACGGGGCGGAGCGCGGCCGCGCCGGCGCGTCGAGGGGGACAGGCAGCCGCCGCGATGGTGAGCGGGCGCGGGGGGAGGGGCGCCGGGCCGGGCCGGGGGGCGCCGGGGGGCGCCGGGGGTCCGGGCCGCCCGCGGCCCCGCGCTCACGCCGGCCCGCCGCCCCCAGGACGTGTTCCTCATGATCCGGCGCCACAAGACCACCATCTTCACGGACGCCAAGGAGTCGAGCACCGTGTTCGAGCTGAAGCGCATCGTCGAGGGCATCCTCAAGCGGCCGCCCGACGAGCAGCGGCTGTACAAGGTGCGGCGGGCCGGGCCCAACGGCGGCCGCGAGCGCGCGCCCCGCGGCCCGGCGGGGAGGGAAACCGAGGCCCGCGGCCGCCCGCGCCCCCGCCCGCCGCCGCTGCTCCCTTTGTGCGCGCAGGCCCCGACCCCTGCCGCCCCCGGCGTCGCCCCCCTTCGCCCGAGCACCCGGCCCACGTGTCGGAGCGGGGCTCGGCCCTCGGCCGCCGCGCGCGGGGGCCCCGCTCGGCCCAGGCTCAGAGGTCGCCGTGGCCAGGCCCCCTCCGCCCGCCGCCTCCCGGACCTCCCGTCTGTCTGTCTGCCTGCCTGTCTGTCGGGGGGCCACACCCAGCGGTGCTCGGCGCCTGTCCCTCGGCCCGCACTCGGGCGTTATTCCTGGTGGTGCTCAGGGCACCCTGCAGGACGCGGGGATTGAGCCTGGGTGGCCGCGTGCAGGGCTGGCCCCTCCCCAGCGTGCTGTCGCCCAGCGCGCCCCCTGCCCCCGGGGTCAGGGCACAGGCGTCTCCGGGACCTGCTGCTCTGAGTCGCCTCTCTCCGCAGGACGACCAGCTCCTGGACGACGGCAAGACGCTGGGCGAGTGCGGCTTCACCAGTCAGACAGCGCGGCCGCAGGCCCCGGCCACGGTGGGGCTCGCCTTCCGGGCAGGTGAGGGGCAGCGGGAAGGGTGGGGACAGCCAACAAAGAGGGTCAGTGGTTCTTCCCAACCTTGGGACAATGTTTATTTGCCCATCTGGAAAGGAGGGGCTGGGGGTCCGCCTGGGAGTTGCTCCCAGCTCTGCGTCCCACACGCACCCTGGGCACTGCTCGGGGGGCCCCTCCTGGACCCCGGGGTTGCCGACCTGAGCACTGAGCCACCCAGCTTTGTTGCCTGAGGCCATCAGGAGATAGCCCGCCACTGCTGAGGATCCCCCCGCCAAAAAGGCAGCAGATGAGATTGCGTCGGGGAGGAATAGAAGGTGTCGAAGACAGTCACCAAGGCAGCTCACATGTCGGGAGGATCTTTCTGGAAGAAGATAGGTCATGCCTGTGTTCTGGGAACCGTATGTAGTTCCCAGGATGGAACTGGGGTCAGTTGCATCCCGGGTGACCCCGGAGGCAGGACTGTTAAATGCCTGGCTTTGCACTGCCCCAAAGCCCGCTCCGTAGCCTTGGTCGGTGAGCACCGCATCCTGTCCCGGAGACGGGGGCACTGCGGCTTGCCAAGGCCATGAAGTGTGAAGCCAGGGTTAGGTGCAGCCTGCTGGGCCCTGGTCTGAGCTGGGCACTGTGCCAAGCATTATTTTCCTCCCCTCCTGCCCCCCTCATCCCACCCCCACGTTTATGTGTGGGCCAGATTTGGTTGTGCCATATTAAGGACAGGTGAACTGGTTGTGGTGTTGGGGGTGGGGAGAGCCTGGGTCGGGCTGAGAGACACCTGAGAGGACAGTTTATTCCCCCCGCCCTCCGCCCCCACCACCGAGAGAGGGGATAGGTTTCAGCTGTCTGCCCTGTAGGGTGCTGGCTCAGCTGAGGAAGGGGATGGGCGCGCCTCTCACCAGGGCTCTCCGGAGGCTGGGCTAGGTCGGGCCACAGCCCTACCAGGCCATGGGCCCTCACTTGGAGGGGTTCTGCCAGCAGAGACCCAAGGGACTGATCGCAGGTGCTGAGGGCTGAGCACGGGGGGGAATGTTCTGGACTCGGCGCCATGATACGGTGGTTTTCAGTTTTCCAAGACTTGTGTGCTGGGCACAGCCGAAGGGCTAGGGCTGTGGCTCCGAGAGCTTGTCCCGGCGCTGGAACTGTCCCCCTGGAGATGTCTGCGGGGGTGGTCTCCAGTGTGCCGCAGCAGGCCCATCTGCCAACAGTGCCCGTGTTGCCGCCCTGCAGATGACCTCCCTGGGTGGAGAGGGGTCCCCCTGGGTGAGCAAGAAGCACAGGGGAAGTGAAGGCCGTTCCACTCCACATGCCCCATGGCAGCCCGTATCCCAGGAACAGGCTTGGAGCGGTGGGTGCTGGGGTCTTGGTAGGCAGGGAAGTTGCACAGGGTTCCCACTGCTGAGAACCAGATGAAAAGCCATTTTGAATGGGCGATAGCAGCCCAAAGGGAGAGGGGGCTGGGCCCCATGGGATCCTGGCAGGGGACAGTGGTCTCCAGTGGTCTCTGCCTCCGCCAGATGAAGCTTTCGAGGCCCTGCGCATTGAGCCGTTCTCCAGCCCGCCCGAGCTGCCAGATGTGATGAAGCCCCAGGACTCAGGAAGCAGCGCCAACGAGCAAGCAGTGCAGTGAGGGCCCTGTGCCCCCCAAGTCCCCCCCCAATAAAAGATTTGGGTGTCTGCAGGTTGCTGCCTCTTTATCCACACAACCCCCCTAACTCCAGGCATTACCCTCACTCCCCACCCTTGCTTCCCGTCAGCCTGCTAGACCACCTCTGCTCCCCTCCCCCCAGCCAGGGATATGCCCAGAGCAGGGCCTGGCCAGCCTCTGCCCAGGGACAGTCCTTCGACAGTTCATCCTTCGACATCCCCCTCCCCTCGCATGTTGGCTTTGGAGCAATGGCAAACTGAAGCTTGAGTGTTGGTGTCCAGGGGGGTTGTGGAGGGGAGCCCTAGCCACCTGGACAGGCATGGCTGGCCGTGGGCAGTGCCTCTCCCACCCTCACCCCTAATAAAACAGTCTCCAGACGCATTTCCTGCGTTTCTCATTTTTATTCGACAGAAAAAGTCGCTTTTGCTGTACAGATTTTAAAAAACCAAAATGCCTTTAAGAAAGGTGAAAAGTTGGGGGGAGGGGCCACACAAGCTCCCAGGGGGCAGTAGGGCCCGACCACTGCACATCTCACACCCCTGCCTTCCAGGACACCTCTATCAACTTCCAAACCATCATTCTCCCCGCGGGCTGCACTACTCCAGGCCCTTTCGGACTCCCAAGTCTGGGGGTGTCCCACACTATCTCCCCTCCCACAACTCCCATTCTCATTCCCACCCACCCCGACCCCCCCAAAAAACGTGAACCAGGAAGAACTCACAGATTAACATTTCACAGGAACAAAGAAAAAAGGGGGAGAGGGAGGGAAAGAGGGAGCCCTCCCCCCAAGATGCTGCCAGGGTCCAAAGAAGGGGGTCAGACAAGAACCCCATCTGGTTTTTCAAAGAGGGGCGCGGCCGACTCCCACCAAACATTTCATGGAGACCTGCAAGAGAAGAGGACAGAGGTCAGTGCCAGTGTCAGGATGGCCAGCGGTCTCCTGCACGGACAGGGCGTGTACACACCTGGGGGAGCGGTGTCTCACAGCTCGGGGGCTGGGGGTCTCCCTCCTGCGCTTGTGGCCTGGAGAGCGGCTGTCCCCACGCTGGCCTCTGCGGGAACTCCGCTCACTGCTGCAACACAAGGCCAAGGTCAGGTGGGGGAGAAACCCCCACCCCCGCTGGCAGCCCTGGGGCCGGCCCCAGCCCAGCAGGCCGCCCTACCTCTGCTGGTCCCGCGGAGAAGGCTGGGGCGAGGGGCGGCGGCGCTCCGCAGGCGAGTAGCTCAGGGATCTGGAATCTCGGAGGGAGTCAATTGGCTTCCGGGGACTGCGGGACCTGAGGGGGCAGAGCACGTCCCCATAGCACCGCACACTGCAAGACCCACCGGCCAGCACTCAGGACCGCCCCCCCGGGTCCTGACCACCAAACCTCATACCACACAGGGCCAGCCTCAGACCCACCTGTGTCTGCTCACTCACCCATCCGCCCGCACACCATCCACTGAGCGCCCCAACGGGGCAGGGCACGGGGTGCAGCGGGGGACAGATAAAGACAGTCCCTGCCCTTGGAGGGGCTGTCTGGTCGTGAGGAGAGTCAAGGGAGGCTCAAGCCAGCCCCCGTGTGTGGGAAGGAGCCCCGCGAGGGCGGGTGGGCAGGGGCAGGGGCGGGGCGGGGCGGGGCAGGGAAGTCTTCTCCAAGGTGCTGTTTGAGCGGAGTCTTGCAGAACGAGGAGTTCACCAGGCGGACAAGGCAATTCCAGGCAGAAGGAGCATGTCCAAAGGCATGGGGCTCTCCTTACACTGCAAGGCGCCGGGAGTGGCTGGAGCACAGGGCATGTGTGGGGGCGGACAGGAGAGGAGAACACAGGGCAGGCAAGGCCAGTTGGTGAGGAGCCTCACACGCCATTCCCGCAGAGCTGGGCTCTGTCCTGCAGGCCACAGGGCGTCCCGGAAGGATGTGTGCAGTGGAGGGAGGTAACCGGGTGTGCGTTTTAGAAAGATCCCTCTGGCTACGTGTGGAAGAGAATGGCGTGGAGGCAGGGAGACAGGGAGGAGGCTGTGGACAGAGTCGGGAGAAGATGACGATGGCCAGACTGGAGGCCTGGCGCCAGCGCTGGGGACGCTTCAACACTAGGATCCCTGGGGCCAGGTTGCACGTCAGGTCAGGGCCCGGGAGAGGACGGAGGCTAGGACGCCCCCTTTCTGGCCTGAGCACCCTGGAGCGGAGGGGGAGGAGAGCCCGACTCCTCCCGGACGACCAGACACCACAGTCCAGAGCGGCACCCGGGCCCGCACCCCCAAGCCAGCTCCAGCGCGGCCCCACTCACCTCCGCTCGCCTGGGGCTGGCTTCTTGGGGCTGGCAGGCTTGGGTACGGCCTGAGGGCCAGGCTTAGCAGGGGAGGGGGAAGAAGCAGAAGAGGAGGAGGAAGAGGACGAGGACGAGGAGGAGGAAGAGGAGGAGGAAGAGGAGGAAGAGGAGGAGGAGGAGGAGGAAGAGGAGGAGGAGCTGGAGCTGGAGCTGCTAGAGCGTCTCTTCCTTTTGGCTGGGGCTGGCTCCTGAGGACGCCCCTCTCGAACAGCCTCCTTTGGGGCCGGCACGGGGCTGGGGACCCTGTGAGAGAAGAGGAATGTCACCACGAGCCAGGCTGGCCCAGCCCCAACCCTACCTTCCTTGGCCTGGAGGAGCGGCAGTGGGGAGCGAGCCTGCGCGAGGCAGGGCCAGTGAGCAGCGGCCCCGGCTCACCCGGCGTCTAAGGCGCAACAGGCCCGGACCCACAGCCCAAGGGCTCAAGGTTAAACCTCAAGAATGTCCCTGATGGAGGAAGGGCCCCTGGGCTCAGGAGTGGAAGCTGGAGCTGGGAAGTCTCCTTCCTGGACAGCCAAGTTGGGGAGGCCCCTGAGTTGTGCGGGGTGGCTGGGGGAGGGGCCGTCCTGCCTGGAGGCAGGGAGAGGGATGGGATGACCTCTGAAGATCCTTCCAGCCCAGGGAGTTCCTCTTGAGGTCTAACTGCCATCCCTCCTGCTGTAAAATTAAGTCCATTTCCTCTAGTTCTGTCCTCTGTAGAGACGGAAAACTTATCATTATCCTCTGGAGAATTGTCCTTAGGAGACTCTCATCTGTCCCGTTCCTCCCCAACACCCCCCGCCCCAGCATTCTCTTCTACCCAGCTCAAGGGCCAAAACCCCAGACCGCCTCAGAGCCAAGAACCCTGGGGAGAAGTTCACCCTCCACCCGCACCCTCGGCCGCCCATTCCCTAAGCGTCATTCCCAGGCCCGGCCGTCTCACCTCTTCAGTGCCACCTCGGGCTGAGCAGGAAGACTAGAGCCCTCCGAATCACTAGAACTGGAACCGGACGAGGACGAGGACGAGGATGAGGACGAGGACGATGAAGAGGAGGAGCTAGAGGAGGAGGAGGAGGAGGAACTCCGCCGCTCCTTTGCTGACTGCAGGGCAGCCAACGCAGCAGGCTGCTGGGCCCCGGTAGAGGCAAGTGGTTCCCCACCCTCAGAGTGGGCCGCCCCATGGCCGGGGAGCATGCCATTGTGGTCACCAGCAGAGGACGTGGTCTTTGCCACTATCCCAGAGGAAAGGGCCTGTGACCCTGCTCCAGGGGCACTCTGGGTAAGCAAAGACCGGGACTGGTCAGAAAAAGCAGATGGTACAGGGGACCTAGAGCGATCCTGAGCCGCAGGAAGGACGGCCTGTGAGGGCGCCTGAAGCATTCGAGAGGCCGGAGAAGGAGCCCGCTCACACGGCATTCTAGACTGACTGGCGACAGGTGGCGGGGTCCTGGACCTAGCCCGGTCGAGGAGTGGTGGGGAGGTTCTGCCACTAACACGCTCATAGGCAGACAGGGACACCCTGGGGCTAGTGAGGTTGGCCCCAGACAGGGCCGGCGCCATTCTAGTAGGGGCCAACGCCGACGGGGTTCTTGAGCTGGCGATGTTCACAGGAGCGGCAGCGTGGGCAGACCTAGGACCCACCAAGTTTGCAGGGGCTGGTGCCTGGGGTGTTCTGGAGCTAGAAGGGTAGTTTGCAGTAGTCGGGGGGGTGCCAGAACCCGAGAGACTCAAAGCTGCCAAAGCAGCTGGGGTTCTGGCTCCGGCTAGATTCACGGCTGGGCTCGTGGGAGTGCGCGGATCAGCAAGGTTCACAGCTGAAGGTGCCACCGCTGTTCTGGGACTGGTCAAGTTCATGGCTCCCGCCGTCGCCGGCGTTCTTGAGTCAGCCAGGTTGACTGCTGCTGGGATGGCCGGTGACCTGGCACTGGCCAGATTCATAGCTGCTGCAGACGCTGCAGGAATCCTGCTGGCGAGGCTGGCAGCTGGGGCCGTTCGGAGACTCATGAGAGGTACCGGAGCTGGAACCTGGGACATTCTTGCAGCAAGGCCCGCAGCAGACATGGACGGAGGAGGTCGCGCAGTGCCAAGACTGATAGCTGTGAGGGCCAGTGCAATTCTAGACTGAGCATGATTTTCTGGTACAGAAGATCTCGGGTGATCAGGAATTCGGGGCCCCGGACCATCCATCATGGAGCCACCAGCTTGCTGTAGGACAGACATGGGTGCTCTGGAGCTGCCAAGGGGCTCAAGCATTCCAGGTGATCGACAGCGGTCCAGCGGAGTTGGTGACATGCTGGGACGACTGAAGCAGCTCATTCTAGAACTGAGTGCCACTGGAGGGGTCCGAGAGCCAGAATGATTCCTCGTTGCTGGGGGCGTAGCTGAACGTGATCGATCTGAACTACTTCCAGATGCAGAACGCCTGCGGATGGCAGGAGGAGACCTTGTTAAGGACCGCTTGCCTCGTGTTGTTCTTGGAGTTCGGGATCTGGAACGGCGACGGATGGCAAGTGGTGAACGACTTCGAGAACGTTTGCGTGGCAACAGTGGGGTGCGAGACCTCGAGCGGCGTCGAATAGCTGGAGGTGTTCGGGACCTAGATCGACGGCGTGTCACTGGAGAAGTTCGAGAGCGAGACCTCCGCCGCGTCACTGGTGAGGTGCGTGACCGAGATCTCCTCCTCGTGACCGGGGACGTTCTGGATCTTGATCTTCTTCGAGCTATAGGCGAGGTTCTGCTTCGAGATCGCCGCCTGGTTACTGCTGGAGTCCTCGATCTGGACCTCCTGCGTGTCACTACAGGAGTTCGGGAACGGGAGCGGCGGCGAGCAGGTGTTCTGGACCTTGAACGGCGGCGCGTTACTGGTGGTGTTCTGGACCGAGATCGCCTTCGACTCACTGGGGATGCTCTGGACCGAGACCTCCGCCGAGTCACCGATGTTCTAGATCTTGATCGTCTACGACTGACTGGGGAGGTCCGAGACCTGGACCTTCGCCTGCTGACCAGGGGGGTTCTGGACCTGGAGCGTTTCCATGGAGCTGGCGACGTGCGTGAGCGGGAACGCTTCCTAGCTGGGGGTGTTCGAGAGCGGCCTCTCCGGCGTCGGGAAGAAGTTCGGGAACTCTCCTGCCGAGCAGGAGACCGGGAATGGTAACCAGAACCTCCTCTCCGCCTCCGAGTAACCCGGGACCTTGAGCGGCTCCGCTGTCTTCTCCTCGAGGTAGACTGAGAGGACCCGGACCTATCTCGCCGTCGGGCTGTTCTGGTTCTCTCCCTCCTTGAGCGGGACCGAGATCTCTGGAGCCCACGAGGCTTGGGTGAAGGAGAACGGCCTCTCCTCGAAGTCGTCTTAGCGCGAGGAGATGACGCCGATCGCCGCCTGCGCGAAGACCGAGACTTTTCGGCTGGCTCTGGGGAAGACACTGAAGGGCTCCTCCGGCGTCGCGGGGGCGTTCTGGAGCGTGTCTCTGGTGAGGATGACGCAGAGCGGCTTCTACGGGAGAGCCGAGCCTTCCTAGTCAACTCAGGAGACGAGCGAGAGCTGCGCCGGCGAGGCGGAGTCCGACCCTTGGTCTTCGGCTCTGGGGACAACCGAGAACTTCTTCTGGCAGTTCTGGATTTCGGTGGGTGTTCTGGAGACGACTCGGAACTACTGCTTCCTTCAGGAGAAGGGCCTCTGCCTTTGCTCGATGAACCGGACCTGCTTCGTCTGGGGAGGGCCCTTGAGGTCAGAACCTTGGGTTCGGGAGAGGAATCAGAACCACTTTGTGCCCTGGGTACTACCCGTGGCTTCTCTTTAACTTCAGGGGATGAACCCGACTGGCTACGCTGCGGAGAGGGTTGCGATTTGCTGTCAACCTCTGGTGATGAGGACCCAGAGCGACTCCTCTGGCGCAGCGGCACCCGGGCCTTGGCCTTCGAATCTGGAGAGGACTCGGACTCGCTTCTTTCCTGCGGGGAGCCACTGGGTTTCCCATCAGGCTCTTGAGAAGACTCAGACCGACTTCTCTGCCCGAGAGGAGTCCGAGCCACCGTCTTCTGCTCGACTGACGACTCGGACCCGCTTCTTTCTCTCTGAGGGCTAAGCCCCTTGTTCAGTTCTGGAGAGGACGGAGAGCGACTCCGTGGCCTGGGAGTCTGTGGCAAAGCTTTTGGTTCTGGAGAAGAGTCACATTCACTTCTGCCCCTGGAAGGTGTTCTGGGAATGTCTTTCACTCCAGGAGAGGACCCTGACAAACTCTGCCTTGAGGGTGTCCCAGACCCATCTCTGAGTCCTGGGGAAGACCCTGATCTGCTTCTCCTGGAAGGAGTTCGAGGTAAACCGTCTTTCAGTTCAGGAGAAGATGCAGAACTACTGCGTTCCCTTGAGGGCGTTCTGGGCATAGCATCGTGTACAGGTGAAGCGGCGCTTTGATTGGATGATATTCCAGCCTTTTCACCTGTCTCTGGGGATAACTCCGAACTGCTGCGTCTGGAGGACCTTGTTGATTGTTCTTTCACATCTAGAGTTGGCTCTGTCTCTGGCTGACTGGGAAAAGGTCCATTCAAATCTTCTTTAACATCTGGAGAAAAAGCAGTATTCATTTCTGCCAAAGAACTCGAATTTCTAAATCCTAATGGTGACCCAAAGCTATTCTCCCTGGCAGGGGAGTTAGACAGTTCTTTATGTTCTGGAGAAAAATGTGGCCCACTCCACGTGGAAGCCACTGCAGGGACTGCTGCTTCCAAAGCAGCCTGTGACTGACCTTGGTCAAGAGTCAAAGCCACAGCAGGCCTTTCGTCAAGCTCAGGAGAAGACTCCAAGTTACTTCCAGTCATTTCCTTACGTTCTGGAGACAAATGGGGGGGCATCTGGCTTGAGGAATCTTCGAACCTCTCTACCACCTCCATCGACTCATCCTGGCTTGGCTTACTTATACTTTGGTCTCTTGCATGAGGAGATGACGCAACGCCAGCTCTGTCTCTCGATGGAGTTCTAGGTGTGTCTCTGAGCACTGGTGAGAACTCCAGTCTATCCTGTGGCAGAGGGCTCAATTTATCTCTGCCTTTAGGAGATGAGGCAGTGAGATCTTCCTGAAGGAGGAAGCTTGTTTTCTCTCTCAATTCAGGAGATGGCGCCAATCGACTCTGCCCCAGAAGAGACTTAGCGTCCACTGCAGGATAAAGGGAAGAGTCAGACTGTGCCATGCTCTGCTCAGGAGACATTCCAGATTTCAGCCCAGGACTTATCGACAATTCACTTCTATCTAGCTGTTTTGGAGATCTGAGTGCCAGATCAGCAACTGGAGATGAGGAACTGGACTGGCCACCCTTCGATGCCTGTGACTTATTCTGCAGAGATGGAGATGCAGAGTGGCTCTGTCTCATCTCTGGAGTCGGAGGATCAGACCTGTGGTCTGGTGAAGTCTGAGACTGTCCTTTCTGTAGCCAAGATGAAGAGCAGAGATGGCTCTCTCCGGAAGGTGTACTGGGTTTTACTCCTGCACAGAGAGGGGCAAGTCCAGAGCAACTCTGTGCTACTGAGTCCATAGTCTTCTCACTGGAACACGGTGATTTTGATTCAGACAGACTCTGCCTAGGTGGTGTCTGGGGCTTTACTTTGGGGCTCGGTGAAGCAGATCCTGAGTGACCGTGTCTTGGTGGTGCCCCAGGCTTCACTTTGGTATCTGGCGAGGAGGACCGAGAACGGCTATGTCTCTGTAGCAATCTGGAGTCCACTGTAGGGCAGGGAGACTCTGATCGACTTGGCCTTGGGGGTGTTTTAGATGTCACCCTGGCAGGGCTTGGAGAAGAGGAGCCAGAGCGGCTGTGAGCTGGCGACGTGACCGCTTTCACCCTGGGCTGTGGAGAGGACGACCCGGATCGGCTCCGTCTAGGTGTGCTAGACTTCACTCCGGGAGGAGGGGACTCAGGGCCGTGAGAAGGGGCGATCCTCGATTTCATTTCGGGGTCAGGAGATTCAGAATGACTTCGTCTTTCTGTCACTACAGATTGTTCGTTCGCTTGGGGACTTGTTACAGACCCTTGCCCAGGTGGTGTTCTAGATTTTACTTTAGGCTGAGGAGACGAACTGGAACAACTCTGTCTTGATGGCGTTTTAGACTTCTGATTAAGAGGCGGAGAACCGGAGTGACTGCGTCTTGATGGCGTTCTGGACTTAGCTTTAAGTTGAGATGATCCCGAGCGACTCCGCCTGGGTGGTGTTTGAGATTTCTGTTTCGGGCCTGGAGAGGACCCGGAAAGGCTCCGTCTCAGAGGCAAGTGAGATTTTGCTTTGGACCGAGGTGAAGAGAGGGACCGGCTCCGTCTTGAAGAAACCCGAGATTTTTTCATGTCTGGACTTGAGTTGGATCTGCTCCTCCTCTGTGATGTTCTGGATTTGTTCTTCCTCTCTGATGATGAGCCAGACCTGCCTCTTCTCTGGGGTGTTCTAGAATGAGATCTCCCTCGCCTGACTAGACTTCTGCTCCGTGATCTTCGTCTTGCGGGTGTCCTCGATCGAGATCTCCCTCTCCTAGCTGGGGTTCGAGAGCGTGAGCGACCTCGTCTAGCTGGGGTTCGAGAGCGTGAGCGGCCACTCCTCCTGGCTGGAGTTCTAGAGCGTGAGCGACCTCGTCTAGCTGGGGTTCGAGAGCGTGAACGGCCGCTCCTCCTGGCTGGAGACCTACTCCGAGAGCGCCGTCGTAATGGTGACCGGGTTCTAGACCTGCGCCTAGCAGGTGTTCTAGAACGGGACCTGCCCCTCCGGGCTGGTGTCCTAGACCTAGACCTACGCCTGGCAGGTGTTCGGGAGCGAGATCTCCGTCTGGCGGGTGTTCTAGAGCGAGACCTGCCCCGTCTGGCGGGTGTTCTAGAGTGAGACCTGCCTCTAACGGCTGAGGATCTAGAGCGAGACCTGCCTCGCCTTGCTGATCTAGATCTGCCTCTTCTCTGGTTATTTCTGCTCCTGGACCAGCCTAGTCGCTGCGGTGACCTAGAGCGGCCACGTCGCTGGGGACTTCTAGATCTTCCCCACCTCTGTGCAGAGCGGGACCTGCGCCACTGAGGTGACCGGGAGCGAGAGTGGCCTCTCTTGGGAGGGGTTCGCGATCTCGATCGCCCCCTCTTAGTAGTGGCAGGGCTCCGAGACCGGCCCGCCCTTCGGGGAGGAGTATGGGAATGCGATTTATCCCTCTTGGCTCGGCCATGGGAGCGACTCTTAGATGCGGGAGAGGAAGAAATCTCTCTGCGAGACCCAGGAGCCGGGGTGGGTTTAGGACTTTCAGGGGAAGAGCTGGCTTGCCGAGAGACTTTGGTAGGTTGAGGGGACGGCGGGCAGCTCTCTGAAGAAGACTGGGGAGGTTTCTCAGGAGACTTAGGTGGCGAACGGCCCCGGGGTGGGGAAGCCTCTGTGGGGGGATTCACTGGCTCCTGACTCAAAGGGGCTGTCACAAGGGGTTCTGGGGAGCCTCCATGTTGCTCAGCAAGGAGCGGAGTAGGAGCAGGTGGTTCTGGGCCTGTGCTGCTCCTTTCCGGAGAGGGACTAGGTCGAGTTGCAGATTTCTAAGAGTGGAAGAGAGAGTAGGGAAGGGACATGTAATAAACAAAAATTCTCATCACCCCTGAGACCCCAACATACGTTCCACAAGATTTCCACTAATATACCCCATTACACCAACTAGTCTTTTTCTTCCTCATAAAGTCACATTCATTCAATTACAAAGAATCATACCAAATGAGAAAAAACATGACTCAAAGATCTCAGAAACTAGAGAAAATACAAAATGCAAACAAAAGCACTAGATTTTATAACTGAACACAAAATACTGTAAGAACAAAAGCAAAGGTGTTTGGCAATTAAAAAAAATAAAACCATGTCCTTAAAATGCTATGATTTAACCCTTCGAAAATAACTGGGGGGGGGGGGCGCCACAAGCAAAGTGACTGCTCAAAGGGCAAGGTACTTGCCTTGCTCCAGGCCAGTCTGGGTTGCATCCCCCACACCACCCCCTGGAGTGATTCCTGACTGAGCACAGAGTCGGAGTAAGTAATCCTGAGTAAGCCCTAAGCACCACTGGTTGTGGCCCAAAAATCAAAACATCACCACCAACAAAAAAACCTACGGAAGCACAAGAAAAAAAAAGGTTTGAGAAGAGTTTGTGAAATAGACTAGAATGGACAGGAAGATAAAG
The DNA here is from genome assembly GCF_027595985.1 of Sorex araneus. Lineage (NCBI taxonomy): Eukaryota > Metazoa > Chordata > Mammalia > Eulipotyphla > Soricidae > Sorex > Sorex araneus. The sequence goes on along the minus strand of NC_073305.1, from coordinate 221,741,397 downwards.
GAGGCCAAATTTTATATGTATATGTACATACACATAGTGTATGTGTATTATAGAAATTAAAATACAGATGAACAATAGAAAGTGAAATTAAATTAATATCCTGAAGTGTTTTAACTTCTAATTTGCAAAATATGGATGACATGGAAAATAAGGGTGCTAAGAAATACAAAATGTATACTATTAACTGTTGAATAAGGCACGGTTAGGTTACAGACTAAAGTGAAGAGAGTGCATATAGGGGAACATATAGTGCTAACCAGGCCAAGAGAGAGCGATGCCTTCAAAAGTACAGGCAGCAACCAAGGGAGTTGAAAAATATTTGGTGAGCCATAACATTTAATCAAACTACAGGCGTTAAAGTAGTAAACGTAAAGCTTTGTTCCAATTCTCAGTACATGTAAAAAACAGGACACAGACAAAAAAAAAAACCTACGTTTGAAAGCCATAAATCAATAATCTGAAGATGCACGAGAAAACTTGATAGCTAGGAGAGAAATGAAAAACCAATTTCTTTCTCTTCAGTTCTTAACACTTCTCTCACTTCAAGTACCTGTCCTACACCCACAGCACTGCAACCTACAAGCCATCAACTCCGGAGCATACCTCCTTTTTATCTTTGTCTTCGTAAGGGTTGCCGGGCTCCTTTGCAGAGGGCTCGGGGCTGCCAGGCTGCCCTGTGGAGGTGATACCTGGGTCCCTGGAAGGTGCATCTCCCTCCCCTCGGCACTGAGAGGCAGGGGAAGGGCTTCGCCCAGTCAAGGCAGTAGGATGTGTTTTAGCTGCAGCACTCCGAGACCTGAAGGAAGCAATTGAGGATGAGGAAGAAAAGGGAAATCAGTTCAGGGGACAATGGGAAACCCCCGCCCAAGCTCCCAACCTCCTTTCTTCACTGTTCAACCCTCTTCCAAAAAACACTTATTCTTAAGATTCAAACCGCTCCTACTGAAATTCAGGTCCAGCTCACATTTGTCCTTTTCCCAACACAATCCCCAAAAATGTTCTCCCTTAACCCCTTTTTACCCCACCCCCATTCCCCCCAAGCCCTCCACCCATCCCATTCCCTACCCACTTCATTCACAACTCACCTCTTAGCCCACCTCCTTCAGGAAGCCTTCCCCGATTAAGGAAGCCAGGGCAAGGATTCCTTCCTCCCCCAGACACCACGAACAAACCACCCTCCCCCCCTATTCTGGCAGTCCATATACATCAGAACAAAACAAAAAAAATAAATAACAAAACAAAAACAAAAAAACAACAGAAAAAAAAGAGAAGGGGAAATGTATATGTCTGTCCATCCTGTTGCTTTAGCCTGTCAGCTCCTAGAGGGCAGGGACCGTGTCTTCCGAATGGTCTGTGCAGCGCCTAGCACACCGTGGGCGCTCAATAAATATTAAATTGATTAACCCACAAATCCCTTTCCCTCCCCTTCCTCCTGGACCACCCCTTACCGACTGCGGGAAGTATCGGAAGAGGACGCCGAATCAGCAGAGGTTGAGCGGTGAGCTCGGCGGCTCTTGGGGGCTGGTGTTGTACTTCGAGAGCTGCAGGAAGACCACCACCATGAACTCAGGGGGCTGGCACACCTATGCCAGATTCAGCTTAGCCATCCCTCCCCTTTATCTGCCAGAGACTCATTCTACCCTACCTCTCTCAAGTGGCATTCATTTGCCAGGGCAAATTCCCCACAAATTTACTCACCGCTTCCGCTTCTTGTCCTTAGATTTACGTTTGCTCTTTGGAGTGGGAGACCTGGGAGAAAAGGGCAAGACTATTAAAAATAATCCTTTCTTGAAAAGGGACAACCAAAAGCAAAAAAAAGTAAGTTATTACACTAGAGGAAGGAATTGACCTTTACTCCAAGAAACCCTTCAGAGAGCAAGCAAGGCCACTGTTCCATGTGCTGCTATGTCCATATATGCCCCCCCAGAGAGCTCTTACCTATGCTTCCGCTTCTTGGATTCAGATTCTGACCTATTGGGGAAAAGAGAAAAACCGTAAACCACTACCTGCATCCCAAGTCTTGCAGCTTCTCTGTAATTGTTCTATGCGCTCCCACATCATACCTGTGCTTTTTCTTCTTCGAGCTCTTCTTCCTCTCTCGTCTAGGAGAGCTGCTTTCTGACCTGCTAAAGATGGGTTAAGAAACAAGGTAACTCTGGGGCTGGAGGGAGAGTACAACGGATAGGGAGCTTGCCTTGCACTCGGAGTTCCCCAGTTCCCTCAGGAAATAAGCCCTGAGCATCACCAGGTACTAGCCCCACCTCAAACTGGCCTCCCAAAACAAACCAAACAAGGTCACTGTGCTGGGCTCCTTCCCTTCCCCTCACTTTTGTAACTCATTTCCAAACAGACTACTAAGGCAAACAAATCCGATGGCCCTAACTGGTCTTAGATCTAAACCCAGGACCTTTATTAAACTTAGCCGTGACAAGGCAGATACCACACCTCCTTACATCAACAAATCTCAAAATGAGAAAGAAAATCCCAGAACCTAAAATTTACAGATGGTCAATTAGTTGCTGCAAAATCAACCACTTCTGACTCACAGAAATCACGATTCTCTATTTTCAGGATAGGAAAGAGTTCTGATAGGGTTGGTTCTGACTACTTCAATAAGTACCTAGCTAACTTACCGTCCTCTATCTTTCTTCTTTTTCTTCTTCTTTTGCTTTGGAGTTGGTGAGCGTGAACTGCTGGATTCCCGAACAAGGCTAGGAAAAGACAGAATGCAGAACAGATCGATAGCAGAACAAATTTCCCTGGACCTTTCAACTTCAGAGGAACAACCGTATGAAAAGAAGTAATCCACAAAACAACAACAAAAGTACAGTACTTTCTGCTAGGAGTAATTCTTGAGTACAAAACCAGGAGTTACCCCTGAGCACTGCTGGGTGTGGCCCCAAAACAAAATTTTTAAAAAAGGAGTCCTTAGAATCACGAAGAAGCTGACAGTGGTTTTTCAGTCTTATGTACCTATAAGGTTTCGGGGGCTCAGGAGCTGACTGTTTGGCTTCTCGAGCACGACGCTGAGGGTCAAAAGAGCTGCCATCCACATAGGAATCACTGATGCCAAAGGCAGCCCGGAGTCGCTCGTTCTTCTTCTCATTCAGTTCTGCCATCTGGTGAGTCTCAGTTACCCTAGAGAGGAGGAGGACAAAGGTCTGTAGGAGAAAGCATACAGCACAGCCAACCAGTTCTGTGTGGTGCAGGGCTCAAATTCAGGAACTCATACACGTACAGCCTGTGCTCTCTCACTGAGTTTATGCACCGCTGGTCCAGCCACACAATTTTAACAGAAGCCAACGATCACAGAAAAGAAACATGAGCAGGAAGTCCAAGGTATGAAAGGATAGCGAGAGCAGCAGCAATCAAAGGAGAGTGGAACACTCACGCTGGCCTCTGCCCTGGGGTCTCCTCCTTGCCCCCAGGGTTCACATCCTTCTCCAGCAACATGAGTCGAAAGGTAGCCACTTTTTCCTGAATTTGCTGTTCCTCGTACCTGAAGAACAAATCCCTTCAGGGTTAGAGGTTGACTAGAGAGATCCCCCGTCCCAGTTCTCATTCCCAAGGGGTCTCCCTTTCCTCTCCATGCACACATAGAACTTTTCACTCACTGTCACCCACAAGCCCCTCTCCTCTCTAAAATCCTCATCTGTCTTCCCTTCACTTACTACAGCCTCTAGAACAGTGGATTTTAAACATCCTACACTCCAAGGGCTAAGAGAGGAAAGTTAAGCTCAGTCCCAGATGCTCCTCCCACACGAGAACAGGTCTTTCATCTCTCGGGATTCCAAAGGAAGGCGCACTGTGTAACATGGGTGCTACTGCTGAGGTTTGAAAACCACTGCTCTAAAAGGGTTTCTGTCTAAGTGTTTCTCGTCCAAAATTTCACCTTACGACCCACCCCATAATCCCCTTATCCAGGTATTCTTCCCATTCCTTTTTTTCCTGCTTTTGCTTTTCTCCAAGGCCTCAATCCTTAAATCCATCTGTCCTTCTCTACCAATGACAATCATCTCTCACCTGACCTATCTCCGCTGTCGGGTCTGATGTCCCACCTGTCCCTGAGAGCATTCTCCTCTCAACGCCCCCCTTTCTCCGTGTGCCTCCATCTACATAAATCGGACTCCCTCAGGCTCCCCTTCATGTCTTAAATAGGTCCCTAGTCACCCACTCTGAAGTGTCCCTTAACTCAACTTTCCATTTCCTGGCTCCTTTGCCTCCTCCCCTTCTACAACTTCTCTCCAGACCTCTCAAGCGCCCTAAGCTCCCTAGATCCCACCACAAAGCCCCAGGCCCTGCACTCAGTGCTCGGCTCTCCCCCAGCCCTCCCCTCACCCCTGCTCTTCCATCATCTCCTCCAGCTCGAGGCATCTCAGCTCCACGCGCCGCTTGCGCTCGTGGTCCAGGATGTCAGGATTAGGCCGCTTCACCAAGGCAGCCTCCAGGCGCCGCAGTTCCTCCTCTCCCTTGTAGTCAGGCCGCTCACCCCGGCGGCCCCGCACCAGGGACAAGTTGCGCTGGACGTAGCCGTTGGTGCCGCTGCCCCGGGGCGTCGGCAGCCCGATCCCGTTGTACATGGCCCCGTGCCCGGGGTGGGGGCACCACCGCTCCTGAGGGGGAGCGGGGAGACACGGGTCAGGCCCCTGGCCCCAAACTAAGCACCTGCCACCACCCAAATCCCTGCTCTTCTTCATCCCTATTTCAACACGTATCTCCACACAGAACCTCACAGTGCTTCTGTAATCCTCCTGGTCTCCTAAGAAACCCCTTCCTTGTCCTTCCCACACAACCTTTCACCAGATCAGCACCCAGCTCTTACAGCCGTTTCCCTCAATGTGCAAGTCACCCGTTCCTGCTTACACCTGGATATTCTTCCACGCTACACAAAATTATCCTATTTTCCTTGGACCCCCAATACACAGAGGCAGCATATTCATCAACTACTCAAAATGGCATCCAAATAGCCAGCATTATCAGTGACATTCATTGGCCTGCAGTCGTCCAAGCCCAAAGGGTCTTCCAAAAGCTGACCAAGATTTCAGACTACCCTGTTATGAGTGCAAAACAGACCGGAGAGTCCCTAAGCACCCAACAGGACTGGCTGCTTCAGATAAACCTCACACACGGACTGCCGGCCAGCGTGCACATCAGAAACACAAGCTTTGGATACATCACCCTCAGAGTCCACCTGCGGCGCTAAGTAGCCATTTTCTTGATAACAATATTTATACCAACGATCCTGGCTCCAAATTCCTCTAATTTCCTTACCAACAGCATTTCACAACTTGCAGCTCACCCAGTCTCGCTAGCTCCTTGCTTGTTAAACATTACCTGTTCTCCACTCAATGTTCTCAACACAAACAAGGCTCGTCTGTCCCAACGACTTCCATCTCTTCTCTTCATTCCTTACCCTAAACTTCTGCAGAAAACCCCCACTCTTTACACCTCACTTTCACTAACGTCAAATTATGGGCCGTTCCTTGCAGGACCTCAGTTCCGCTTCCTAGCTGTTCCTGGCAGCCCTGCCCCACACTCCACGTTACCTCCATACCTCCCACAGGAGTCTATCCTTCCGACTTGTCAGAACCCCAGCGTGATTCTGCAGGGCCCTCAAAACCCTGTTTTGCTTACTTAGATTGCTTGCCTACACCTATTTCCTTCTCCAATTCATCCTGTCAGAGCATGAATGTGTGAAGGAGTATTGCCCCAGAGGAGAAACCCACACTGTAAAGTGGAGCGATCACTGAACGTTGAGGGAAAAGACAAGGGGAGCAGGGAGCGAGGCGGAGGAGGGGGCTGTTTTTTTCAAGTTCAAGAAACATGAACACCCAGGACAACGTATTCCATATATACACACACCTGTACAGATCCAATGCACGGAGAAAGAAAACCTACCTCTAGATCAGTTTGAATACACCCCACCCCAGGTATATGCCCAACCCCAGAAGGAAAACTGCAGAGAAATTGGAAAACAAAAAGATAACCATATTGCAGTTAAGGAGTAACAAAAAAGGCAAAAATCTAGGAAAAATGCAAAAGCCTGAGAAAATGAAACTTTGTAGCCGAAGAAATTAATTTTTCTTTCAACCCGGTTTCCTGGTCTCAATACCAGTCTCCCCAATCTGAATCTAGGCCCTCCTTTGCCTCTCTGTACCCTAATTTCTGCTCCACCCCAACGTCCCCGACCTGCAATTAATAACCATTCACCCACACTTCCATACCACCTCACACAACAATCCTCCCACGCCCATGGGAGGGAAAACCAGTAGCTGCTATCCCCAAATGGGTACTGAGTCACAACGGACAGGGCGCCCTTTTAGGAAGTAAAAACCGAGGTTTGAAAGGGGGGTCGCGGGGCCCGGACCCACGGCGTTCAAAGCCGTGCTCGAGCCACCGAAAATGAAAACGGGACCAGAGCGCACATCGACACGCATCCAAGTGACCAGAACCGCGAACCTGACAAACTAGGGACTCGGAACGTCGTTCCAACCGTGGGCAGGCAGGAGCGGACCCGAGCGGAAAGCAGAAAATAAAAAGCTGCCGAGACAAAGGAGACCGTCTTTCCTAGCACCGTGTCGCGGGGGGCGGGGGGCGGGAGGCCGGGCTGCGGAAACCCGGGGGGACGAAGATTCCAGAAGCAAAGCCCGCTGAAAACGGGCGAGGGGCGCGGAAAAAACGGTGCCCGGGCGGCCCAGCCCCCCCGCCCGCGCTCCGGAGGCCCCTGCGGCGGGCGCAGCCGAGCCCGGCCCCGCGGCGGCCCGGAGCGGGTCTCTCCGGCGGGGGCGACCGGCCTCGCCGCTCCCGCACGGCCCCGGGAGGGGGCAGAGCGCCGCCCGCGCCGCCCGCACGTACCTAGGCCCAGTCCCCCGGCCGCCGCCGCCCGCCGCGCCGAGGCCGAGCCGGGAGGAGCCCCCGCCGCCGCCGCCGCCGCCGCCAAAATGTCGGCCGCGCAGCTGCCAGGGCCTCGTCGCTAGCGTGGGGGAGGCGAGCGCCGCGCGCGCGCGCGCGAGCCCGAGCGCCACCGGCCGCGCGCGCCGTCGCCGTGGGGGAGGGGCGCCGGCGCCCCCGCGCCCTGGGAACCGCTAGGAGGGGGAGGGGAGGGCGCGGCGAGCCCGACGCCGCGCGAGCCCCGGGCGGCGAGTGCGCGTGCGCGCGGCGGCCGGGCCGCGCTCTGCGCACGGCGGCTCCGCGCCGGGCCGCCGCCCCTCCCCCACCTGCTGCCGCGCTCCCGCGCCCTCTCACCCGCCGCCTCCGCCCGCCGCCTCCGAGGGGAGAGGTCCAGTCGCCGCCGCCGCCGCCGCCGCCGTCCGAGCTCCGCGCTCCCGAAGGCCTGGAGTGGCCGCCCGGCCGCGCCGCGCCGCCCGCCTCCACCGACCACGACGCCTCCTCGCCTCCTCAGGGGCCGCAGCGGGCTCCGACTGCGCCACTCGCACCCCGCCTGGGCCGCGCCGCGCGTCAGCACCACTCGCCGCGCGCGTCAGCACGTCGAAGCGCGCGCACCACGGTGCCCGCCGGGAAACGGAGTGCGCCCGGGGCCAGTGCGCAGGCGCCGCGCCGCGCCGGGAAGTGTAGTCGCCGCCCGGCCCGGCCCCGCGGCCGCGGCCTCCCCGCGGACTACGACTCCCGGCGGCCGGTGCGCCGGGGGCGGAGTCGCACCCCGAGCCGGCCGCCCGCCCGCCGCCGCGCGGGGCGCTCCGGGAGCTGTAGTTCCGGCGCGGCGCGGGCGCCTGGAGCCCTGCGGCCGCCCCTGCCCCCGCGCGCGCCGCCATTTTGTCTTCCCCGGTCGCGGGGGCCGGGCCGCCGGGAACGCGGGTCTCGGCGGCGTGGGGAGGCCCCCGCCGGGGCGCCTCCAAGCCCGCTCGGGCCTGGCCGGTCGCCGCGCGCCCGCCAGCCTCGGCCGCCTCTGGCCTGCGGGGGCGGGGAGGCGCCGGCCGCCCCGCGAGGCCCCGCGCACGTGGGGGGCGGCCCGGCCCGCGGCCGACAAAGGAGCCGTCGCCCGTGTCCCGCGGGGCCCCGCCGGGCAGCCTCAGCCCCACGTCCCCGCAGCCCGCCCGGGACCCCGAGCGCCCCCAGGAGTGGCCCACAACCAAAAAGCCCAGCTGGGCCGGCGCGACGGTTTGAGGGAAGCGTTTCGTGGCGCTCAGGCGCCCGAGTCGCGTCCTGCGGGCAGGGCCGCCCGCCCAGCCGCCTGCAGGGTAGCGGCTCGCCCGGGCCCTCCGCGTGGGGACGTGCCGAGGGGTCACTCCTGGAGGGCCTGGGGAGCCCAGGGGGCCGCGGGCGAGGCGGGCATCTGGGGGGGCAGAGATGGGGCTGCGGGAGGGCGCTTGCCGGGTGCTCGCCTCCCCAGGCTCAATCCGCCCCGTTCCCTATGGGCTCCGAGCACTGCGGAAGGAATTCCCCGTGCAGAGCCACAAAGCTCTGAGCACCGATGGGTGTGGCCCCCTCCCCCCAAAAACGAGGCAAGCGTCTTACCCACTGCACTCACTTTCAGGCGCTTTATAGAAATTTGTATTTTAATGAAGTCCAATTCATCTCAGTGTAGTCTGAGTATTCTTAAAGTGTCACTTGTATCACTTTGTCATCCCGTTGTTCTTAAATTATTAAGAATGTATTTGAGGGCCTGAGCGATAGGGCAGCTAGGAGGGCGTTTGCCTTGCACACGGCCGGCCTGGGTTCAATTCCCAGGCATCCCATATGGTTCCCTTGAACACCAGCAAGCGCCACCAGGAGTAATTCCTGAGTGCAGCGCCAGGAATAACCCCTGAGCATCGGTGGGTATGACCCAAAAAGGAATAAAAAAAGTATTTGGGAAAAAAAATGAATATATTTGAGGCACCGGAGTGATAGTCCAGCAGAGAGTGGGTTTGCTTTGCACACGACCAATCTGGGTTCGACCCCCAGCATCCCAACACCAGCAGGAGTAATTCCTGGGTGCAAAGCCAGGAGTAAGCCAGGAGTAATTCCTGGGTGCCAAGTGAGACCCAAAAGTCAAAAACAAAAATAATTGAGTGTCCAGTGATGGTACAGGAGGTAGGGAAGTTGCTTTGCACGTGACTGACCCAGGTTCAAGGCCTGGCACCCTCTGTGGTCCCTGAGCACTGCCGTGACTGATCCCTGAGCACAGATCCAGGAGGAAGCCCTGAGCACAACTGGGTGGGACACACACACAATAAAAGGATATATTTGTTGGGTCTGATAACCACCACGGATGTCTGAAAAAAAAAATTGGGGGGGGTTGAAGAGAGTTGGTACAGGGTCAGGGTATGCCCGTGACGCTAACCCTGGTCAGCCCCCAGCGTCACATAGGGTCCCCGAGCACCGCCAGGATGGCCCCTGAGCACTGCCACACGGGACCCGAACCCCACGAACGTGGCTGGGCCTGGTTTATTGAGTGCCCGCTGCCTCTGTCGCCTGGAACCGGGAGTCTGGAACCAGTTCCAGGGGCCTCAGTCCCGGAGCCTCCCGCAGCCCTCACTGCCCCAGGCTCCAGGGGGCTCAGTCTCCCGTCCTGCTGCCTTCCTGCAGGGTGGCAGGACTCCTCCCTGCGCCCCGGATAGGGACCCAGCCCCTCCTAGGATCCCGCCTTTCCTGCGGGGCCGCAGGGACCCTTGCATCAGAGCTGCTGATGGCTGCGGTGTGTGAAGAATCCAGGACCAAGAGGGGCTCAGCAGGGGCAGAGGCCACGTTCCACTGGCACTGCCGGCAGGGACTCAGTGCCCCCACCCACGTGTCTCTGCCTCCCACCAGGAAGAAAACACAGAAAGGAGAAAAGGAGCTCGCCCTCTGACAAGATTCCTGTGCTTTGCAGAAACTTGCTTCCCCCACAAGGGCAGGCGAGCCACCCGCAGCCAGGATCCTCTGCTGCACTTTCCGGCTGGCCAGGCAGGACGGGCTTCAGGTCGCTGTCAGCGCTAGACAAGGTGGCCACGCCCCACCTGGGGGCGGCAGGTCAGCGAGGCTCGGGAGGGTCTGGGTCTGCTTCCTGGCAGAGATTGAATGGCCCTCAAGCGGGGGCTGCGGGCCTAAGCCATCTCTGACCTCCCGGCTGCTTTAAGCTTTCCAGCTAGCCTGGGGTGCGGACTTGGGGTGGCGAGCTCTGCCCTGTCCTGGCAGAGGTTCGCTGCTTCCTTGTGGCTGAGAACCCAGGACGCCGGAGGTGGGGAGACCATGGCCCGGGGGTCTCGGGCCCCCGAGTCATCTGGGGGACCAGGCTCTGGGAGCTACTCCTGGGAAACTGAGTCCCCTGTGGCCATCTGTGTGCCGTGTGCCACAGCCTCTAAGGTTCCCTGCCCTGCTTCTCCCCTGCAGAAATCCCTGACACTAGTGGCCACAGGGCCTGCCGTCTTCTGGCGGGGTGTCGTAGTGATTTCGGGCTGTGTCACCTACTACAACGTGCAGGAGCTCAAGGTCGGGGCATGCCTAGGACGGGGGCAGAGCCGAGGGGACGTTCCCCATTAGCTCTGAGGTGACCCATTGCACCAGCACCGCAGGACCCCCGGCACTGCCGGCAGGGACTCAGTGCCCCCATGTGTCTCTGCCTCCCACCAGAAAATAAAAGTTTCCAGAGAGCATCCGGCACAGGAAACTGTATTAGGGAATAGGACGCTGCCAAGAAGGGGGAACATAGCACAGAGGGTATCACTTGTATCATTTGTATCACTTTTCTTCCCGTTGATTTTCGATTTGCTCAAGCAGGCTCCAGTAACGTCTCCATTTGTCCCTGTCTCGTGCTAGTGTAGCCCAATGATATCTGCTCGCTCCAGGAACAGGAAGAGCCTAAAAAATTACTTTTTTTTTTAATTTTATTTAATTATTCACTTTTGGGGTCCCATCCGGCGATGCACAGGGGTTACTCCTGGCTCTGCACTCAGGAATTACTCCTGGCGGTGCTCAGGGAACCATATGGGATGCTGGGAATCAAACCCAGATCCGCCGCATGCAAGGCAAATGCCTTCCCCAGTGTGCTATCGCTCCAGCCCCACCCCAAACCTTTCATTCAGGGTTTTGAAGAAGAAGTCTGACCATCTCGTTGGTGGGCGGCCATGCGGTCTTTTGATGTCCCGTGGAATCCAGTCGGTAACAGCTCTAGTCCAGCGGTCATCTCTGAATTGCATTACATGTCCGGCCCATCTGATCTTTTCTTCTTTTTGGGTCACACCTGGCGATGCACAGGGGTCACTCCTGGCTCTGCACTCAGGAATTACCCCTGGCAGTGCTCAGGGGACTATATGGGATGCTGGGAATGGAACCCGGGTCGGCCGAGTGCAAGACAAATGCCCTACCCGCTGTGATATTGCTCCAGCCCCCAGCCCATCTGATTTTTTGATGTCTTGGCAAACGAGACAATGTCCCTGATTCTTTTTTTTTTTTTTTCTTTTGGGTCACACCTGGCGGTGCACAAGGGTTACTCCTGGCTCTGCACTCAGGAATTGCCCCTGGCTGTGCTCAGGGGACCATATGGGATGCTGGGAATCGAACTCAGTTCGGCCGCGTGCAAGGCAAACACCCTACCCGCTGTGCTATCGCTCCAGCCCCAATGTCCCTGATTCTTGATCGTCGATAGAGGTTGGAACTCCGGATTCCTTCTCTCACTTGAGTAAGACGTGATACTCCTAGCATAGCTCTTTCGATTCCTCTTTGGGATACCCGAATAGCGTTCTCATCCTGTTTGCGTAGGGCCCAGGTCTCTGAGGCATATGTTAGTGTAGGAAAAATGGTGGAGTCGAAAAGATGTGCCCGGAGCCGGAGGTTCTTCGTCCTTTTAACCACTTCTTCAATGCTCTTGAAGGCGTTCCACGCTGCTCTCTTTCTCATGCGCAGTTCTGGTGCCAAGTCGTTCCTCATGTTGAGTTCTTGACCCAGGAACTACATTCAGAGATGTTTGTTCCATTGAGAGCAAATGGAGCATCAGGGACTAGTTCGATTTTCATGAGCCTCATCTTGTTGAGGTTCAGCTGCAGTTAGACCTTTCCACACTCATGGTCGAAGTCGGCCAGCATTTGTGCCGCTTGCCTAACGTTTGGTGTTATGAGAACGATGTCAATCAGCGAAGCGGAGGTGGTGTACTTGCCGACCGTCTATCTTCACTCCCCTTCCTTCCCATTCCAGTCGTTGCATGACATCCTCGAGGGTGGCACTCAAGAGTTTTGGTGAAATGGTATTGCCCTGAGGAACCCCTCTTTTTACATCAATGATCACTTTCTTGTAGAATGGTGGTGAATCCATAATACAGCTTGCGAAGGATCTTGATGTACTGAGTTTGAACACCCTGTTTGGCTAGGGCTTCGATGACTGCTTCAGTCTCAACAGAATCAAAGGCCTTCTTTAAGTTGATGAACGTTAGACAAAGCGGCATCTTGAACTCTCGTGAAACTTCAATGAATTTGGTCAACGTGTGGATATGGTCGATCGTGCTGAATCCTTTTCAGAAACTGGCTTGCTCGCATGGTTGTCCTTCATCTAGTGTTCTGCCTATTCTATTCAGGATAGAGACACTTAAGGCATAAGACACTTAATACCTATTTTCCATAATTCCTGCACCATATTTGATAGAGTTCAAATATGATGTGAACCATGGGAACACCTCTAAGGGCGATTGGATGCCGCCCTAAAAGCCTCCGTCCCTCTTGGAGAGCCTGGCAAGCTACCAAGAGTACCCCACCCGCACTGCAGAGCCTGGCAAGCTACCCATGGCATATTCGATATGCCAAAAACAGTGACAACAATGGGCCTCATTCACCTGACACCGAAAGCACCCCCAGTATGGCAGCATTAAGAAAGTTGAGCAAGGAGAGGCTGAAAAAAAATCTCAGGGATGAATTAGACTGCCAAAATTAAGACTAAAATTGGGGCTGGAGCGATAGCACAGCGGGTAGGGCGTTTGCCTTGCACGTGGCCGACCCGGGTTCGATTCCCAGCACCCCATATGGTCCCCTGAGCACCGCCAGGGGTGATTCCTGAGTGCATGAGCCAGGAATGACCCCTGTGCATTGCCGGGTGTGACCCAAAAAGAAAAACAAAACAAAACAAAATGAAGACTAAAATGACTGTCTGTACTTTCAACTCATGTACGCTGGCATCAGAAGCATCCATGGAGGACCTGATGGTGCAAACACAGAAGATCAAGTATGGCGTCATTGGTCTGACCAAAACGAGAAGACATCGAGCACATCATGCCATTATCGACACCGGAGAAGAATTGTTCCTTGAAACATGCGACAGCAGAGGTGTCGGCGGTGTTGGTGTCCTTGTCAACACGAACTTGGCCATGAGCATTGGTTCATTCGAATGCCTAACAACCCAAATTGGACAGTTACGCTTGAACAGATGTGGCTCACTGTCGGCAGTTTCTATCTTTGTCGTCTACGCACCAACATCCCACTACGATGAAGAAGAAACTGAAGAGTTCTACATGTAGCTGGAGAAGTTCCATAAAGACCACAGCTTCTACAAGATCATTGTTGGTGATTTTAATGCCAAGATAGGACCAAGAAGGTCGCCCAAAGAACTCCACATTGGGACCCATGGTCTAGAATGGAACGATCAGGGTGAGAGACTGAGTTAATCATGTCAACCAAGACCATCCACGGTAACTCACAGTTCCAGAAGGCCAAATCTAAACCTGGACATGGGAGTCTCCCAGTGGACAGTTCCACAATGAAATTGATCACATCATATTCAATCGAAGGTTTTGCCTGACCGATGTTGCTGTTGTCCCAAAATTCCAAACAGGATCGGACCACCGTCTCCTTCGTGCAAAATTATACTTCATAGAGCGGGGAGAAAGGTGGCAACGTGGGAAGATGCCATCCTTGACAACATCGACAAGGAATACGATCGCCTGGTTCAGCACCTCCATGACTGCACGAAGAATGCTGAGTGAGAAAGCCAGAAACAGACGCCTGTCTTTGGAAACTCTCGAGCTCATTCGTCAATGAGGTTTGATGAGAGCCTCAGGCAACCACTAGCTAATGTCCAAGCTTGCAAGCTGTTCAGAGAAGCGATAAAGGAAGACCTCAAAGAGAGAAGAGCAGCAGTGTTGGCTGATGCGGCAGAAGCCGGGAAAAGTATTCGCAACACTCGCCTGTCCTTCACCAACTACAACACCAAGATGACTTCCCTCCAATGTCTTGATGGATCTATCCTATCTTCCAGAAAGGCAATGGAGAGGATTATTCACAACTTCTACTCTGATGTCTTTTTTTTTTTTTTTTTTTTGCTTTTTGGGTCACACCTGGCAATGCACAGGGGTTACTCCTGGCTCTGCACTCAGGAATTACTCCTGGCGGTGCTCAGGGGACCATATGGGATGCTGGGAATCGAACCCGGGTCGACTGCATGCAAGGCAAACGCCCTACCTGCTGTGCTATCGCTCCAGCCCCTACTCTGATGTCTTTGACAGCCACGTCCACCTGCCCACATACCAAATTCTGCAGGATGGATATGTCGTTCCCAAAGCCCTCTCCTCTGAAATCCGACACGCCATTTTGTCAGTAAAGATGCGTACAGCACCCAGCCCAGACAAGGCCAGACCTGAAGAATCTGCCGCCAGTACTTGTCAATACACTGGCTCGGTTCTTCACACACTACCTGTCTGAATGCAAGGTTCCATCCCAGTGGAAAACCAGCAGGACTGTTCTGTTGTACGAGAAGGGAGACATCCACGACATAGGCAACTATCACCGAATCTGCCTGCTGTCTGTCGTCTACAAGTTATTCACTCGTGACATCCTGCATAGAATAGGCATTGCTGGCTGTGAAGCAAAAAAGAAAAAAAAAAAAGGGAACAACAAGAGACAGTGGCTGACATGGGCTTACGCACCTTTTTGGGTGCTCCCTGAACCCCTCAGCTGAGCCTGTGCACGGGACCCCACCCAGAGAGCCAGGAGCCTGTTCATGGGGGCCAAGCACAGGGCTGTCCACTGACTCGGTGCCCTAAGACATGGGCAGTTTTTGCCCTCCGCCAAGATGTAACCCTGGCGGCCGCACGACCGTGGCCATGGAGGCCAGCTAAACTACTTTGGGCACCAGCAGCTTCTTGCAGAAATGTCTCTAGACTGTGAACTGAGCCCCAGCCTCCATATTATGACGACCACAAAAGGGAGGTACGAGCTTGCAGTGATGCAATTTCTGGCAGAAATTTCCCTGGACTTAGTTACTAAAATACAGAAATCCAAACGGCGTGGCCGCAATATCGGCTGCAATAGCTACCTCTTGACCTAATATCTCTTCATTATAGCAATGGAAAACAAATTATCAAATGCTTCCTTTTCAGCATGTCAGACTTTGGGAGAAAACTCCAAACAATAATAGTGAGTTTTTAGTTGAAATATTGAATGTAATCAAAGTAGAGAGAAAAGTAAAGTGAAATTTATCAACTACACAGGCAGGGGGGCAGGGTATGGGGGGAGGTATACTGGGGTTCCTGGTGGTGGAACATGTGCACTGGAGAAGGGATGGGTGTTTGAGCATTGTATAACTGAGACTTAAGCCTGAAAGCTTTATAACTTTCCACATGGTGATTCAATAAAAAAATTAAATTAAAAAAAGACATGGGCAGTTCCACCTGGCTGGCCCCATGGGGGCCTCCAGCCCCCTGTGTGTGCCGGGGAGCCAGGAACTGTGAAACCCTGAGCCTCATGAAGTGAGGCAGCTTTTCTGGAACTCAGCTCCTCCCCACGATGTTCCTGAGGAACCGTCTTTATGGGCCGAATTCTCACTGCCTCCAGGAAGTCTTCCAGGACTGAAGCCAGGGCTCTGGACTCCCAGGGGAAGGGTCTTTGCACCTAAATGGAGTCTCCAGAAATGCTAAGGAGTGCCACTAGTTGTTGTGAGTGTAACACGGGGCTCGAGATAGGAGAAACCACTCTGTGGGGCAAAAGCAAGGAATTTTATTGCTAGCTCGAGCTAGGGGCCGAGTCTCATCCAACGCAGTGGAGTCTTGACGAGGCCCCGACTCTGGTTTCACAGGGCGTTAGACAGCATATGGTCACACGAGCTGCTCATTCTTACGGTTCACAAAGACAATTTCAGGCACATGGTGATTGATTGAGCCCTCTTGTGGGCCCACGAAGTTTCAGGTGGGGCTGGGCTGCTACTTCCGGAAGTGCTTGATTTCTGGGAAACCGAAACTGTTTCAGTTCCAGGAACTGAACCTGAGCCGACCTGATTTTCCCATCTCTGCCCCCTGTGAGGGCGATGCCATTGCTTGTGGTGAGACTCGCTTCTTCAGGGTGGCTGAGGGCAGCGTCAGAGCTCAGGGTCCTCTGCGAGTGGCCCTGGGGTCTGGCCATGTGGGGGGGTGGTTCCTCAGCACAGACTCGCTGCCTCCCTGCCTGGCCACAAAACTGAAGGGGGGAATGAGCCCGCCCACTGAAAAGGTTCCTGTGTTTCTAGAAACCTTTGCTTTCCCCAGGAGGGCGGGGCTGGGCGCCTGCAGCCGGGCTCTTTGCTTGCACTCTCAGTCTGACCAGGCAACAGTGATCCCGGAGGCCTGCTGGTCGCTGTCAGCTCCAGGTGAGGCTGCGGCTCTGGCCACCTGCCACGGGGCCCCGGCAGATCAGCGAGGCTACGGAGGGCCTGGGGTCGGCTTCTTGGCAGAGCCCGGACGGCCTTCGAGAGGGGACTGCGGGCCTCGGCCGTCTCTGACCGCTTTAAGCTTTCCAAATGGCCTGAGGGTGGCCACCTGGGGGTGGCGAGCTCTGTCGGTCCTGCCCTGCCCTGGTGCCTGTCAGTCCGTGGGGGCCTGTCCCCCTGAGCCCTCCATCTCCGGACCCAGGCGGGAGCCGTGAAATGGGGGAGGGGCGTCAGGAGTCTGAGCAGCCGAAGAGAGAGCTCTGGGGCCTGGAGCTGGGGGGACCATGACTGGCTGCTGGTCACCAGGGGACAGAAACCCCATGCCAAGCAAGGGCCTGGGGGCAGGGGACAGCTGGGAGGCTGCGGCAGCTGGGCAGGGGGAGGAAAGAGCAGCCCCCAGGCCGGTCCCTGGCTCCAGGAGGGGCTGCTCAGCCTCAGGTGTCCTCGGGGTCCCTCCATGCTGTGATGGTGGCCGGGTGATGACCGATGACCGGGTGTCTGTCCACAGGAGCGAGACTCAGCACCGAGAAGATTGTAGCAGCAGGGATCACCATGCTCATCTTAGCCACGGTGAGAAGGGCTCCCCGAGGGTAGGATGGCGCTGAGGGCCCGGGCACCGCCCAGGTGTCCCCGAACCCCAGCCACCAACCAGCCTTGGCACACTGCCTGCTAGCCCGGGCACCGAGATCCCACAGCTGTGGAGAGGGTCCCCGCTTCCTTGTGACCGAGACCCCAAGATACCTGAGGTGGGGAGACCCCAGCCCAGGGGCCTCGGGGCCCCCGTGTCATCTGGGGGACCAGGCCCTGGGAGCTGCTCTTCGGAAACTGAGTCCCCCGTGGCCATCTGTCCTTGCCGTGTGCTGCAGCCTCTGAGGTTCCCCGCCCTGCTTCTCCCCTGCAGGAGTGCGTGACGATGGTGGCCACAGGGTCTGCCCTCTCCTTACTGACTGGCGCAGGGATTGCAGTCTGCATCTTCGGTCTGATCACCTTAGGGGTCACCTACTATTATGTGCAGAAACTCAAGGTCAGGCGCAGGCCTGGGACGGGGCAGGGCCGGGGGCCGTTCCCAATCAGCTCTGAGGTGACCCGGCCCTTTCCTTTGCAGCTTAACAAGAACAAATAATATTACAGAAGCTGCAGCGATGGCCAGCGGCAGGCCGGCACAGGACACCCCTCCCGGAGGGCACAGGTCCTCCCCAACACGGCTTCTGGGTGTCCAAACTCATTAAAGCCGGAACTGCAGCCTGTTGTGTGTCTGATCCGTCCGCGCCTGCCCCGGGCTGCCTTGTCCTGCAGCTCTGCGGGCCCGGCCCTTCCGGGCAGCGTCCAGGGCAGGAGAGAGGAAAGGGCTCATCCCCACAGGGCGCCCCCAAAGGAACCCCAGGCGCTGGGCTCCTCTGCTAGGGGACCTCCAGGGCTCGGGGACCCGCCCCATCCCTCCTGGAGAGCCGGTGCCAGGCAGGCTGGAGAGGAGAGGCGGGAGGGGGTCTCAGGCCCACAACACAAAGATTTAGGGCATCCCCACCCAGGCACTCCTGGGGGCGGGACAAAGTCCCAGTTTCCAGACCTTCCACCTTCTGGACGGGGCCTGTGTGCCAGGCAGTGCTCAGCCCCTCAGCTACTCCCTCCCTGCTCCCAGCCCTGAAGCTAGGAGGCCTGCCCTCTGAGGCCCTCCCTATCACTCTGCACCCTGCCCTCCCACACACACTCACCTCCTCCAGGAAGCCTTCCTGGATAGACACCTCCCAGCACCAAGAACCTTGATCTCATGCTGAGAGCAGTAGTCGCAGGGTTCTGGGGAGGGGTGGCCTTGGGTCTGATTGGGGTCCCTGTCAGGAGGACCTGGGGTCTCCATGTGTGCCTTGTGGGAGGTGTGGGGCTGACGGAGAACCAGAGTCCCTCCTGGCCCAGGGTGCCGCCCCTGCTGCTGGTGGTGTCCCAGGGATCCCCTCCGTCAGAGGCTGGAAGGGCAGGGCTGGCCTCCCCTCTATGCTCCCTGAGCACTGCCGTGACTGAGCCCGGAGTTCAGATCCAGGAGGAAGCCCTGAGCACACTGGGTGGGACACACACACACACAAAATAATAATAAATATTTATTGGGCCTGATGACCAACACGGCTGTCTGCAAAATATAAGAATTGGTTGTGGGGGCGGAGAGCCGGTACAGGGTCAGGGCATGCCTGTGACGCTAACCCTGGTCAGCCCCAGCGTCACACAGGGTCCCAGAGCACTACCAGGATGGCCCCTGAGCACTGCCACACGGGACCCGAACCCCACGAACGTGGCTGGGCCTGCGTTTATTGAGTGCCCGCTGCCCTCGAGGCTGGAGCCAGGCCTGGGGTAGAGGCCTCGGGACCAGCTCCAGGGGCCTCAGTCCCGGAGCCCCCCGCAGCCCTCACTGGCCCAGGCTCAGCGGGCTCAGTCTCCCGTCCTGCTGCCTTCGTGCAGGGTGGCGGGACTCCTCCGTGCACCCCGGATAGGGACCCAGCCCCTCCTAGGATCCCGCCTCTCCTCGGGGCCACAGGGACCCTCACGTCAGAGCTGCTGATGGCTGCGGTGTGTGAAGAATCCATCAGGGTCAAGAGGGGCTCAGCAAGGGCAGAGACCCCATTCCACTGGCACCGCAGGGCCCTGGCACTGCCCACAGGACTCAGTGCCCCCATGTGCCTCTCCCTCCCACCAGAAAATAAAAATTTCCAGAGAGCATCTGGAACAGGAAATGTGTAATCGGGAGTAGGACGCTGCCTAGAGGGGGAACATACACAGCGGGGATGGCGTATGCCTTGAACGTGGCCACCCGGGTTCGATTCCCAGCATCCCTAGGGTCCCCCAGCACCACCAGGAGTAATTCCTCAGTGCAGAGCCAGGAGTAACCCCTGTGCATCGCTGGGTGTGAGGCAAAAAGAGAGAGAAAAAGAAAAAGAAGGGAACAACGACAGACAGTGGCTGAGAAGGCTTGTGCACCTTTTTTGGTGCTCCCTGAACCCCTCAGCTGAGCCTGTGCTCGGGACCCCGCTCATAGAAACAGGAGCCTGTTCATGGGGGCCAAGCACAGGGCTGTCCACTAACTCAGTGGCCTAAGACATGGGCAGTTCCATATGGCGGGCCCCATGCTGGCACCCAGCCCCCCTGTGTGTGCCGGGGAGCCAGGAACTGTGCAACCCTGAGCCTCACGAAGTGAGGCAGCTTTTCTGGAACTCAGCTCCTCCCCACGATGTTCCTGAGGAACTGTCTTTATGGGCCGAATTCTCACTGCCTCCAGGAAGTCTTCCAGGACTGAAGCCAGGGCTCTGGACTCCCAGGGGAAGGGTCTTTGTACCTAAATGGAGTCTCCAGAAATGCTAAGGAGTGCCACTAGTTGTTGTGAGTGTAACACGGGGCTCGAGATAGGAGAAACCACTCTGTGGGGCAAAAGCAAGGAATTTTATTGCTAGCTCGAGCTAGGGGCCAAGACTCATCCAACGCAGTGGAGTCTTGACGAGGCCCCGACTCTGGTTTCACAGGGCGTTAGACAGCATATGGTCACACAAGCTGCTCATTCTTACGGTTCACAAAGACAATTTCAGGCACATGGTGATTGATTGAGCCCTCTTGTGGGCCCACGAAGTTTCAGGTGGGGCCGGGCTGCTACTTCCGGAAGTGCTTGATTTCTGGGAAACCGAAACTGTTTCAGTTCCAGGAACTGAACCTGAGCCGACCTGATTTTCCCATCTCTGCCCCCTGTGAGGGCGATGCCATTGCTTGTGGTGAGACTCGCTTCTTCAGGGTGGCTGAGGGCAGCGTCAGAGCTCAGGGTCCTCTGCGAGTGGCCCTGGGGTCTGGCCATGTGGGGGGGTGGTTCCTCAGCACAGACTCGCTGCCTCCCTGCCTGGCAAAAAAACTGAAGGGGGGAATGAGCCCGCCCACGAAAAGATTCCTGTGCTCTTAGATATATTTCCTTCCTCCTTGGGCGGGGCTGGGTGCCTGCAGCCGGGCTCTTTGCTTGCACTCTCAGTCTGACCAGGCAACAGTGATCCCGGAGGCCTGCTGGTCGCTGTCAGCTCCAGGTGAGGCTGCGGCTCTGGCCACCTGCCACGGGGCCCCGGCAGATCAGCGAGGCTACGGAGGGCCTGGGGTCGGCTTCCTGGCAGAGCCTGGACGGCCTTCGAGAGGGGACTGCGGGCCTCGGCTGTCTCTGACCGCTTTAAGCTTTCCAAATGGCCTGAGGGTGGCCACCTGGGGGTGGCGAGCTCTGCCGGGTCCTGCCCTGCCCTGGTGCCTGTCAGTCCCTGGGGGCCTGTCCCCCTGAGCCCTCCATCTCCGGACGCTGGCGGGAGCCATGAAAGGGGGAGGGGCGTCAGGAGTCTGAGCAGCCTGAGAAAGAGCTCTGGGGCCTGGAGCTGGGGGGACCATGACGGGCTGCTGGTCACCAGGGGACAGAGACCCGGCGCCAAGCAAGGGCCTGGGGGCAGGGGACAGCTGGGAGGCTGCGGCAGCTGGGCAGGGGGAGGAAAGAGCAGCCCCCAGGCCGGTCCCTGGCTCCAGGAGGGGCTGCTCAGCCTCGGGTGTCCTCGGGGTCCCTCCATGCTGTGATGGTGGCCGGGTGATGACCAATGACCGGGTGTCCATCTGCAGGAGCGAGACTCAGCACCGAGAAGATTGTAGCAGCAGGGATCACCATGCTCATCTTAGCCACGGTGAGAAGGGCTCCCCGAGGGTAGGGTGGGCACTGAGGGCCCAGGCACCGCCCAGGTGTCCCCGAACCCCAGCCACCAACCAGCCTTGGCACACTGCCTGCTGGCCCGGGCACGAGACCCCACAGCTGTGGAGAGGGTCCCCGCTTCCTTGTGACTGAGACCCCAGGATACCTGAGGTGGGGAGACCCCAGCCCAGGGGCCTCGGGGCCCCCGTGTCATCTGGGGGACCAGGCCCTGGGAGCTGCTCTTCGGAAACTGAGTCCCCCGTGGCCATCTGTCCTTGCCGTGTGCTGCAGTCTCTGAGGTTCCCCGCCCTGCTTCTCCCCTGCAGAAGTGCGTGACGATGGTGGCCACAGGGTCTGCCCTCTTCTGGCTGACTGTCACAGTGATTGCAGTCTGCATCGTCGCTGGGGTCACCTACTACTGTGTGCAGAAACTCAAGGTCAGGCGCAGGCTTGGGACAGGGCAGGGCCGGGGGCCGTTCCCAATCAGCTCTGAGGTGACCCGGCCCTTTCCTTTGCAGCTTAACAAGAACAAATAATATTACAGAAGCTGCAGCGATGGCCAGCGGCAGGCCGGCACAGGACACCCCTCCCGGAGGGCACAGGTCCTCCCCAACACGGCTTCTGGGTGTCCAAACTCATTAAAGCCGGAACTGCAGCCTGTCGTGTGTCTGATCCGTCCGCGCCTGCCCCGGGCTGCCTTGTCCTGCAGCTCTGCGGGCCCGGCCCTTCCGGGCAGCGTCCAGGGCAGGAGAGAGGAAAGGGCTCATCCCCACAGGGCGCCCCCAAAGGAACCCCAGGCGCTGGGCTCCTCTGCTAGGGGACCTCCAGGGCCCGGGGACCCGCCCCATCCCTCCTGGAGAGCCGGTGCCAGGCAGGCTGGAGAGGAGAGGCGGGAGGGGGTCTCAGGCCCACAACACAAAGATTTAGGGCATCCCCACCCAGGCACTCCTGGGGGCTGGACAAAGTCCCAGTCTCCAGACCTTCCACCTTCTGGACGGGGCCTGTGTGCCAGGCAGTGCTCAGCCCCTCAGCTACTCCCTCCCTGCTCCCAGCCCTGAAGCTAGGAGGCCTGCCCTCTGAGACCCTCCCTATCACTCTGCACCCTGCCCCCACCACACACTCACCTCCTCCAGGAAGCCTTCCTGGATAGACACCTCCCAGCACCAAGCTCCCCGCTCTCATGCTGAGAGCAGTAGTTGCAGGGTTCTGTGGAGGGGTGGCCTTGGGTCTGATTGGGGTCCCTGTCAGGAGGACCTGGGGTCTCCATATGTGCCTTGTGGGAGGTGTGGGGCTGACGGAGAACCAGAGTCCCTCCTGGCCCAGGGTGCCGCCCCTGCTGCTGGTGGTGTCCCAGGGATCCCCTCCGTCAGAGGCTGGAAGGGCAGGGCTGGCCTCCCCTCAATGCTCCCTGAGCACTGCCGAGACTGAGCCCTGAGTGCAGATCAAGGAGGAAGCCCTGAGCACACTGGGTGGGACACACACACACACACAAAATAATAATAAATATTTATTGGGCCTGATGACCAACACGGCTGTCTGCTAAATATAAGAATTGGTTGTGGGGGCGGAGAGCCGGTACAGGGTCAGGGCATGCCTGTGACGCTAACCCTGGTCAGCCCCAGCGTCACACAGGGTTCCCGAGCACCGCCAGGATGGCCCCTGAGCACTGCCACACGGGACCCGAACCCCACGAACGTGGCTGGGCCTGCGTTTATTGAGTGCCCGCTGCCCTCGAGGCTGGAGCCAGGCCTGGGGTAGAGGCCTTGGGACCAGCTCCAGGGGCCTCAGTCCCGGAGCCCCCCGCAGCCCTCACTGCCCCAGGCTCCAGCGGGCTCAGTCTCCCGTCCTGCTGCCTTCGTGCAGGGTGGCGGGACTCCTCCCTGCTACCCAGATAGGGACCCAGCCCCTCCTAGGATCCCGCCTCTCCTCGGGGCCACAGGGACCCTCACGTCAGAGCTGCTGATGGCTGTGGTGTGTGAAGAATCCATCAGGGGCAGGAGGGGCTCAGCAAGGGCAGAGGCCACGTCCACCAGCACCTCGGGACCCCGGCACTGCCCGCAGGACTCAGCGACGCTACTCGGTCCCTCCCACCAGGAAGAACAGAAGTTTCCGAGAGCATCCGGCAGAGGAAGCTGTATTAGGGAACAGGACGCGCCGGGAAGGGGGCACAGGCTGACAGTGGCCGACATGGGCTTACTCACTTTTTTGGGTGCTCCCCGAACCCCTCAGCTGTGCCTGTGCACGGGACCCCGCCCAGAGAACCAGGAGCCTGTTCGTGGGGGCCAAGCACAGGGCTGTCCGCTGACTCGGTGGCCTAAGACATGGGCAGTTCTGTAGGGAGCCATTTTACAAGCCCGGCTCTTATCCTCTAATGAAGCGGAGGCTTACTTGGGGTTCCTGTAACAAGGTCACCACTGCTGACCTTACTGATCTTATCAGTTCGCCATTCCCCTCTCACTAGCCAACACCCATGCCTGATCTGCATTTTACTATTGCTCCTGTGGGCGTCCAAGCATGCATACCGCCCCCTCCCACCAAGAGGTATAAGTATTGTAACTGCTGTGAACAAACTCTCTCTCTTTCTCTCCTCCTCCTTCTGCGTCTGCGTCTGTTCATTCGGCTGTGTCCCCTACTTAGTACCACGAAGGGTCCTCCCTGCGGGACAGGATGATGCCCGCAGGGGGGACCCCACACAGTTCCATCTGGGAGGCCCCATGCTGGCCTCCAGCCTCCCCGTGTGTGCCAGGTCCCAGGAACTGTGTCACCCCTGGGCCTCACGAAGGCAGTTTGTCTCTCTCAACTCGGCTCCTCCCCACAATATTCCTCAGGCACCACCTTTCTGGGCTGAATTCTCACTGCCTCCAGGAAGTCTTCCAGGACTGGAGCCTGGGCTCTGAACTCTAAGGGGAAGGGTCTTTGCCCCTAGGTGGGGTCTCCAGAAACGCTAATAGTGCCAGTAGGAGGGGGGCTGGCTGAGGGCAGTGTCAGAGCTCAGGGTCCTCTGCAGGTGGCCCTGGGGTCTGGCCACGTGGGGGCTGTGGTTCCTCTGCACAGACTCGCTGCCCCCCTGCCTGGCCACCCAGCGAGTTTTCCGGCAGTGCCCCTCCAAGTGCTCTTAGAGAAAGGGAAGGGGGAGATGAGCCGCCCTCTGAAAAGGTTCCTGTGCAGAGCCCGGACGGCCTTCCAGAGGGGACTGCGGGCCTCAGATGTCTCTGACTGCTTTAAGCTTTCCAAATGGCGTGGGGGTGGCGGCCTGGGGTGGTGAGCGCTGCTGGGTCCAGCCCTGCCCTGGTGCCCATCGGTCTGGGGGGGCCTGTCCCCCTGAGCCCTCATCTCCAGATGATGGCGGAAGCCGTGAAATGGGGGAGGGGTGTCAGGAGTCTGCGCAGCAGGAGAGAGAGAGGTCTGGGGACCTGCAGCTGTGGGGACCATGTCGGGCTGCTGGTCATCAGGGGACAGAGACCCGGCGCCAAGCAAGGGCCTGGGGGCAGGGCACAGCTGGGAGGCTGCGGCTGCTGGGCAGGAGGGAGGAAAGAGCAGCCCCCAGGCCGGTCCCCGGCTCCAGGAGGGGCTGCTCGGCCTCGGGTCTCCTCGGGGTCCCTCCATGCTGTGATGGTGGCCGGGTGATGACCGATGACTATCCGTCCACGGGAATGGAATCCAGTGCTGCAAGTTTCGTGAAGCTGGCGGCAGCAGCGATCCCCATAGTCAACGTGGGCGTGGTAAGAAGGGCTCCCGCGGGTCGTGTTGGCGGGCATTCAGAGCACTGCCCAGGGTGCCCCTAACCACAGCCAACAACCAGGCTTTGCTCACTTCGGCTGGCCCGGGACTGAGAACCCCAGGCTGTGGAGGAGGTCACACTTCCTGTGGCCAAGACCCCAGACTTGGGGTCTCAGGCCTAAGGTGGGGAGACCCCAGCCTGGGGTCTCGGGGGGCCCCGTGTCATCTGGAGGACTGGACCCTGGGCGCTGCTCTTGGGGGATGAGTCCCCCGTGGCCATCTGTCCCTGGTGTCTCGCAGCCTCTGAGGTTTGCCGCCCCGCCTCTCCCCTGCAGAAGTCCCTGAAAATACTGGCCATAGGGTCTGCTGTCCCCTGACTCGGTGGCCTAACACATGGGCAGTTCCATCTGGGGGGTCCCATGCTGGCCTCCAGCCCCCCTGTGTGTGCCGGGTGCCAGGAACTGTGTCACCCCTCGGCCTCCCGAAGGCAGTTTGTCTCTCTCAACTGGGCTCCTCCCACGATGTCCCTCAGTTGTAGGGAGCCACTTTACAGGCCTGGCCCTTAACTCTGGTAAAACAGAGGCGGGCTTACATTTCCCGTAACCTGGTCGCCATTCCTGACAGTACTGACCTTACTGTTTCTGTTTTCACAAGCCAATGCACATGCCTGATGTGATAAATGGACATGCCACTGTCTGTAATTTACTACTGTCTGTACGGGGGTCCGGGCACGTATACCATACCCCCTCCTCCCAGCAGAAAGCGTAAGTGCTGTAGCTGCCAGTAGAATAAAGCTTTCCTCTTTCTCGCTGCTTTCTGGCTCTGTGTCTGCTCATTCGGCTGCGTCCCTTTCTCAGCCCCAGGAAGGGTCCTTCCTGCTGGACAGGACGGGACCCCCACACTCAGGCACCACCTTTCTGGGCTGAATTCTCACTGCCTCTAGGAAGTCTTCCAGGAGTGGAGCCTGGGCTCTGAACTCTCAGATGAAGGGTCTTTGCCCCTAGAGGGGGGTCTCCAGAAATGCTAATAGTGCCAGTAGGAGGGGGGCTGGCTGAGGGCAGTGTCAGAGCTCAGGGTCCTCTGCAGGTGGCCTTGGGGTCTGGCCACGCGGGGGCTGTGGTTCCTTTTCACAGACTCGCTGCCCCCCTGCCTGGCCACCCAGCGAGTCTTCCCACGGTGCCCCTCCAAGTGCTCTCTCAGAAAGGGAGGGGGAGATGAGCCGCCCTCTGAAAAGGTTCCTGTGCTTCTGGAAACTGCTTCCCCCTTGGGCGGGGCTGGGCGCCTGCAGCCAGGCTCTTTACTTGCACTTTCGGTCTGGCCGGGGCGGGACTTGCTCCTGGAGGCCTGCTGGTCACTGTCAGCCTGAGGTGAGGCTGCGGCTCTGCCACCTGCCACGGGGCCCCGGCAGATCAGCGAGGCTACGGAGGGCCTGGGGTCGGCTTCCTGACAGAGCCCGGACGGCCTTCGAGAGGGGACTGCCGGCCTCGGCCGTCTCTGACCTCGGGGCCCGCTTTAAGCTTTCCAAATGGCCTGAGGGTGGCCACCTGGGGGTGGCGAGCTCTGCCCTGTCCTGCCCTGCCCTGGCGCCCGTCGTTAGTCCGTGGGGGCCTGTCCCCCTGAGCCCTCCATCTCCGGACGCAGGCGGGAGCTGTGAAATGGGGGAGGGGCGTCAGGAGTCTGAGCTGCCAGAGAGAGAGCTCTGGGGCCTGGAGCTGGGGGGACCATGACTGGCTGCTGGTCACCAGGGGACAGAAACCCCGTGCCAAGCAAGGGCCTGGGGGCAGGGGACAGCTGGGAGGCTGCGGCTGCTGGGCAGGAGGGAGGAAAGAGCAGCCCCCAGGCTGGTCCTGGGCTCCAGGAGGGGCTGTTCGGCCTTGGGTCTCCTCGGGGTCCCTCCATGCTGTGATGGTGGCCGGGTGATGACCGATGACCGGGTGTCCGTCCGTAGGAGCGAGACCCAGCAGCGAGAAGATGACGGCAGGAGAGGTCCCTGTGATCTCCTTATCCCTGGTGAGAAGGACGCCTGCGGGCAGGGTGGGCGCCTAGGGCCCGAGCACCGCCCAGGTGCCCCGAACCCCAGCCACCAACCAGGCTTCGCCCACTGCTGCCCCTGCTGGGACGGAGAGCCCAGCGGCTGTGGAGGGGGTCCCCGCTTCCTTGTGGCTGAGAACCCAGGACGCCTGAGGTGGGGAGACCCCAGCCCGGGGGCCTTGGGGCCCTCATGTTATGGGGAACTGAGCCCTGGGAGCTGCTCTTGGGAAACTGAGTCCCTCTGCCCCGTGGTCATCTGTCCCTGCGTGTGCCACAGTCTCTGAGGTTCACCGCCCCGCCTCTCCCCTGCAGAGAGTGGCCCAGATGTCGTTAAATGTAATCGCCACAGGGGCTGCCGCCATGTGGCCATGTGCCTGCGTCCTGATGGTGGGCTGCATCGTCGGTGGGGTCACCTACTACCACGTGAAGAAGGTCAGGCGCAGGCCTGGGACGGGGCAGGGCCGGGGGCCGTTCCCAATCAGCTCTGAGGTGACCCGGCCCTTTCCTTTGCAGCTTAACAAGAACAAATAATATTACAGAAGCTGCAGCGATGGCCAGCGGCAGGCTGGCACAGGACACCCCTCCCGGAGGGCACAGGTCCTCCCCAACACGGCTTCTGGGTGTCCAAACTCATTAAAGCCGGAACTGCAGCCTGTCGTGTGTCTGATCCGTCCGCGCCTGCCCCGGGCTGCCTTGTCCTGCAGCTCTGCGGGCCCAGCCCTTCCGGGCAGTGTCCAGGGCAGGAGAGAGGAAAGGGCTCATCCCCACAGGGCGCCCCCAAAGGAACCCCAGGCGCTGGGCTCCTCTGCAAGGGGACCTCCAGGGCCCGGGGACCCGCCCCATCCCTCCTGGAGAGCCGGTGCCAGGCAGGCTGGAGAGGAGAGGCGGGAGGGGGTCTCAGGCCCACAACACAAGGAATTTGGTTTGAAGGGCGGGGCGGGGGGGCAGGCTTGTCACTCAGGCACTCCTAGGGAATGGGACAAAGTCCCAGTTCCCAGGCCTTCCACCCTTTTGTTTGTTGGTTGTTGTTTTTTATAAGCATTTAATATCCAATAAGTCTCTCAATGAGACATTACTGGTGCCTGCTGGAGCAGATCGATGAGCAATGGGATGACAGTGACAGTGACAGTTAAGCATTTAATATTTGTTTTTATTTTTTATTTATTTATTTTTTATTTGTTGTATTGAATCGCCATGTGGAAAGTTACAAGGCTTTCAGGCTTAAGTCTCAGTTATACAATGCTCGAACACCCATCCCTTCACCAGTGCACATATTCCACCACCAAGAACCACAGTCAAACTCCCCACCCCGCCGTTTGTTTTGTTTTTTTTTTTTTTGCCTTTTGGGTCACACCCGGCGATGCACAGAGGTTACTCCTGGCTCTGCACTCAGGAATTACCCCCTGGCAGTGTTTAGGGGACCATATGGGCTGCTGGGAATCGAACCCGGGTCAGTCGTGTGCAAGGCAAACGCCCCACCCGCTGTGCTATTTCTCCAGCCCCGTTCATCCAACCCCTCTGGACGGGGCCTGTGTGCCAGGCAGTGCTTGGCCCCTCAGCTACTCCCTACAGTCTCTCTGCAGGGGTCTGTCCCCGAGGCCTCCAGCCCTCTGAAGAATCCCTATCTAGTTTGTGCCCTCCCCCACCCTCTCACCTCCTCCAGGAAGCCTTCCTGGACAGATACTTCCCAGGATCAAGCTCCCTGCTCGTTCTCTTGCTGAGAGCAGTAGTTCCAGGGTTCGGGGGGGGGGGGCCTTCAGTCTGGTGGGGGTCCCTCCCAGGGGGACCTGGGGTTTCCTTGCGTGCCTAGAGGGAGGTGTGGGGGTGATGGAGAACCAGAGTCCCTCCTGGCCCCAGGGTGCCACCCCTGCTGCTGTGGTCTCCCAGGGTCCCTCCGTCAGAGGCCGGAAGGGGGGCGCTGGCCTTCTCCTGTCCTCTGAGAACTGCAGCGGGGCACAGGAAGCAGCTGTTTACAAAAGCAGTTTCCGCTTCTCGGGTCACCCAGGCCTGACTTCGGGTCCGCGTCCGTCCTTGAACCGGTGAGCTGTGGGAGCACTGTTCCTGGAAGCAGCTCTGTCCCCCAGGCCGCTGGGGCCCGCTGCGGGCTCGGGCACGAGGAAAGCTCAGCCTTTGGGTAGAAACTGTGAGGGGCGGGGGGAGTACCAAGGCCCAGCACCTGTTCCTGGAGTAGCCCGGACACACACAGGTCACGAGATGCTCCGAGCTGCAGCTGGGGGCCGCGTCTGCACACAGGGACCCCAGGCCCGCGGGCGCTATCGCTCGGCGCTCCCCACTCCCCTTTTCAAGGACCCCCGTTCTTGGGCTTTGGGCCAAGGAGACGAGCAGAATTTCACCACGATCTCCGTCACTAATGGCGTGTACAGGGGCCCGTTTCCACGTTAGGGCACAATCACAGATCGGGGGCCCAGGGTTTTGCTCTCTCAGCATAAGAAGTTCAGGCCAGATGGATGGCTCCGGGGTTCAGGTGATCGGCTGGCATGTGGCCGACCCTGGCACTGCACGGTGCCCTGGGCCATGCAGGAGTGATCCCTGAGCACAGAGCCAGGAGTCAGCTCTGTCCACTGCCAGGTACAGCCCCAAACCCGGCAATAAAAGAAGAAAATGTTCAAGGAACACAAGCACATACAATCCCGTTGGCCCCGATCCTCGGGTCCTGCACAGATGGCCGTGGGCAGCTCGAACCAAATAAAACAGCCTTTATTTACAGGGGAAGGAAGCAGGGGGGGGTGGATGCGCCCCCCGGAGCTCAGGACAGGCGTTTCGAGGAGAGAGAAAGCAGCGAGCGCCAGGAAAACCAGGAAGGCCAGAACATGGAGGGGCAGGAAGGGCCCGAGGTCCCGCCTTCCCTCTTCCTGTCCATCCTCCTCCCCAATTCCTGACTGAGGTCCTGGTCACCTGTGGCCTTGAGCAGGTCGCCATGGTAACTGTGGCTGTTTGTTCAAGTGTGCTGTGGTTGTTGCTTCGCTCCCTGGGCAGGACTTTGCTCAGCCTCACCTAGGACCCAGGACTGACCCGGCCCGGGTTCCCCGCCCCCGCCCCAGCAAGGACAGCGCCTGCCCGCTGCCCCGCCTGCTGGTTACTCCTGTGGGGGAGTATGACGGATGGGGGCCGTGAGCCACACATTCTATATGTTTATACAAAATGTAAATTATTTTATTAAAAAATTTGGTGGGGGCTGGAGTGTTAGCACAGCGGGTAGGGCGTTTGCCTTGCACACGACTGACCCAGGTTCTATTCCCAGTATCCCTAATGGTCCCCCGAGCACCGCCAGGAGTAATTCCTGAGTGCAGAGTCAGGAGTAACCCCTGTGCATTGCCGGGTGTGACCCAAAAAGCAATAAATAAATAAATAAATAAATAAATACGGTGTTGGGGTCACACCCAAACAGTGCTAGGATTAACTCCTGCCTCTGTGCTCAGGGATCACTCTTGGTGGGCTCCGAGGACCGTATGGTGTTAGGGTCGAGAAGGCCTCGACCTAGGGAGGCGCAGAGGAGCGACACCAAGGCAGCTCTTTCTGCAACAGCAAGCTGGGGCTCTGCAGCATACCCGAAGATCAGGCAGAGGCTGAGAGCCCTGAGCAAGGGGAGCGTATAGTTTTTATACACTTTTTAAACAAAGGCTTGGCACAGAGCCACAATCACAGTGACCTCTTTACACAGTTACAGTTCCTGGTATGCTCTACACAGTCTTCAGCTAGCCATATCTTATCATCCGGGGGCAGCTGAGGGTTAGGCGGCTGTGAAACTAAGGCAAAACAGTTCTCTCCTTTGTTAACCACAAGCATAATTCAAGGACATTACAGAAAAGCAAGTTAGCAGAAGCGCCACACAATTTAACTCTTTCAGCTCCGGACCTCTTCAATGGGATCCTGGGGATTGAACCCAGATCAACTGTGTGAAAGGCTATGTTGTACTATCACTCCCAGCCTTTATTTATTTTCATTTTGCTTTTTTTTTGGGGGGGTCACACCCAATGATGCTCAGGGCTTGGTTACTCCTGACTCTGCACTCCTGGTGATGGTCAGGGGACCGTATAAGATGCTGGAGGCCAAAACCCCAGTTGGCCACATGCAAGACAAAGGCCCTCCCCGTGGTACCATTGCTCCAATAGGCCCTTTACCTTTGTTTTTGGTTTACAGACCACACCTGGCAGGGCAGGGGGAGAGGCTTCTCCTAGTTCGGTGCTCTGGAGTTGTGCCCAGTGGTCCTCAGGGGAACATGCAGGGCCCAAGGTTGAAAGCTGAAAGACTAGGGCAATAGTACAGCGGGGAGGGCTGTACTTGCATCTGGCAAGTACAACCCAGATTCGATTCCCAGCATCCTCCAGTAGATCCTTGAGCACCAGAAGTGATCCCTGAGCACAGAGCCAGGAGTAGCTTCTGACATCAGCATCACCAGGTGTGGTCCAAAAAAACAAACCGAAACAAGGTTAGAAGCTGAAGCTCCTACATGCAAGGCAGTTTTGAATATGACCCCAAGACCAAAGCAAGCAAAAACCCAGGAGCTGGAGCCCGGCTGAGGCCAAGCTGTGAATGATCTAAGAGTCGGTTGGAGAGATAGTCCAGGCGGGAGAGATAGTCCAGGCTAGAGAGATAGTCCAGGCTGGAGAGACAGCACCGCTGGAGAGATAGCACCAGCTAGAGAGATAGTCCAGGCGGGAGAGATAGCCCAGGCTAGACAGATAGTCCAGGCGGGAGAGATAGTCCAGGTGGGAGAGGTAGTCCAGGCTAGAGAGATAGTCCAGGCTGGAGAGATAGTCCAGGTTGGAGGGACAGCACTGTCTGGAGAGACAGCACCTGCTGGAGAGACAGCACCGAGGTTAGGGCTCTTGCCTCCTGCACAGCCAGCTTGCCTCCATCCTCGCCATCCTCGCCACCGTGAGTGGGTGTCTGCGGATCTGTGCAGGGAGGGCGGGGTGCAAACAGCCCCCACTCATGCTGACACCTTCCCTGTTCTCACAGTGGAACTCAGGCTCCAGCCGGGCTAGGCAGGCGCTGGCACCGAGGCTCCTCCCAGCCCCACGTCCAGGTGAGAGCAGGTCCAGACTCAGGTGCCAACCTTGGAGACTTCCCAGTGGAACCTCGGGGAGGCCTGGAGGGGACAAGCGTGGTCCATGTGCAGACTGGTGTGCGCCGGGACCCCCTCGCCACTGGCCACCGCCCCCTGGAAGCAGGTGCATTCTGCAGGGGCGCTGCCAGTTCCTGGGAGAAGGGAAGAACGGAGAGGATCTTTTGTGGGAGAGGGCCACACCCAGGGATGCTCAGGGTTCCTCCTGGCTCTGCACTTCAGGAATTGCTCCTGGCAGTGCTCGGGGACCATATGGGATGCCGGGGATTGAACCCAGGTTGGCTATGGGCCAGGCAGGCGCCCTCCCCGCTGTACTGTCGCTCTGGGCCTGTTCTGCAGGAGCGGCAGCGAGGGGCAAACCGAGCGGAGCCGTGAGCAAGTCCAGCGTGGCCTGGGCGGGCTGGCCCCACCGCACCCTTGGGTTGCGCCTTCTCTCTCCGCCTGATGGTGCAGGCGCCAAGTCCTGGCAGTTGTCACGGTCACTCCCACTCACTGCCTGGGAAGTGCGTCCATTTCAGATGATTCCGGATGAACAGTCAAAAATTACTTTATTCCGCCCCGTCCTGAGCCCACAGCTCGGCGCTGTTCTCTCTGTGCAAAGGGGAACTCAGGAGCTCACAAGCCTCTGAACTGTGGTTTCCCGAGGCAAGGGCCTGTGGCTGGCAGGAGCCGCCGGTGCCTCACCACTCGCTGCACGGAGACTTCCCGGGCACTGGGGCTCAGGCCCACCCTGTGGTGCCCCGGGCACCCTAGAGGGTTCGGATCTGGGCTGGCCACACGCTCAGCAAGTACTTTACCACTTTACTATCACTCCAGCTCCCGAAACACTTCTTCATTTTAATCTTCTTTATTTTTATATTCTGGGCCTCTGAGAAGTGCTCCAGGGGCCCTGGGGAGCACTCCCTGCGTTTCTGGTCTCCTGGACCCAACAGCCCCAGGAACGAGGCACTGCTGTGTCCTCCTGGGAAGACCCCCAGGGCTGCATCCAGGGCTGGGGGCACTGGGCAGCACTGGGGTGAACCAAAGTAAGGCATGCTCTCTCTCCATCCCCCAGCAGGTTTGTTTCTTCAAAAATGATTTGGTTTTGGGGCTGGAGTGATATCACAGCGGGTAGGGCGTTTGCCTTGCACGTGGCTGACCCGGGTTCGATTCCCAGCATCCCATTGGTTCCCTAAGCACCGCCAGGGGTAGTTCCTGAGTGCAGAGCCAGGGGTGACCCCTGTGCATCGCCAGGTGTGACCCAAAAAGAAAACAAAAAAAAAATATTTGGTTTTGGGCCACAGCGTGCAGTGTTCAGGGCTTAGTCCTGGTCCTGCACGCAGTGGCCACTCCACGGGAGTGGATCAAACCCCGTTAGGCCGTGTGCAAGGCAGGCGCTCTCTGCACCGCACTCTCTCCAGCCCCATAAAAGGTTCAGCTTTAGTGTTTGTTTTATTAATTTGCTTTCTTTGACCGCTTTTAGGAATTTCAATAATCAGGGATGTCAGAAAATTATAAAGATTTTTATTACATATTAAAATGAAGGGCTGGAGCCATAGCACAGCAGGTAGGGCATTTG
Source organism: Sorex araneus (assembly GCF_027595985.1). NCBI lineage: Eukaryota > Metazoa > Chordata > Mammalia > Eulipotyphla > Soricidae > Sorex > Sorex araneus. Next base: position 221,707,740 of record NC_073305.1, on the reverse strand, counting down.
CCTTGCACGCAGCCGACCCGGGTTTGATCCTCCGCCCCTCTTGGAGAGCCCGGCAAGCTACCGAGAGTATCCTGCCTGCATGGCAGAGCCTGGCAAGCTCCTGGTGGTGTATTCGATCTGCTAAAAACAGTAACAAGTCTCACAATGGAGACTTGACTGGTGCCCGCTTGAGCAAATTGATGAGCAACGGGATGACAGTGATGACAGTGATGATTAAAATGAACAGCAACTCGAAGTCCGGGGTGATTGATAGATAACGCCAATGTGTGTGGGGGCTGGGCGATTGACAGGGCAGCGGCTCAGGAACTGAGGCCCCAAGACAGGATTCTGGACCATGGACGTGTCAGGGCTGAGGGGTCAAAGGGCAAATACTCTGACTGGACACCCAGGCAGCACAAGAGGTGGGAGCCGGTTGCCCAGACCGGGAGAGACAGCTCCAGCGGCGCCTCGGAGAGAGAGCAGGAGGCCGAGGAGCTGCAGGGGAACTGGGTGGGCTGCGAGGGGCCCGGGAGGGCCTGCCTAGAGCTGCTCTCCCCAAGCACGCGAGTGGGACGTCCCTGCTCCACGGCCCAGGAGCCCAGCCCCGAGGGCCCCCGCGCGGCTAGCGGCCACGCTGACCGAGGCGGAGGCCGGCTGGGGTCATGCGGGGCCACTACCACCGACCACCCACTCACTGTCGCAGGACAGTGAGGGCGATCCCGTCCACTCCTGTGTGGTGGCTGTGGAAGCACAAGCGTCCAGCGGCTGCGATCCCTGAGCGAGGGCTGAACCCGGGCGACCGCGGCTGGACCAGCGGCGAGGCGGAGCAAGGAACGAGGGCTGGGCCAATGGGTGCGGCAGGGACCTGGGCGGGGAGGGTCCAGGGCTGGGCGATGCAGGCGGAGCCGGACACGGGCCGGGGCGGGGCCGTGCGAAGGATGCTGGCCCCCAGGCCGGCACGGCCCGTCCCTCCGCTCGCTCGCGCGGACCTTTGCGTGGACACCGACGCGTCCTCGCGGGGACCCGGGGCAGAGCCCGGGGGTCTGGGGAAGCCGCGCCCCTCCTGGAGCTGGCAGAGCGCCCCCAGGGCTGGACTCCGCACTGGGTCGCCCACAGCCCGCCCTGTCCCTTCCCCCCAATCCCGAGCCGGGCCCTCCCCTGTCTCGGGGCGCCGATTGGCCGGCCGGCACCTGGGCAGCGCGCGGGGAGGACCCGGAGCGAGCGTCGCCCTGGGAATGGCCCCGGCCCCGTGCGCAGGCGCCCGCCGTGACCCCAGCCCGGGTGGCGGCCGAGGGAGCCGGCGAGGCAGGATCCCCGGTGCCCGGTGAGGTCGGTCCCTGGGAGGGGTCCGAGGCCGATGGGGCGCCCCGGACTGGCCCTTGCTCATCCCGCGGGCGGGGGCGGGCGGGGGCAGGTGTGCCCCCGAGGTGCGGTGCAGGGGGAAGCAGGAGGGGCAGGGCCGCAGCGGGGGTCGGCAGGCACATTCGTGTTGGGGGTACCGGGTGCTGTTACAGGGAGCCCCCACTCTGGGGAGCTCTCTCCTTTCGAGGGTCGCTCCACTCGGAGAATCTTCCAGAAAGGACGAGTCCCTGCAGGCTTTCCGCTCAGCCGTGAGGGCACTGGGCTGGTGGTGGAGGGGTGGGCGTCCTGCAGCAGGACTTTCGGACCAAGATTCCGCTGGGCGGCCCAGAAGCCGGGACCCCTGGCTAAGCACAGCCCGTCCCCAAAAGAAAGCCTGGGAAAGTCACCGAGTCCCCATCATGGGGCTGACCTGCCTGAGACAGTTGGGCCAGGCCTGCTGTGGCCTCCGTCGTCCCCTTACCTTTTGAACCTCACAAACGAGGACTCACCCGTGTACTGTGGCTGCTGCGCTGACACCCCATATGGGGGTGGCTGGGTCCAGAGCCAGGAGTAACCCCTGCGCATGGCCGCGTGTCAGCCTCCCCCAGTTTGGGAAAGTAGTTTGGAGAAGTAGCTGAGTGTTACCTGTGCGAGGTTCGGAAACCCTTAGCCCCGGGGTCCGAACCTGACCAAGTTTCACTGGGGTAGAATCTGGGGGTGGGGGCTGGAGTGGGGAGCCCCAGGCCGCGGGCAGTCCGTGAAGCCTTTGTTGGCCGGTGAATTTGGGGACCAGCCTCGACTGTGCTCACAGCAGCGGCCGCCTCTCTCTGTGCCTGTATGCAACACCCTCCGCACAGAACCTTTTCCTTTGGTTTTGGGGCCACACCCAGTTTACCCCTGACTCAGGGACCATCTGGGTCCTGGGGTCAGGACCATGCAAGGCCAGAGCCCCGCCCACTCTCCTGCCCCTCAGGGCCCCCAGAGGGCTCTTCCTCACACCAGTGGTCTTGGCGCACTTGCTCCTGAGTCTGTCCGCACAACCCCACGCTGTCCGTCTGTCCTTACTGAGTTTTGCTGCCTTGATCACTGTAGACAGGCAAGTCTAACCCTCCTGCTTGGCTGATTTTCCAGATTGTTTCGGCTGTTCACTCCTGGGGATCAAAACCTGGCCCGCTGGTGCTTGGGCAAGCTCTGTACCTGTTACCATGGGCCACAACCATGGGAGGGGCCTCTCTGGGGCCCAAAGCTGTTTAATCATGGTCATTTAACGTTTTAGAAGCCTTCTTTTTTGCTTTTATTTATTTATTTATTTATTGCGATGCACAGGGTTACTCCTGTCTCTTCGCTCAGGAATTCCTCCTATCGGTGCTCATAAGGGAGCATATGGGATGCTGGGAATTGAACCCGGGTCTGTTGCATGCAAAGGCAAAAGCCCTACCCGGCTGTGCTATCCCTCCAGCTCCTGTCTGCCCCTTTTGCATTCTCCTTGCTAATTTGAGGAAAAGGTCAGGCCTTAAACAGTCCCAACACTGGCTCATTTGAAAGGAGCTATATTGCCACCTGGTGGCCCTTCCAGAACATTGCTGCTCAAGCTTTTAAGTTTGCTTTTCCGCACCTCCCACCAGCCCTGGCAATTTCGAACATATGTCTGGTCTCTGACGGGTGGTTTCTAGCCTAGTAAGTGACAAGGGAGAAGAAAATACAATTATATGGAATATTTTCTTGGAGGAGTAATGTAGAAAGCCACAGTGCATAAATGAAGGCTAGAGTGGCTGCCACCCTCATTCTTACAGGATTGTGGAGATGATTATTCTCTATAACTCCTTGTAGTTGAATAATTAAAAATAGGGCTGGAGCAATAGAATAGCGGGTAGGGTGCTTGCCTTGAACGTGGTCTCCCTGGGCTATATCCCGGGCATTCCATTTGGTCCCCCAAGTACCGCCAGGAGTAATTTCTGAGGCAGAGCCAGGAGTAAGCCCTGAGCATCACCAGGTGTGACCCTCAAACACACAAATTTTAAATAACTTCATTTCAAACTAAATCAACCCTTTCCTTTGATCAGAAAATCAAATCTAGGGCCGTAGGTGCGGGTCAGCGGTGGAAACTCTGAGCCCGCAAGTGCTGCCAGATCTGATCTGTCACCAAGCGCAGAAAGACACAGGTATCTTGAAAAATTAATAAGGCTTGGAGAGTTGATATATTCTTTAAAATCCACTAAATCTGGGAGAGATAGCGCAGTGGGTAGAGTATCGGCCTTGCCTGTTGCTGACCTGGGTTCAATTCCTGGTGGTACTACATAACGTCCTCCAAGCCCTGCCAGGAGTGATCCCTGAGCACAGAGCTAAGAGTAAGCACTGCCGCCCGTGTGCCCCTTCCCCCACCCCACCCCCAAACCAAACCAAAGGCAAGCACAAACAAACAAACACGGAGGTTGAGTAAATAGCTCCGAAGTTCTTTCTCCTTTCTGGCTCTCCCTTAACCAGGGCTCTGCGCTTGTAACACCCAAAGGAGCAATTGCAAGTGGGTTTTGGGGTTTGTGTTTTTGTTTGCTTGGGGGCCACTCCCGGAGATGCTCTGGGATCAGTCCTGGCGGGGACTGGGCACCAGATAGGGTCCCGGGATCGAACCCCTGTGAGCCGTTCCTGCCTCTGTGAGCGGGTTCTGACTGAGTTGGCCTGGTTGCCGAGGCTGCGGGTCGGACACGGGGGCGCCCCTCGCAGGGACGGTCGTGACCGTGGCCAGGAAAAAGATCGTTTTGGTCGACCGGGTCTCTGCGAGCCAGGCTGGCTGGGATGCCACCTGAGCGCGGTGGGCGGGAGCCGCAGCCTGCCGGGGGGCGGGGCGGGGCCTAGCGGCGGGGCAGGGCTTGGCGGCGGGGCGAGGCCGGGGGCGGGGCGGGTCTGCCTCCTTCATTCATTGATTCTTTCCGGGGGCGGGCTGCTGGCGGACTGACGTGCGACTCGGGCCAATCAGCACGCAGAACCGGGATGGCCGAACTGGAACACCCACAGGAGGAGCTGGGCTGGACTGAGGGGACTTGATTGGACGCTGGTCAAGAGGTTCGGGTAGGGGACGCACGTTACCAAGCAGCTCTTTGAGGGCTGCCCCAGAAGAGCCTCACCTCTGTCACAGATCAAGAGGTCTCTTGGCTAGTAACCAGGGAGTGGGGGAGAGAGAGAGTTGTTGGGGACAAAGAACCAGCTCCTCCATGTCAGTCATCCTAGTGCCTCTCGTGGGTGACAGGCGAGGGCCACCTGAGGGTGCTGGGCATGGATGCCCACAGCCAGGCCCTGAGACAGCTCCCAGGGAGCACATGCTTTCATCTGTCACGCAGGATATTGGCACCCTGTGGTCACCCCCGCCCCCAACACTACGGGAGACATGACCCCCCGAGGAGGGTGAATGCAGCAGGTAAGGGCGCTTGCCTTGCACCAGGCACACCGGCTTCCATGCCTGGCACCCCATATGGTCCCCTGGGTCCCGCCAGGAGTGATCAGAGGCAGGAGTGAGCCCTGGGCATCGCTGAGTGTGGCAATAAGAGTAAATAAAAAGTGAACTCATCCTAAACTAAGTTCCTCCCTGGTTGGGTCTTCCCTTTCCCTTCTACTTTCCAATAAACCTTCCTCCTTTCTATAAATAAATAAATAAATATGTGCACCCGCCATGGGGCCAGAGCAATAAATGGCACAGCAGCGGGGCAGTCATTTGCCCGCCCGGGTTCAGTTCCGCAGCATCCACATCATCCCCTGAGCACAGAGCCAGGATTGAGTCCCGAGTCCCACAGGTGTGGCCCAAAACCAAAACCCAAGCACCGCCTGCTGGAGGCTCTGTGCTGAGCCCCCATGCCAGGTGCCAGTGCCCCTGCTCAGTGCTCAGACGCCCCGTCCTGCAGGAGCCCACACACCTCAGTGCTGTGCCGCAGCAAGTGGTAGCGATGTGCCATAGGAGGAGGCTTGGGAGTTCGGGACACAATTCAGGGACCACCTCCCCACCACGTGGTCACCCCCCACCCCTGAGAGCCATGCATTTGGCGTATGGGATGGACAGGGATGGCAGACGGTGGGGGGCAGCCTCCCCATGTCCCCTGCTCCTGCACTGACCTGTTTCGCTCCTTCCTGCCAGGAAGCCAGAGGTGGGAACCAAGTTCTAGGGCCGGAGTGGGGCGGGGGGCCAGGCCACCGGTCCCAGAATGCCCCTTCCCGAGCCCAGCGAGCAGGATGCCGCCAGCGGGCTGGCAGGCCAGGAGCCCGAGACCCCTGGCGCGGAGGTGGTCCCAGCGACCCCCAGGAAACCCAGGAAGTTCTCCAAACTGGTCCTGCTGACGGCATCCAAAGACAGTGACCAGATGGCCAGCGTGAAGCGCCAGGGCGTGCACTGCATCATGTCCCTGGGCGTGCCCGGCACGGCCACGCTAACCAAGGCCCTGCTCCAGATCAACCCACAGCGCGCCATTGAGGCCCCGCAGCCTCAGCCTGAGCGGAAACGCCTCAAGCTGGACCCAGGTGAGCGCCATCTGCGCGCAGGACACAGCGACACCCCCACCTCTGTGCCCAGAGTTTGCTGCTAAAGAAGCTCTGGGGCCCTGTGTGGGGGGGACCGTGATGCAGCCCCGGGCCAGCCCCTCTGCGCCCTCCTTCCAGTCACCCCAGCCTGACGCGCCCCTTTCTCTTCCAGATGGGGAAGAAGATGGAAGCTTGGCAGGGCTCAGTGCTCCCAACTCCTCAGCACACGAGGAGGGGTCCACTGCGCCCACGGCACCCACGGGGACCCCTCAGCCCTGATGCCCGTGAGGTCCCGGCAGCCCATGACCTGGCCTCTGACTTCAGCTACCCCTGGGCCCCTGGCAGCTCCTTCCCCCGGCCTAGAGTTAAGTCTTTCCTGACTCAAGTTTCTTTTGTAAGCAGGGAAAAAAATCCAGAAAGTGAATAAAAGCGAAAGTAAAACCTAAGACTCACTTGGCCAGTGCCCGTGCTGTGGGCGGGCGCTTAACCCTGGCCCCTGGGGTGCCCGCCCGAGCCTCACAGTTTTCATGGTACTGATTAGGGTCCTCAGGCCCTCTAGCCTGGGGTCTCCTCCTGTCCAGCCTCCCTGGAACCCCAGCCTGCAGCTTCCCGGGGTCCTTCTCCCTGAGAACTTGGGTCTGGGGGTTCCAACTCTGAACACTGGGAAATAAGACCCCAACTCCCCTCCAGGTCGGCCCCCCAGAGGCCTAGGCTGAGCCCGACAGCCGCCGCGCAGGACCCTGCATTCAGGAGCCTGAGGGCTGTGCCTGGGGCGGCAAGGCTTGGTGTCCCCAGGAGTGTCCCGGCAGGAAGCCCCACGCTGTGGGGCCTGCGTCAAGGGCCTCACTGACTTTGGGCTCCCCAACAGTGCTCGGGAGCCCGGGGCTGTTCCTGCCCAGCTCAGCCCAGCAGTGTCAGTCCTGCCGGGAAAGGGCTCAGGGCATCATGGTGTGCCAGGCACAAGCTACAGCCCTCTGAGCACGCGGCCAGCTCGGGTTTGATTCTCAGCATCCCGTACAACCCCCTGAGCACCGCCAAGAGTGGTTCCTGAGTGCAGAACCAGGAGTAAGCCCCGAGAACTGCAGGGTGTGGCCCCAAAAAGGAAAAAATTTAAAAATCCTGAGGGTGATAGTACAGCAGCCTCTGTGCCAGCCACCTAAGCCTGTGCACAGCCTGTGTCCTTCCTCCTGGGCACTCAGGTGCCCCTGGTTAGAACTGGATCACAGAGACTGTCCAGCCCGACGTGCCACACACCCCGCAGTCCGGGGCCAGTGTGTCGGGTCAGCTCCGGGGTCCGGCGTGCAGGGGTGTCCTCTGCCAGCTGGTACTTCCGCCTCCTGCAGCCCTTCTCCCAGCGACCCATCCCTGCGCACAGCAGCTGTGGCCCCCAAACAATAGCAAAATAATTATCTACTTTGCAAGGTAAAGTGTTTAAAAGCTTTCTCTTACTGGCTTCCAATAACTAAGGTCTCTGATAGTTTGGGTAGGCCACAGCCCATAGTCCAGAGCTTGCTTCTGGCTCTGTGCTTCGGCGTTACTGCCGGAGGTGCTCGGGGGACGCGTTAGCACGAGGGATCAAACCAGGGTCAGCTGTGGGCACGGTAAGCGCCTTAACCGCGGCACTATTTCTTCAGTGGTAGTGTGTATTGTCAAGGTCAAACAGGAGGGGCGGGGATGGGGCCACACGTGGCAGTGCTCAGGAATCACTCCTGACACGAGCACCAGGTGCTGGCCATGGAGCTGCAGTGTGCAAGGCAAGCGTCTTACTTGTTGTACTACCCCGAACGAGATTTTCGGTCTGTTTTTGTTTTTTTGCAGTCTCCTTGCCTTAAGAGCTTTCCCTTTTGGGCCCTTAAAGTCACTCAGAGTTCTGGAACACGTACTTTGCATGCCAGAGGCCCTGTTTCTACCCCCAGTACCACACCAGGAGCCACTGCAGAGCACTGTGCCGGGCGAGCCATCTCCTCCTTGGTTTGTGTCTATCATTATCAACTCTAGAGGTTAAACTACAGAATATAGATTAAACAACAAAACTATGTTTTCTTGGTTCTCTTACTTCCATGAGAATAACCTTGATTAGCTAATTAAGTTCAAAGTTTTCTAAGAGTACTTAATTTTGTAGGGCTGGAGCGATAGCACAGCAGTTAGGGTGTTTGCCTTGCATGCAGCCAACCCGGGTTCGATTCCCCGTCCCTCTTGGAGAGGCCAGCAAGCTGCCAAGAGTATCCCGCCCGCACGGCGTATTCGATATGCCAAAAACAGTAACAACAAGTCTCACAATGTAGACGTTACTGGTGCCCGCTTGAGCAAGTAGATGAACAAGGGGATGACAGTGCTATTATCAACTCCTTTTATTCAAGGTTATAGTTCATTGACGTCACTGGGGGGGGTATACGCGGTAATGCCGAGGATGGTTCCAGCATGGTGCTTTGATGCTACTCCTGTTGGAGCTCAGCGACCAATCTGGGGTCCTTCATGCAAAGGCCAAGTTCCAAACCCTTGAGTCATCTTCCTAAGGTCATGATTAATTTTGACTCAAGTTGGCGCAGGCTTAGAGTGGGACCAACAGATTTCAGTGAGGTGAGTCAGCAATGGCCTTACGCGGGTTACGGAAGGCGGACCCGGGAAAGGAGTCGGGATAGAATCCTGGGAGAGACCAGGGCGGCCCAATGAAGCCCCAAACGCCCGCTCCCACCCGCAGGCTCCGAACCGGGATGCCCAGACCCAGGGGCAGGGCCCGCCCCGAGGCACCGCCCAATCCGGTTCTGACCCCGCCTCCTCAGCGAGCAGTGGCCCCGCCCCCGTCTCCGATTGGCCAGTCCGCCCGCCGCACGGGGCGCAGGGGAAAATCCGGGGAGTGGATTTCCCCGGCGGAACGGAGCCCGCCCCGCCGCGCATGCTCGCTAGCTGACCGCTGGGGCGGTCCAGGAAGCGGGCTCCCCCGCGGGGTGGCGCGCGCCCCCGACGGCCAGCGGGGCTGCGCGCGCGGGCACGGGGCTCGCTCCCGGGAGGGCAGGTGGGGGCAGGGAGCGGGCTTCGGGTGGTGGCGGCCGGAGGGGCCTGGGCCGCGCGGGGTCGACTCCTGTGGCTGCAGCGTCCGAGGCCAGAGGACCCGCCGGGGCCGGGTCGCCGGAGAGGCAGGGCCCCCACTGCCGCCGCCGCCCGGCCGGTGCCCGGTGAGGACGGGTCCCAGCGGGTCGGGGAGGGTCCTGGATCCCTGGTCCCCGGCCGGACTCTCGTGGGAGTCCCGGAGCTGCGGATACTGGAGGAGGGGGTGGGGGTGGTCCCGCGGCCTCGCGCCCCTGTGCGGGGGTGGGGGGGAAGGGTGCCCCTCTGCTCCGCACCCGCAATTCGCCTCCTTACGCGCGCGCCCCCCACCCGCACCCACCGACCCACTGGACCGAGCCCCCCGTGTCAGGACCCCCCGTTGGCCCCTCCCAGGAGCGCCCGGGCCGGCACTGCCCACGGGCGCCGGGCTCGGAGGTCCCGGTGACCTTGCACTTCCCTGGTCGGGGCGAGCCCCGCTCCTCCGGCCGCGATGCTGGCTGCTCGCCGTGCCTCTCAAACTTTTCCCACTCGGCCCACGCGCGGAAAGATTCCTACTTGCATCCCGGTGCGGGCAGGAGAGGACTCGCGAGCGCGGGAGGCGGCCCGTGTGGAACCCGACCCCCGTGACGCAGCGCGGCTGCCTCCACCTCTGTCTCCTGCGCGTTCTGTCTGCGGAACCGGACAGTGGGTCTGCCCCGCTCGGAACCGCGCTAGCCCGGTCTTGCGTTTCCTTTGCGGGGATCGTTAGTCACAGGTGGCCTTCCAACTCCAAAGAGAGGGGGTTTTGTGGTTTGTTTGTTTTTTTAATTATTATTTTGACATTCCTGCCTGTGAGGGCAAAAATCATTTCCAGGATTTGCTTTGATTCCATCAAAGGTGCATGGGGTTCCTCTCCTCCCCGCAGACTAGGGCCGGGAGCGTGTGTGAGTTGAGCGTCTGTTTATGGCGCAGCCGAGATGGCTTTTATTGCGGAGATGATTGACGTGGAGCGTCAGGAGGTGTAAGCTACTGGCACAGGGAGCGAACCCTGCGGCTGAGAGGGTGATGGGTGGAGGCGCCGGGGGACCGTGGACCAGGGCAGGGAGCCCTGGGCAGGGTCTGAGCCAGGTGCCTGGGCGGGGCCAGGGCAGTGGAACTGGGCTCCAGGGCTGAAGCATTTGGTCATTTTACCCCTTAGGGGACGCTATTGGTTGGCGTTCACAGCAGGCTTTCATCGCCTGGAGGGCTGCTGGCGTGTGGCACGCAGGGCCAAGCGTGTGCTAAACAAGAGGATTTGGGCCACACCTGGCAGCGCTCATGGCTCACCCTGGCTCTGTGCCCAGGGACCACTCCGGGTGGGCTTAGGGGCCATACGAGGTACCAGGGGTCGAACCAGGCTCAGCCATGTGCAAGGCCAGTGCCCTCCACTCAGTCCTAGTGCTGTGGCCCAGAATTTCATGCCCACGGTCTCACTTGCCACTACGCCTCTCCTGCAGGTGCCCTTCAGGGTGATGGGATTGGCTGCGGGCATCCCCCCATCCAGGACCCCGGCAACGGTCCACGGCTCCGGCTGCTGCGACTCCCTCGCGTGAAGGTGAGACTGAGTCTGTGAGAGCCGTGCCCGGGGGCACACTGGGCCTGTCCTGTGGGTCTGCCCTGAGCCAGTGGTGCCAACCAGCGGGACAGCCCAGAGACCCCGGGCTCTGCACTCACCGGGGAGGGTGGGGCAGAAGCTTCCAGGCTCTCCAGCTTTCCTCTCGTCTGCCTGGTTCGAAACTACTCCACAGGCTGGGGAGCCAGCAGCGCGAGCTTAGACCCAGGCTCCTCAGGCGAGTGGCCCTGCTTGACCCCTGGCACTACATATGACCCCCTGAGCACCTCCAGGAGTGGCTCCTGACACAGAGCCAGGAATAGCCCCTGAGCTCTGCCCCCACGTCTACATTTTTATGTTTTGGTCATACCCGGCAGATGTCAGGATTGACTCCTGGCACAGTGCTCAGGGCTCTCTCCTGGCAGTGCTGGGATCGAATCCAGATCAGACACGCAAAGCCACCTGCCTGGGGTCTCCTGCTCAAATGTGCATTCAGGCACTGGGCAGTCCCAGCTGGACTGCTCCTCCCACGCAGAGAAACTCAAATGTTTGGGCCGGAGTGATAGTGCAGCGGGGAGGGCATTTACCTTGCACGCGGCCAACTTGGGTTTGATCCGAGGCATCCTATAGCATCCCCCGAGCACCCCCAGGATTACTCCTGAGTGCAGAGCCAGGAATAAGCCCTGAGCATCATCAGGTGCAACCCAAGAAGGAAAAAAAAACCCTCAATTGTTTTGGTTTGGAGGACACGCCTGGGTTGCTTCCGGGGGCATCTGGGGGAGTCGTGGTGCTGGGGGTGAAACCCTAGGCTTTTGAGCCATCTTTAGGGGGCCCCTAAGTCTTGTTTTGAAACGCTGGTCTGCGCTGATTTTCTCCATCTGGAGGCGCCGCATCGCCACCTTGTGGCTCTCCAGAGGATTGCCGCCGAGGCGGAGACTGGGTACCTGCGACTGGGCTGCGCTGCCATCTGCTCCACCGGAAGGGGAAAGAAATAGCAGACACGTGGGGACACTGTGTGCGCTGCAGAAGACAAAGCACGGTCCAGGCGCCCTGCAGGATGAAAATAGCTGCGCCCCGGAGCAGCTGTTCTCAGCGTTCTGGCCTTGACATTTCTTCAAACTCTTTTAGGGGTGGGGTTAATCCACCATTGTTTAGGGGTCACTCCTGAGCATGCTTGGGACTGAACCCAGGCCTCCTCTCCACACATCATGGCGCCCTTTGAGCCATCCCCCCACCTCTTACACTTTTTTTTTTTCTTTTTGGGTCACACCCGGTGATGCACAGGGGTTACGGTGCTTGGGGACCCTATGGGATGCTGGGAATCGAACCTGGGTCGGCCGCGTGCAAGGAAAACGGCCTCCTCGCTGTGCTATGGCTCCGGCCCCCCTTTAGATGCTTTTATATAGTTTTTACGGCATCATATTAGTGACCTACCAAGACATCCGCATGTATGATCCATGCCGGTCTCTGTGATGAGGAAATCCAGCGGCAGAGCGAAGTGCCGGGGAGGCGGCTCGCAGGAGGCTGGGCTGGGTCTGGAATAAGGTGGGCCGGAGCCATTGCCCACACTCCAGGCCAGAGCAGCCCCCGGGACCTGCAGCCCCGGGAGCCGCTCTCTGCCCTACCGAGGGGCAGGAAATGGGCATTTGGCTCTGACAGCAGCAAGAAGGGTCTTTTATTTTGGGGAATGGGGCACCCACAGCCAGTAGTGCTCACCAGTGTGCTCAGGAGTCTGGGGGGGCAGTACTGGGGCACCCACAGGGCTCCACCCACCTTGTCGGGGACCTCGGGACCAGGAGGCACCCGGCTCCTTGGTATCTCCTGACCCCTGAGTCTCCCCATCTGTGCACGGGCTCCTGGGGTCACTCCCAGAGGTGTCCAGGTGATGGGGGCTATGGCTGGCTCCTGGCTCGGGGGGCACAGGGCATGTGGGGGCCCCAAGAGCAGGCTTGGGGGTGGCAGGGCCTGGGTGTCTTACCCTAGCTGGAGGTCCATGCTGTGCCTCAGTCCCTGGTCAACTCCTGTCCAGTTGCTGGACAGTGGTCACCTGCCTTGGTGGCCCAAGTGAGTGAAAGGGCCTGGGAGAAGGAAAGGCGCCTCTCATCGCCTTCGGGGGCGGCTGCCTGTGGGAGGTGACCAGTGTCCCCCAGGCCAGTCAGCAGGTGGTGGGGTGGGACAGGGCCCCCGACACCCTGTCCCGAGCAGCTTCTCCTTTGTGGGACCCCATGTCCTGACCAAGCCCCCCTACATACGAGAGGGGGGACCCGGTCTCCAGCAGGCTCTGCTGAACCCCCTGCCAGGACGCTGGTGCCCCTGCTTGGTGCTCAGGTGGCCCGTCCCGGGCGGGAATGATGTGCCTCAGGAGGGGGCTGGGGGCTCGGGGCACAATCTGGGACCACCTAGCCTGCATGGTCGCCCCCACCCGCAAGCCATGCCTTTGCGTATGGACAGGGCTGTCACCTCCCCTCGTTGTTGCCGCTCCCGCACTGACCCGCTTCCCTCCTTCCTGCCAGGAAGCTGTTGGCGGGACCCCAGTGCTGGGGCCAGCGCGGGCGGGGCCGGGCTGCTGGTCCCACAATGCCCCTGCCGGAGTCCAGCGAGCAGGCCGCGAGTGGGCAGCCCGGCCAGAAGCTGAGCCCCGAGGCCCCTGGGTCCACCACCAACTCCAAGGACTTCTCCCCACTGGTCGTGCTGACCGTCTCCCCTGAGGGCAGCCATGAGGGGCCTGACAGTGGGCACCACGGCGCCTCCCTGGACCAGTCCGGCCCTGGCCCTCTGGCCAGCACCACCCCGATGCTGCCGACAGAGGGTCTGGGGGCGCCCCTCCAGCCAGGCCCGCGCACCCCCGAGCAGCAGCGTGGCAAGCAGGAGGCAGGTGGGTCCCCCGGCCTTGCCCCTCCCCGACGTGCCCCCCCCCCCGGTCCTCCTGGTCCTCCCCAGCGCCCCTGTCCCTGCAGCCCGGGCGCCGCTGGAGTTCCTGAGGACGCCGTTCGGGGGCCGCCTGCTGGTGCTCGAGTCCTTCCTGTACAAGCAGGAGAAGGCCGTGGGCGACCGCGTGTACTGGAAGTGCCGCCAGAGCGTGGGGCTGCGCTGCCGTGGCCGGGCCATCACGCGCGGGGCCCGCGCCACCCTCATGCACGGGCACTGCCACCCACCCGACAAGGAGGGCCTGGAGGCGCGGCGCCGGAGACAGAAGCTGCCCGGGCCGGGCCCACCGGAGACAGAGCCTGCCGCCGGCAGACGCGCCCCGGGGGAGGCCCAGGGCTACCGCCCCCTGTCCCTGCTGAGCCTGCCCCCCAAGAAGCGCCGCCTGAGGGTGGGGTTCGGTGAGTCCCGCGTAGTTTGGGGCTTTCCCTCTGCAGGGCCCCGTCACACGGCCCTTCTCGTGGTCCCCTCTCAGAGTCAGGGTGGCCCCAGCTGGGTTTTTGGCTCACGGGGTTCCTTGGCATCCCCTGCCCTGAGCAGCGACTGGCCCCCCGGGAGCTGGGAGGACCCAGAGCCCCTGACCTGGCTGCGTGCCAGGGCCCCAGGGCCCTCCCTGCGACTTCCAGAATGTTCTGAGTCTGCAGGGGCCTGCCTGGGCGCAGAAACTCGAGTGTCCACGGAGGCTGGGTGGCTCTGGAACTGGGCGCCTGGAGGAGGCCACTGTGCGGCCTGCCTGGCTCGGGTTCCGAGTCGCCCGCTGGGGGAACTGAGGAATTTCAGGTCATCCTGGGGTGACAGCCCACAGGTGGTGCATTTGGTGGGGACCGAAGGACAGAGATGCCTCCTGGTGTCCATTTACCAGGAACTGGAAGGCAGGTCCTGGGGCCCCAGGAATGGCTGAGAGAAAGGGGGTCACTGTCCAGTTAGGGGAGAGGGTCGAGATGAAGGGCCAGGGACCTAGTAGGGACAGGGTTCGAGGCGGAATCAGTTCGGCCCTTTTAGTGTGTGACCTGGCCATGACTTCAGCGGACCTGGGACCTTAAACTGCCCTGCGATGTGGGAGAGTTTGGGGGGCAGTGCCTGGACCAGGTCCCGGTGGGTGCAGAGGGGTGGGCTGGCCGTCCCGCCGTCCGACGCCTGTCCCTCGCCCAGGAGAGCCCTGGGGCCTGGAGTTCCTGCGCACCAGCTACGGGGGCAGCTTCCTGGTGCACCAGTCGTTCCTGTACAAGCGTGAGAAGGCCGTGGGGGACAAGGTGTACTGGACGTGCCGGGACCACGTGCTGCACAGCTGCCGCAGCCGCGCCATCACCCAGGGCCCGCGGGTGACCGTGATGCGGAGCCACTGCCACCCGCCGGACATGGAGGGCCTGGAGGCGCGGCGGCAGCAGGAAAGGGCCACCGCCAGGACGGCCGCGGACCTGGTAGGTGCCCTGGACAGGCCCCGGCCCCGGAAGCAGGCCAAGGTCAAAGAGCAGACAGGCGTGCCAGAGTCCCCCGCGGACGAGCACGATGACGACGATGACGACGACCCCGGTGAGTGCTCCCGCCGCTGGCCCCAGTCTTGTCTCCTCAGGGCCAGCCTGGTGGATCCCGCCCCGGAGACCCCAGCCCCCGTCTCCCGCCCCAGGACATCCCCAGCCCCTGTCTCCCACCACAGGACACCCCCAGCCCCCCCGTCTCCCGCCCCAGGACACCCCCAGTCCCCCCGTCTCCCATCCCAGGACACCCCCCAGCCCCCCTCGTCTCCCACCACAGGACACCCCCAGCCCCTGTCTCCCGTCCCAGGACACCCCCAGCCCCCGTCTCCCATCCCAGGACACCCCCAGCCCCCGTCTCCCGTCCCAGGACACCCCCAGCCCCCCCCATCTCCCGCCCCAGGACACCCCCAAGCCCCTGTCTCCCGCCCCAGGACACCCCGAGCCCCTGTCTCCCACCACAGGAGGCCCCGAGTTCCTGAAGACGCCCCTGGGCGGCAGCTTCCTGGTGTTCGAGTCCTTCCTGTACCGGCGGGAGAAGGCGGCGGGGGACAAGGTGTACTGGACGTGCCGGGACCAGGCACGCATGGGCTGCCGCAGCCGCGCCATCACCCAGGGCCGGAGGGTGACCGTGATGCGGGGCCACTGCCACCCCCCAGACCTGGGGGGCCTAGAGGCGCTGCGGCAGCGGGAGAAACGCCCGGGCCCAGCCCAGCGGGGGGGCCCAGGTACCCAGGGCGCGGGGCAGGGTGGTGGCGGGGCGGGGGGGCCCTCTGCTCTGCTCAGGGGCCGCATCCCGCTCTCCCAGGAGGCCCCGAGTTCCTGAAGACGCCCCTGGGGGGCAGCTTCCTGGTGTTCGAGTCCTTCCTGTACCGGCGGGAGAAGGCGGCGGGGGACAAGGTGTACTGGACGTGCCGGGACCAGGCGCGCATGGGCTGCCGCAGCCGCGCCATCACCCAGGGCCCGCGCGTCATGGTCATGCGCCGGCACTGCCACCCGCCCGACCTGGGGGGCCTGGAGGAGCTGCGGGAGCGTGAGAACTTCCCCCGCCTGGCGCAGCGGGAGGACTCAGGTGGGGCCCGGGACACGGGTGGTGAGGCCTGGGCGCCCCCCCACCGGCTGCACTGGCCCCCCCCCACCCCGGTGGCGTTTCCCCCAGCTCCCGGCCCACGCCGCTCCGTGCTCCCTCGAGGTCGACTCAGGTTCTGTTCCGAACCCGGGTGGAGGGGGCACCAGGGAGCCGGCAGGCCCTGGTGCAGGTGCAGGTCCACACTGACCTGGGACCCCCAGAATGTTCTGGCCCCACCCACTGCCCTCCGGGGTGACCGCCATCAAACGGGAAGCCCCGCAGAAGAGCACTGGCTTTGGGCGGCCCTGACCTGACCGGTGGCCCCTCCCCCCGGCCCCCCTCAGAGACCTTCCAGCCCCTGGAGTTCCTGCGCACGCCCCTGGGGGGCAGCTTCCTGGTGTTCGAGTCCTTCCTGTACCGGAAGGAGAAGGCCGTGGGGGACAAGGTGTACTGGATGTGCCGGGACCAGGCGCGCAGGGGCTGCCGCAGCCGCGCCATCACCCAGGGCCAGCAGGTGACCGTGATGCGGGGCCACTGCCACCAGCCCGACCTGGCGGGGCTGGAGGCGCTGCGGCAGCGGGAGCGGCTCCCCGGCAAGGCGCTGCGGGAGGAGGCAGGTACGCGGAGGGTACTTGGTCCCGGGTCTGTCTGGGGAGGGGGTGCAGGCTGACGGCTGCAGAGACCCCCTCATTCCTTCTCCCTGCCTGTATCCCCGCTGTTCTCCACTTGGCACCACAGTCTTTCCTGCCAGAAGATGGATACTGACCCATGTTCCTTTTTGTTCTCAGAGGAGGTAGAACTTCTGCCTGAGGTTCAGCTGTGCTTCCAGGCTTGTCCCCCGGAGGACCGGCAGACCCCAGGGTAATTGCGTCAGTATCTAGCACAGGGGCCGGACGGGTCAGGGCGCCTGGCCCCCAGGCACCGCATCCTCTGGCCTCGCCCTGGACAGCGGCTGCAGGGAGGCGCTCCTGGCCCTTCTGGACCTCCTGAGCATGGGCTGGGAGACCATCCCCCGCCTCGGGCCTCCCCCAGCCCAGCTGTCATAGCCGTGGACTCAAGCCGTGTGGCCTGTGTACCTGCGGCTCGAGTTTAGTCCCCAGCATCACCCCTCGTTGTCTGGCAGGTCACCCACAGGATCCCCACAGCCAAGTGACTTCCCCCCTCTGTCCCCACAAGCAAAAGGGAGGAGAGAAAATGAAAAAACGAGCTAGAGAGCTAGAACACGTTAGGGGGCCAGGATGACAGTACTGCAGGGAGGGCGCTTGCAGTGCGTGCGGCTCACCTGGGTTTGATCCCCAGTACCTCAGGGTCCCCCGACCCTGCCAGGAGTGAGCCCTGAGCCCAGTTGTGGCCCCCCTAAGTGTTGGATCAGACAGGAGAGCCTTGGTGTGAAACCCCGGAAGGGCCCGGGGTGGAAGGTCGTGGGGAGTGTCTGAGTCCACGGCGTAGGAGCCGAACCCAGAGACTGGGACGTAGCGGGGACCTGGGGTGGCCGCACTAGGCAGTGTGGGCGATCAGACTCTGGGAGGGCACTGCAGCCAGCAGACCGTGTGCACTGGTGTTGCCCAAAGTGCTCACGGCCCCATCCGTTTCCCCCGGGCCTGGCTTCAGGGATGAGTGTGTGTTTCTCTGTCCTCAGGGAGGTCCCAGACGAGGAGCTTGATGGCACGGCTCCGTGAGGGCACCTGCCAGGAGAGGCCCCTCCCCCGCCTGCTGGCCCTTCCCACCAGTCAGACTCGCTGGAGACTCCGCTTCACCCTTCCTGCCTCGCCCACCCATCTCCTCCGGGCCTTCTGGCGCGGCTGCCCTGGGCCGCGGAGAACCAGCCTGCAGATGGGGCTCGGGACACGGGAGAAGATGGTCTGGGCAGACCCTCTCCTGCCCCACCGTGGCCAGAGCGCCGCTTGGCCGGGACTTTGCAGACGCGGCTCTCCCTGGGGAGGACCCTCGCCCAGCCACCTGAGCCCGGTGCTGGACATTCTGCCGGGACCCACAGACCTGGCCCTCCCTGCCGGGCTCTGCCCTCTCTCCCAGGGTCAGCCACACCCGACGCCACACCCTGGCCAGACACTCCCGCTGATTCCCACCCTGCATCACCGTGGCGGCAGGGGACCGGCAGCAGCACCGTCCTGGTGTCCGCAGAAGCTGGCTGAGGCCAGCAGAGCCCAGCCCCCCCCCAAGTTCATCTGAAGCAAAGCGAGAGCCGGGCAGCCGGAGACGGAGGCAGGGAGGGAAGTAGTTGACACCCCTGTGATGCCACACGCCCTGCCTTAGAACCCAGAGGGACACACTGCCAGAGCCTGTCACATCAGCTAGGGACAGTGGCTAGGACGGACCCCTCCCTGCCCCTCTGCTTATGCGTCCCCCCAATAAACCCTTTTTCGTAAGTGTCTCTCATGGTGGGCAGCGCTGAGCCTCCTTGGGGCCGGGTGCAAGGGGGCTCAGTGACCGCTTTGTTGGGCAGTGCCACGGCAGCTGGCCCAAAAGCAGTGGGGTCCTCGGGGGTGTGGAGGGGCCCACCCTAGCTTGGCAAAGGGTGCATCTGTCTTTACCCGCAGGGCTGTACTGGAGCGGGTGCCGTCTGCAGTTGCTCAGCTGCCCCCTTCTCTCGGCCACGTGTACCCTACAATTGCCCCACCTGCGTGTCCTACAGCCGTCATTACTATAGTCACAGAGCTGCGCTTTCCTCCCTGCTCTCGTGATTCCAGAACACTCTAGAGCATGCCATCACCCTGGAGAGAGCTCGGGCCTTGGGCAGTCACTCCCACCCCTTCCCTTGTGTGCCAAGGGCTCCTTCTCTGTACCCGGAGGGCGTGGAGGCCTCGCGGTGGCCCCAGACAAGAAACTCATTCCTGGGGTTCTGGACCAGGGCTGGACGGGCCTGGTTTTTGTGGGGTTCTCTCTCTGGACCTGGCTGCACCTCAGGGGTGCTGGCTACCTCAGCACGGGCCATCCGCTGCCCCGTCAGCCTGTGATGGTGTCACATGACAAGGATGATCCTTCCTTAGCAGGCCTCAGCCGCAAGTCATGTGAGTTCCCCGGAAGCTCCCGGGCTATGCTGCGGGTGAGAAAGGTGCATCCCTGGGTTGGGGGCTCTGCCCCAGCCTCACCCCAACCTCAGCCTTCACCCCCCAGATCCCTCTGCTGAAGCTATTGGAGCTGCGCCCTCTGTGGGTTACGGCCCGCTGTGGGTGACCTTCCAGCCTGAGCCGGGGCTGCAGACCACCCACAGCAGCCCGGAGCGCCTCCCCAACACCCCCTCCATCTCCCGCTGTCTCTGGTCTTTGCTCTTTTGCTGTGGTCTGCACGGGGGCTACAGCTGGCGGCGCTGGGGGCTGTTAGTGGCTCAGAGCTTGGGAGAGAAGTGGTGTGGAGACTTGGAAATCCAAGACTGGGTTTCCACCCGTCGCTGGGAAGATGCGAGTTCACCCTCTGCTCCCCAGCCAAAGAGGGCCCTGAAGCGACTGGTCCCTTCCTCCAAGGAGACCCCACGGCTGTGCCCACACACCGCCGTGCCCAGATTCCTGGCAGCAGAGGGCGGCCAGTGCGACTCCCTGGCCCCAGGAGTCTGCAGGAGGCACTTGGCAAAGCCACCTCCTTAGAGAAGCCCTCCGGTGCCCCCAGGGCGGTGCCACCGCGGCCACGGGCACCTCAGCCTCTGGGATCCCCGCGCGGGTGTGAAGGCGGGACTGGGGAGCCAGGCCACCACCCAGCCCCCCGCGGCCCCCGCCCTCCCACGCACCTGCGCTGGCCTCCCCCCAAGGCCCAGGGCCGCGGGCGGGCGGGCGGCGCTGCAAGATCAGAGGACGCGGAGGAGCCGGGCCCGGGGGAGGGGGCGGGGAATTTCCCCCCACGCCTGCCCGGGCCTGCTCCCCCCTCCCCCGCCGGCTTGGGGGGTGGGCACCGCTGGGGGAATTCCACCGCGCCGGGACAGCTCCGGCGAGCCTGGACTGCGGGTCCGAGGGAAAGAAGGGGGCGGAGAGGAGGGGACGCGGACGGGGGCGCAGCTGCCTCCTCCCGGCCACCAGCTGGCCCTGCCTGTCCCCGGCTGTGCCGGTTGCCGCCGTCTCGCGGGTGCGGCGCGGGGGGCTGGGCGTGACGCTTCCTCCGACGGGGACCAGGCGGGCAATGACCGGGTGACAAGGCGAGCGCGTGCGTGCGTGCGGCCGGGACCCCCGCGCCCCGAGCACGGGCGCCTGCCTCGGTCCACCCGCCCGGCTGCGCCTCCTCCGCACGCTCCAGCTCGAACTTGCACCCAGCCCGGGAGGAGGTGAAGGGGGAGGTGCCCGGGACCCCGAGGGTCGGGGTGGGGGAGAGGGGGCGGGCGTGGGAGGCGTCTGGACCTGCTGCCTCCGCTCTCGTCTCGGGCGGGGCCTGCCGGCTGCGGGGGGCGGGGGAGGAGGGCCCCGGGGAGGGCCCCGCGGAGGGGCGGCGGGGGGCAGGAGCCCGCGCCTTAGACCTGGAGTGAGCAGCCGCGGGAGGGGCTGAGTGTGGAGGCGCAGGCCGGACCCCCGGCACCGCGAGGCAGAGCCGGAGCCCCCCTGGGGGACACGCGGCCACCTTAGGGCAGGGGCCGGGAGCCGCCTCCGGGGGCCGACACGCCGGGAGACCTACGCTCCGGGGGGCATTTCCCCGGCCCCCGACGGAGAGCGCCGCCCCGAGTAGAGCCGGGCCTGGCGGTCCGAGGACTACGCCCCCCTGGCCGCCAGGGACGCCCGGGAGTGACCCCGAGGGTGGCACAGACCGAGCGCAAGCCAGGGCGACCTCGCGTGGGCCGGGGGCGATGGGGACACGGGCCCTGCCGCGCCTCCTCCTGCTTCTCCCGCTGCTGCGGCCGCGCGGAGCCTCGGCCGGGAGCCTGCAGAACCCAGGTGAGTCCGCGCCCGGCCGGGCCTGGCACGGCGGGTGGGCTTCGGGGCGCGGGGCCGGCGAAGCGCGACCTCCCCAATGCCCCGGGGCCGCGCAGGCCCTTCCGAGTGCTTCCAGGTGAACGGTGCCGACTACCGCGGCCACCAGAACCGCACGGGCCCGCGCGGCGCCGGCCGACCCTGCCTCTTCTGGGACCAGACGCAGCAGCACAGCTACAGCAGCGCCAGCGACCCCCAGGGCCGCTGGGGGCTGGGCGCGCACAACTTCTGCCGGTGAGCGCCGGGCGATGCCTTTGGGCGCTGCGGGCGGGGCCCCCGAATCCAGGCCGCCTGGGGGGGCCTCAGAAGGAGCCAACTTCTTCCAGCGCCTGTGGGGAAGGGGACGGGGATGCCCCTGGCCCTCATCTCAGGGCGAGCCAGGGATAGCCCAGCAGCGGGGGCCGGTGGGGGCAGCAGGAGGGCACTGCTTTGCCGAACCCCCAAGTCTGTACTTGGGACGACTAACACGGCCCAGACTCTTGGTGGGCTTGGGGGAGGGAAGCTGCAGCCTGCGGCTCCACAGTCCTCGGACATGAGGTCACATTCTAGCAACAGCTGAAGGCCTAAAACCAGCCTTAGGCCGCCGTGAGGACTTCCTGCCCCGCACGTGGTCACCCCCACGAGGGACCCGTGTTTGAAGGGACGGGAGAGGAGCAAAGGCACATCACTGCACAGGACCCGGGAAGGCGGGGGCATGGCCGGGCCTGGAACCCGACCACTTTGCTCCGGGCCCTGCAGGAACCCAGACGGTGACGTGCAGCCGTGGTGCTACGTGGCCGAGACGGAGGAGGGCATCTACTGGCGCTACTGCGACATCCCCACGTGCCACAGTGAGTGGGGCTGGCGGCAGCGCTGGGCTGGATCTGGAAACCAGAGAGCATAACTGGGCCACCCTTTCTCAGTGCCAGGCTACCTGGGCTGCTTCATGGACTCGGGGGCACCCCCAGCCCTCAGCGGCCCCAGTGGCACCTCAACCAAGCTGACCGTCCAGGTGTGCCTTCGCTTCTGCCGCATGAAGGGCTACCAGGTACTGACCACCCACCCAGCCTAGTGACCCTGGCCTGGACCTCTGGACCCAGATCAACTCCCAACTCCGGTGTCAAACCTTGACGCTGTTTTTTTAAATTTCTAGTTCCACTCCCATTTCTGACCGGCCCCTGGCTCCCCCTCGCCCACTGGGCCCCTACCCCTGTGGCCACCCAGTCTGTGTCCCCAGCTGGCAGGTGTGGAGGCCGGCTATGCGTGCTTCTGTGGCTCTGAAAGCGACCTGGCCCGTGGACGCCCGGCCCCGGCCACTGACTGCGACCAGATCTGCTTCGGCCACCCAGGCCAGCTGTGCGGAGGTGACGGGCGCTTGGGCATCTATGAAGGTGAGGACCGGGCTGAGTGTGTGCAGGGGGCATCTGCGTGGCTGTGGGAGCTCCTGGGAAGCCCTGGCTGGGATGAGCAGATGAGGGGCGTCCGGGGGTCTGGGGATCCCGAACTGGCCCAGGATGGAGGGCGGGGCTGAGCTGGCCCTGGGGGCGGGTCTGGAGAGGGGGAGGGGCTGAGAACGGGGTCCGGCGGGGAAGGGGCCCCAAGTGACCCTTCTCGCTCTTCTGACCCTCCGCCCTGCCCACAGTGTCAGTGGGCTCCTGCCAGGGCAACTGGACTGCACCTCAGGGCGTCATCTACTCCCCGGACTTCCCGGACGAGTACGGGCCGGACCGGAACTGCAGCTGGGAGCTGGGCCCGCCGGGCGCCGCGCTGGAGCTCACCTTCCGCCTCTTCGAGCTGGCCGACCCCCGCGACCGGCTGGAGCTGCGAGACGCCGCCTCGGGCCGCCTGCTCCGCGCCTTCGACGGCGCGCACCCGCCGCCGCCCGGGCCGCTGCGTGTGCGCGCCCCCGGCCTACTGCTCACCTTCCGCAGCGACGCGCGCGGCCACGCGCAGGGCTTCGCGCTCACCTACCGCGGTGAGGCCCCGCGCCCGCCCCCGCGCCCGCGCCCGCGCGCCCTGCCTCACACCCCTCTCCGCAGGCCTGCAGGACGCCGCTGAGGACGCGCCCCCCGGGGACTCGGCGCGGACCCCGGAAGCGCCCCCCGACGGAGCCAACGCGAGCTGCAGCCCGCGCCCCGGGGCCGCAGAGGCGGCGATAGGGGGTGAGCGGGCGCGCCGGCGGGGGGAGCCGGGCGCTTCTCCTCCGAGCGCCGCGCTCACCGCGCCCTGTCCCGCAGCTCGGGTCTTCTCCGTGGTGACGGCCGTCTCGGTGCTGCTGCTGCTGCTGCTGTCGCTGCTGTCGCTGCTGCGCCGACGGTGCGCGTGCTGGGGCAGGGCCTGGGGGGACGCTGGGGTCCGCGAGGGGCCCGGGGCTGGGCGGAAGTCCTGGGCGCAGCCAGGCACACGCGGGTGAGAGCGGCCGGGTTCAGCTGACGTCTGCTCCCTCCCTAGGAGCGGCCTGCTGGCTCCGGGAAAAGGGCCCCCAGCCCTGGGGACTTCAGGCCCGGGGAGAAGTTGGGCCGTGTGGTACCGCCGGCCTCGAGGGGTGACCCTGCCCTGCCCCCCCGGGGACCCCCAGGCGGAGGGTCTGGCCGCAAGTTACCGGCCCCTGAGCGCCTCCAGCCAGAGCTCCCTGCGCTCGCTCATCTCTGCGCTGTGACTCAGGACGCCCCGGTCCTCTGGACCCTCCGCCAGCGCCAGCGGGGTGAACACTGGCGACACGATGCCGTCCTCTGCCTTGTCCTTCCACCCTCTGAGGACAGTTCGTCCTCCGGCCGCCTCTCCGGGAGACAGCGTCGGTCGGGAAGGTAGCCCTGGCGCTGGAAACGGGCGCTTGGCCCCAGCCTGGGAGGCCAGCGGAAGCCAGCCGGCCTGAGGAACTCGCTTCCCTGCACACAGGCTTGGACACGGATGCTCAGACTTTGGGGGTCTTTGAGCCCCCTGGGGTGGTCCTGGACTGCTGTCCAACGTGCAGCTGTGAGAGGGCAGCAGCAAAAGTGGTGAAAAGGCCGCCCGAGACTGAATAAATGACCTATTTTGGTACAGGGCGAGGCAAGTTCTTCGTGGTAGGAGGAGCTACGGCTTTGAGTACTGGGGCACGGGCTGGGCGTTCCGCGCGCGGTTTCGCTGGGCCCGAGAAGCCGGGTGGGCGGGGTCCCGGAGGGGGCGCCCCAGGGCTGCCCCCCCACCCGGAGGGCTTCGCAGGGACCCGGCAACGACCGCCCTTTCCCCCCTGACCGTCTGCCCTCTCTTCTCCTGTTTCCGTCCTCTCCCGGGTGGGGCCGAAGGTGCGCCTCGTGGGCGATAACAGAGCGGGTCTGGCCAAGCCCAGGCTCAGACTTGGCCCAAAGGGCAGGGCCTCGCCGGCGGGCGCCGGCGCGTCAGGTCCGCTCGGGGTAGAGGGCATCTCTGCGCGCCCTGCTGCGCTGGCGGGGAGCAGTGGCCTGGGACAGGTCATGCCCGGAGTGTGGGGGCGAGGGGTCCAGGCGTGAGACCTGACCCGTCTCTACGGCCCGGGCCGGCAGCACCTTGGACAGAGCCCGACTCGGGGTGGGGCTGGGTGGCGTGACTGTGCCCCAGAGGAGGAGTGCCCAGGGGTGCGTGGACCTGGGGGGGTCGCGCGGAAAATCCTGGCGCGCCCCGCGGGGCACGCTAGGCGCCGGGCCCGCTCTGCCCGAGCCGCCGGGACGCGGAACGTCGGGTCCCGCCGACAGCCGTGCAAATCCGGCTGGACCCGCATACATTATGCGGAGAGCGTGAATGGCCGGGCGGGCCCGGGGCGGGGCCTCCCCACAGCCGCGCCCATTGGTCCCCGCGGCGTGACGTCCGCGGCCCGGCGCGCGAAACGGTGGCGGGCTGGCGGGGGCGAGGAGCCGGGGCGGAGCCTGGCGTCCCCTCCCGCGTCCGGCCGCGCCCGTCGTCCCGGCTGCGGGGAGACTCCCGGTCGCTGCGGCCGCGGCCAGCTGTCCTTGCGGCGCGCCGGGCGCGGGGACTCGGCCGCACTGCGCTCGGCCCGGGACGCGGCCGCAGCCTCCGCCCGGCGCGGAGGCGCAGAGGCCGCGCGTGCGCAGCGCGCGAGGGGCGCGGGCCGGGACCCCCGGGTTGGCGCGTGCGCGGACGGGCGCGGGGCAGCGGGCGAGCGCCCGGCGACTGGCCGGGATGACCCTCGGGGTGCGGCGGCCCCACTGAGGCGGCGGCCCGGGGGCGAGAGAAGCGCGGAGCGCCCGCGCCGGGCCGGGCCATGGCGTTCCTGGCCGGGCCGCGCCTGCTGGACTGGGCCAGCTCGCCGCCGCACCTGCAGTTCAACAAGTTCGTGCTGACCGGCTACCGGCCGGCCAGCAGCGGCTCGGGCTGTCTGCGCAGCCTCTTCTACCTGCACAATGAACTGGGCAACATCTACACTCACGGTGAGCTGCTCCCCGCACCCCGCGCCCGCCGCGCCGCCGCCCGCGCGGGGCCCACGACCAGCAGGCCCAGGAGCGCCCGAGCGCCCCGGTCCTCGGCTACCCGGACCCTGGCACGGCCAGGAGCCGCGGTGACAAAGCTGCTATTGTCCCGCACGATGCTGCCCCGCTTCCGCTTTCCCTGTGGGGGGGCTCGGGGACCAAAAGGGACCACAGTTGGCTGCCCGCTTCGCCCCTCCGAGCCCCGGAGAGGGAGCCTGGTGGCTGCTCCCGTCATATCCTCCCTCCTGGACACCGTCCTGGAGATGAGTGTTGGCTCGGGACAGGAGGGGCCCCAGAAGAGTACGCCTGGTGTGGGCCGCCCCCGCGCCCCGACCGGAGCTCCCAGTCCCTAGCAGTCGCGGGGCTCCGCCTGGTGGCGAAGCCTTCACCCCCGCTCCCCTGCCGGCCCCTCCTCCGCAGCCGCCCCGCTGAGCTCTGCTGACACAGCCCTGCCCGTCCTTGAGCCGCCCCACGCAGGCCTGAGAGGGGCCCTGAGCTGCCGTGCCCGGCGTGACACTTGACCTAACTGGGGACTGCCACCTGGCCCGAGAGTGGACAGCCAACGGCCCTCAGGGCTCTGCCCACTCTGGAGCTGCAGGAGGCACTGCTGGGGAGTCCTGGGAGGTTCCGAGCCTGGATAGGCTGCTCGGGCCCCTTCCTGCGCTGTGACCTGCTCCTCCGGGAAGCACAGGGGCCGGGGCCCCCCGAGCACTGCCCGGTGTCCGGCTCAGATCCCCCCGGAAGTCACAGCCCCAGCAGATGGTGGGGCCCGAGCTCCGGCCGGGGCTGAGGGGATGTAGCTCAGTTTGGAGTTGGCCCAGGGCCATGCTCAAGGGCTGGGTGACCTGAGAGGTCACAGCCACACCAGGGGTGACAGTGCCTGACCCCCACCCACCTGTGAGCAAAGCCCCGCTATGCTGTGGTCGCCCTGGGGTCTGTGCTGGGGACCCCCGGAGAGAGGTCGTGTGTCTCGTGCGACAGCTGTCTCTCCTCCCCCAGGGCTGGCTCTGCTAGGATTCCTGGTGCTGCTGCCCATGACCATGCCCTGGGGTCAGCTGGGCAAGGACGGCTGGCTGGGTGGCACACACTGCGTGGCCTGCCTGGCACCCCCTGCGGGCTCTGTGCTCTATCACCTCTTCATGTGCCACCAAGGGGGCAGCCCG
Organism: Sorex araneus; assembly: GCF_027595985.1. Classification (NCBI taxonomy): domain Eukaryota; kingdom Metazoa; phylum Chordata; class Mammalia; order Eulipotyphla; family Soricidae; genus Sorex; species Sorex araneus. The sequence continues at coordinate 221,681,336 of NC_073305.1, read as the reverse complement.
GTGTACGCCCGGCTCCTGGCGCTGGACATGTGCGGGGTCTGCCTCGTCAACACCCTCGGTGAGCCGGGGGCGGCGTCTGGGGGTCTCAGGACTGGCGCTTGGGGGCGGGGGGCTTCAACTCATCCTGTCCCGCCTCTCTCCTCTGCAGGGGCGCTGCCCATCATCCACTGCACGCTGGCCTGCAGGCCCTGGCTGCGCCCCGCGGCCCTGCTGGGCTACAGCATCCTGTCCGGCGTGGCCGGCTGGCGGGCCCTCACCGCCCCGTCCACCAGTGCCCGGCTGCGGGCCTTCGGCTGGCAGGCTGGTGCCCGCCTGCTGGTGTTCGGGGCCCGGGGAGTGGGGCTGGGCTCGGGGGCCCCCGGCTCCCTGCCCTGCTACCTGCGCATGGACGCCCTGGCCCTCCTCGGGGGGCTGGTGAACGTCGCCCGCCTGCCCGAGCGCTGGGGGCCCGGCCGCTTCGACTACTGGGGCAACTCGCACCAGATCATGCACCTGCTCAGCGTGGGCTCCATCCTGCAGCTGCACGCGGGCGTCGTGCCCGACCTGCTCTGGGCCGCCCGCCACGCCTGCCCTCCCGACTGAGACGCCCGGGCCAGCCCCCTTGGCACGCCAGCCCGCTCTCCTCCTGCGGCTGGTCTGCAGGGGCGGGCCCCCAGGAAGCTCCCCGACTCGAGCGCCAGCCTCCCTGCCCTGCCTTCCTCCACGGCCTGCCTGGAAGAAAGCCTTTTCCCCCCTGGCCTCAGTTTACCCTCTCCGACGGGAGCGCTGAGCCAAAGGGAGGGACTCGGGGATCCACAGCCCTGTCTCCTCCCTGCCCTTGCCCTCCCGGCCCCACACGGAACACCAGCGCCTGGGCCCCGCCATCCGCCTGCATGCCAGCCCTCTCCCTGCCGCCAGACTCAGAGCGGGACCTGCCCCTTGTGCCAGGGTCAGGAAGGGGGCAGCTGCTTTCTCCAGGCAGAGATGAAGAGCAGAGGGCCCTGGACACAGACCCGCCAGGCCCAGAGCCTCCACCTTGAGTGCCACGCTGACCGCGCACCCTGCCTGCCAGGCCGCCCGCTCAGGAAACCGCCCGCACCGTGGCTCCCGGCTCCCGGCGGGACCAGGCCCCGTGCGGGAAATAAAAGGCAGGAAGCGCCGTGCCGCCAAGCAAACACCTAAGATCCAGACACCTTTTATTAGCTGTGGGGGGGCGTCGGGAAGCATCGGGGCTGCTAGCGTTTCCAGAGGGTCGAGGTGAAGGCGGGGCTCAGGCGGGGCCTAGGGTCTCCTCAAAGAGGCTCAGGAGGTTCCGTGGCTCAAAGGAGGGGAAGGAACCCTGTGCGGGCTCTGGGTCAATGTCGCTTAGGTCCAGGGCGTCCCTGGGGAGAGGAGAGGTCACACTCAATACCTGGAGCCCCGGTGCCGCACCTTGCCACCCGCCCCTGCCCCCCTCAGCGCCAACCTGCTCCTGGAGGCAGAGCCATTGCGGGGGGTGGAGGTGGTGCCGGCAGCCCTGGCCAGGACCTCAGGCGAGAGCGAAGGCCTGTGGGTACAGGGGTGCGGCTCAGACTGGGGGAGCTCAGGCCACCTGCACAGGCCCGGGGCCCTGCGGTCCCCCCAGGCGTCCCCACGGGGGGGGGGGGAAGAGGGTGTCAGAGCAGTGCCCCTGGGCGTCACAGCCACCTGTGCCCAGCTGCCATGCAGTTTCCTGCCAGGCCAGGCCGCCAGTCAGCGGCTGTATCTTAACTACACTCCTCGGGCACGGGGCACTGGCAGGGGTACGGCAGGGGGCTCTGAGAGGCAGCAGTGTTCCCGCGCTCGGCCGACCCACCCTATGCTCCCATCGTCCCAGGTGCTGGACAGGCCGCCGTCCAGGAGGCTGCAGGGCGGGGAGCTGGGCGGCGTGGCAGGGGGGCCAGGGGGCCGGAGCCAGCGGGCAGGGTGGGCCAGCCCATGCCAGAGCCAACACAGCAGGGCGACCAGAGCCTACGGGGAAAGGGCGCGAGTGAGGCCGGGCTTGGGCAGGGCAGGGGCCGCCCCGCCCCCCGCTCACCTGCCACAGGGCCCGGCCTCGGCGCCAGGCCTCGGTGGCCGCACACCACAAGACACTCCAGGGCCGCGGCTGCCGCAGCGCCGGCAGGGCCAGCAGCGCCTCGGCAGTGGGCCGCAGCTTGGGGTTGGGCTCCAGCATCATGAGCAGGACGGAACGCAGCTCAGGAGACAGGCCTGGCCGGGGCACGGGCGTCAGCGGGGCGGCGGGGCCCGCGCCTGCACGCGGCCCCCCTGCCCGCACTCACCGGCAGTGAAGTCGGGGGGCAGGTGGCCCTGGCGCAGCTGCTGCCAGCCCTCACCGCCGCGCGGCAGCTCCACGTTGCAGGCCACCTCCAGGATGGTGAGCCCCAGGCTGGGGGGGCGGGGACAGACAGTCGGCTGGGGGACGTGGGCCCCAGCCAGCTCCCGGCCCGGCGGGCAGCCCCTCACCTGAACACGTCAGCAGCTGTCCCGTAGGCGCCCTGCAGCAGCTCGGGGGCCATGTAGCGGGGGTCGCCCTCCTGGGCCTCGCCCACGCCGGCCGCCCCCAGCTCCACCAGCAGCCCGAAGTCGCCCAGCTTGCAGCGGCCCCGGGGCCCCAGGAAGATGTTGGCGGGCTTGACGTCCAGGTGGACCAGGCCGCGGCTGTGCAGGTGGGCCAGGGCCAGCAGGGCGTCGCGCAGGTAGCCCCAGACCCGCGCCTCGGGCAGGCCGGCGCCCCAGGCCTCGCAGTGCTGCTGCAGGTTGCGGCCGCACAGCTCCGTCTGCAGGTAGAGCAGCCCGTCCTCCTCCCAGGCGCGCTCCAGCCGCACGCAGCGCGGGTGCTGCCCCACCTTCTCGTGGCCGCACACCTCGGCCAGCTTGCGCGCCCGGTCCTTGGGGCCCCGGAAGGGCGACACGGAGCGCTTCACTGCGTAGAGTCTCCCGTCGTCCTTGGAGCGCACCTGCGAGGGAGGTGGCAGTGGCAGGGCCCCGGTGGCACCACCACAAGGTCGGTCCGGCGGGGCCAGAAAGATGCCACCTGCACGGATGGGGCCTGAGCACGTTACAAGGACACGTGTTGCGAGAAGAGCCCTCCTCTGAGTCTGCGAGAGGACAAAGGGGCTGCAGGGACGCAGGCCCCGCTGAGTGGACGTCTCCTGGCCCTCTGGCCACACCCCGTCCCCCGCACGGCGGGAACAGCAGCCCTGAGGGATGGGGCCCCCACGCCACAGCCCCGCCCCTCACCTTGAAGACTGTCCCATAGGAGCCTTGGCCCAGGCGGCCCAGCCTCTGGAAGCTCTGCTGGAAGAAGGACTCTGGCCGGCGGGGGTCATAGCCGGGGCTCTGAAGCGTGTCCGGGATGTCACCTCGGAAGGACACCCTCCGGGGCTGCGGCTGGTGCCAGCCTGGGGTCCGGGTCGGGAAGAGCCGGCTGAAGGGGAGGCTGCCCTTGGCGGGGGGGCGGGGCGGGAGGCTCCGACTGAGCCCCCCAGGCCTCTTAAGGGAGAAGCCGGGTTCAGCATGGCGGAAGTAGGCTGGGACGGGGACAGGGAGTGGGGTCCCCTCTGTGGGCACAGGCATGGCCAGTGCGCCAGACCCGAGGGGAGGGGCGGGACAGCGTGGGCACTCAGGCGGCGCCGGGTCCGTGGGAGAGATCCGAGTCCACACCACACTCCCGGGCAGCTGTAGACATGGAGGCGAGCCCGCCACGCTCCTGCAGGGGAAAGGCAGGGGCACTCAGGGCCAGCTGCAGGCGCCCGCGGGAGGATGGAGACGGGGCAGACGTGGCCAGCTGACGGCTGACCCGAGCAGGAAAGGTCTGAATCCAGAAGGTTCCTCCGTGCGTTCTCGGTCAGGATGCTCAAGCTCGCTTGTGGCTTCCCACTGTCCCTCCAAGCTGCAGAGGCAAGCCCAGGCAAGACCGGAGCACCAAACTGGGAGTAGCCCCTGAGCACCATGGAGTACTGTCCCCCAAAATAATTGATAATATTAGAACACAGTGGAGAGGTTGCGGTGCCCCCGGCCCCCCTTCCATCAGACCCCTACTCAAAGGCTGAGGGTTCTTTGTCAGCCCAGCAGCTGGACCCAGTCCCAGATCCAGCTAGGAAGCAGCTTCACAGCGGGAAAGCAAGCGAGCAGGCCAGAGGCCAAGGTGGCACGGTCACTCCCTGTCACTCCCTGCTGTAGTGGCCGCCGGCATCTACAAGGGAGAGACAGGTCAGGCCAGCGGCACTGCGCTTAACGATTTATATTGTCCTGAAAGAAGGGAGAAGTCCACCCTCCAAATCACGCAGGTCTGTGGGGCTGGAGAAATAGCACAGTGGGTAGGGTGTTTGCCTTGCACACGGCTGACCTGGGTTTGATTCCCAGCATCCCATATGGTCCCCCAGCACCGCCAGGAGTAATTCCTGAGTGCAATGAGCCTGTGCATCGCCGGTGTGACCAGAAAAGTAAAAAAAAAAAAAAAAAAAAAAAAAAATCACGCAGGTCTGGGGGCCGGAAAGAGAGCAGAAGAGAGCAGTGGGGAGGGCATTTGCCTCGCACTCAGCTGACCCGGGTTTGATCCCCCATATGATCCCCCAAGCCCTCCAGAAGTGATCCCCAAGTACAGAGCCAGGAATAAGCCCCGAGCACCATCTAGTGTGGTCACAAACGAAACCAGGGGGCTGGAGCGATAGCAGGGCGGGTAAGACATTTGCCTTGCATGTGGCCAACCCGGGTTCGATTCCCAGCATCCCATATGGTCCCCTGAGCACCGCCAGAAGCAATTCCTGAGTGCAGAGCCAGGAGTAACCCCTGTGCCTCGCCGGGTGTGACCCGAAAAGAAAAAAATAAAACACACAAAAATGAAACCAAAACCCAAACAAAAAAAGCTGCTTTGCTCCTAGCACTAATTTTAGTGCTAGGGGTGTGATGATGTGGCTTATGTGGTCATGACATGCTGGAACATGTGAGGCCCTGGGTTTGATCCCAAGCCAGGGACTGGAAGACTGAATGGGTGTAGGATGGGTTCAGAGTGCCTCCCAGAGACACAGGACATCCAAAGTGCTAAAGCCCAAATAAGGAGAAAATCTGGAGAGGAGGAAGACAAACTCGTATCACTGGTAAACCCCAACACAAGGCTTTTTTGCAGATCCCACCATGGGACTAAGTGTTGCCTTCCACTCCAAGGGGAGGCCAGACAGCGGTGCGCATCCGAGGCCCATCAGCGGGGCCAGACGGCGAGGGGCGCACACAGCACAGCCCCCCCGCGACAGCGCGGCTCCCGCACAGACCTGCCGGCCGAGAACAGCCGTGCTTGAAGGGGAATATACGATCCCTAAGAACACTTCAGCCTGGGGCCGGAGCGATAGCACAGCGGGTAGGGCGTTTGCCTTGCATGCGGCCAACCTGGGTTCGATCCCCGGCATCCCATATGGTCCCCCAAACACTGCCAGGAGTAATTCCTGAGTGCAAAGCCAGGAGTAACCCCTGAGCATCACTGTGTGTGACCCAAAAAGAAAAAAAAAAAAAAAGAACACTTCAGCCTCCCGGGAAGGGCCCTCCGAGGGAAGCCTGCCAGTGTGGGCCCTGGCATGGCTGGGCAGCAGCAAATGGTCCAGGCACAGAGGAGTCGCGGAAGGCAGGGAAGCCAGAGTGAACAGCAAACTCCTCTCCTTTCCTCTCACGGCTCGTCCAAGGAGCGGAAGATGGGCCCGGGAGGGCTCCCAGGACGGGGGGAGGCCCCGTGCCGCCTGGCCGTGCCACCGCGAGTAATCTCAGTACTGCTGCCCAGGACCCAGAGACGAGACAGCAAAGGGGGATGCTCTCCCAGCTGGAGCAGACAGCGCCACACCAAGTCCAAACTACCCGTCACAGCCACCCACACCAGCAGGCTCCGAGTCCGGAATTCAGAAATTAACCGACATTCCCAGCCAATTAGTTTCAGACTTGTTTATGTTTCATTTTTTGGGGTCTTTTCTGGAGGTGCTTAGGGGCTATCCTGGCTCTTCCCCGCGGGTCACCCCTGGCAGTGCCCAGGGGACCATGAGGTGCTAGGACTGGGACCTGTGTGCAAGGCTTGAGCACTACCCTGAGAGCCGCCGCCTGGTGCCCAGTGAACGGACTAGGCCCCAGAGTGACCAGTGGGACGGCAGTGTCTTCTCCGACCACTCAAGACCCAGAAAGTGTCCCCCGTGGTTCCCCTAAGTGTGCAGTTGCCTGGAGTCCCCGACACAGCCAGTCAAGTGCGGTTACAGGACGATGTTGCAGGCCCACGGGTGGCAGTACCATTGTGTCTGGGTGCCGGGGACCAGCATCTCACAGGAAAGCCTGTGCTTGCCGCTGAGCTCCCACCCCCAGCCCCAGCAGACACATCTGTCCACTTAATTCCCAAGTCTGACATTGTTTTTCTGAGCCACACCCTGTGGTGCTCAGGGATCACTCTCAGAGGGACTTGGGGGACCATATGGGGTCTTGGGGGATGGAACCCAGGTCGGCTGTATGCAAAGCAAGAGCCTTCACCTGAAATACACTACCTCTCGGCCCGAACAGACCTCCAGCTGTCTGAGTTCCCAACTCCAGCCCCACAGGCATTTGGAGGGGGGACATGGGTAGTCACTGATGCCACAGTACAGGGGCGACAGCCTCAGGGCTGGGGGGAGGGGCGCTATTATAATATAACTGAAACAAACCCAAGAAAATGAAAGGGAGAAGATACAGATTCTTAGGGGCAGTTACAAAGTATCAAGAGCCCCCAAAGGCAGAGTCCAGAGGAAGCGGGAAGGGGGTGCGAGGCACGCTCCGCGGTGGGGCCCGGGGCACCAGTCGTGGCCGCTCAGGGTCAACAACGGGGACCTTGGAAGGGATTCTTAGGGGCAGTTACAAAGTATCAAGAGCCCCCAAAGGCAGAGTCCCGAGGAAGCGGAGGGTGGTGCGAGGCACGCTCCGCGCGGTGGGGCCCGGGGCTCGAGTCGCGGCCGCTCAGGGTCAACAACAGGGACCTTGGAAGGGATTTTCAGGTCCCCAAACCCTGGCTTCAAAACGGGCCTGCCTGGCAGAGACGCTCCTGCAGGGGCGGGGCGGGGCGCGGCGCAGTCCCGGGGTCTCACCCTTTCTCGGCCGGACACGTGTGCTGAACACGGTCTACGCGCTAGACTGTGAGCTTCTGCCGGGCAGGGCCACGGCTCGGCCACCTCCGCGGGCGCGGGGAACCCTGCGAACCGAGTGAGTCATGGGGCGGGACCGGCGGTGGGAGGGGAGGGGGCTACTTGCGGGGGAAAGGGGACCCCAAAGGGACAGGCCGGGCAAGGCCGGGACCGCCTGGGGAGCGGGGTCGCCGGCGCTGCGGGAAGGGGCTGCAGCGGGCCTGGCTCGAGCAGTCCCTGGGGACGCGGAGCAGACGCGGGGAGACGGGTGGGGGGCGGCTGACCTGCTGGGGCCGCCGGGGGGCAGCGTTGAGAGCGGCCCCGCCCGAGAACCCTGGCGCCCGGGGCTGGGCTCACCTGGGCCGGGAGGGCGGGGCGCAGCTCCGCGAAGTTCCCGATTCCGGGTAGGTGGAGGCCGTGGGAGCCCTCGGAAGATCCAGACGAGTCGAGGTCCGCCGTCAACGGCTTCGGACGCCTGGGCAGAAGGACTCTCCCGAAGGGGAACCGCCCGTGGACGCGCGCGGAGCTAACTCGCGCCAAAAATTCCAAACCGGCCTCGAAGCCCCGCCCAGAAACGCCTGTTACCCCGCCCCCTCCACGGACCGGCCTATCAGAGGCGCCCTCCAGCGGGGCCCCGCTCCACGTCGCTGCGTGCGCGCCGCAGGCCCCGCCCCGCGGGCAACGCGCAGGCGCAGGCGGGGGTCGCGGCGGCGGCGGCGGGACCGGCCCGGAGGGCTGTGTTCGGGTCCGCAGAGGCCCTGCCGGCGGAGCCCGGGACCCCCACCGACCTCCAGTCCCCGACTCTCGCCGTTCGTTTTCGCGCTTCTGCAGGAGAGAACACAGTAGCTTTTCCCGGAAGTGTCCCAGGAGACGGTCCCTTGGGACCCAACAGGAAGTCCTTGAGGAGCCCGGGGTCCCGGCGGGGTGGCGCGCCCTGGGCTCGCTGGCTTCCGCTCAGTCCGCAGTGCTTTGCATCGGGGATGCTGGACGGACAGCCCCCCGACCCCCGGAACGAGTGACTGCGAGAGCCAGAAAATGAGGCCGCTTCTCGGAGACACCCCCCCCCCCGGACTGCTGGTGGGGGGGGCCCTGGCCCTGAGCGGAGACCCCGGCTGCCTATGAGGCTACCCTTCCCAATCTTGGGGCCACATCCAGGGGTTATGGGGACAGTATAGTTTTTGGGGGTGCAACAGGGTCCAGCTGCATGCGAGGCAAGCGCCTGTACGATCTCTCTGGTCCCTTCCCAGGCTTGCTGTTTGTGACTTAAATTCACCTTAAACCCCCCTTCGCCCTTCCTAGCAAAATGACCTTGGAGATGTGCTCATCTTTCTGAGCTGCTTTAGTTCTCCTGTAACAGCTGATGATCCCCTTAGAGGACTTAGCAGGGCACACAGGCGCGGCGGTTAACGCCACCCCCAACCCACAGACTGCTGGGGTTGCTGCTTCCTCCTGTTCGAGAGGGTAAAGGGAAATGGGGCCTCAGTCCAAGGCCACCTGCGCTCTCCCAGCGCCTCCGTCTGCACCTCCAGTGACTGCTCTGGGCTTAGACCCAAAACCCAGAGTCTGGGGATAGCAGCTCCCCCACTCATGCTCCCTTCCTTTGCTTAGCATCTCTGGCAGCCATTGCTCCTTGCCTGGGACCCCAGCCTGTCCCCAGGAGGCGGGGAAGCAGGCCAGCTCCTCGAGTTGCCTTTCCTTTCGCCAGCTTGTCTCGAGGCTGTGGATCCAGGCCCCCTTCCAACTGCCCTTTTTTTTCTAATTTTAATTTTTGATGGCTGAGATCAAACTCAGGGCCTCAAACAAGCAAGATGCCAACTGCCCATTCTTGAAAGTCTGAGTGAAATAACTTAGAAGACATTTTTAAATTCAAAATACAGACTTGCAGGGGCGAGCGCGAGGACAGTGACTGAGGCACTTGCTTTGTACCGGCTGAACCAGGTGCCGTCCCTGGAAGCCCTTATTGCCCCCTGAGCCCATTGGAGTGATCCCTGAGCGTTGTTGGGTTTGTCTGGCTCCTGAGACCCCAGTCCTCACCCCTTAAGACACAGGCACGTGGCCAGCAAAGGAGACATGCCCCGGGCAGCTGTGCCGGAGTGTGCCGCAGCGTCTGGTGTCCAGAGAGCCTGGCGGAGCTCAGGTGGGACGCGGGCACATGGGCTCCAGTTTGGGCACGGGCGCTGTTCGTCGTTGCGGGTCCCAGCAGGGCATGAAAGCAGGAACTGCCCCGCGGGCCTAGTGGGCAGCAGGTGGGCCCAGCGGCACAGGGAGGACGGGGCACCCCCCTCAGCAGCAGCGCCGCTCCCCGCCTTCATGAAGCACTTCGTGAAGCGCAGTTTTCCGAGCCATAGTAGCATGGAAGCCTAGAGGGGGGGCAAGGACTCCCCAGTCACACCCCGGCGCCCCGACCTGGGGTCTCAGAATTCAAGTCCGAAGCGCTAGGCCAGACTTCTGCCGGGAGGAAGCTCCCCTCGGGTGCTGGATTCCCGAGGTTTGGGGTTCGCCCCCCATACAGTCAGGGCAGGCTGGAGCGGGTGCGCCCCCGTGCGTCTGGCCCCTGCAACAGCAGCTGCCCCTGGGTGGCTGCTCCTTACCCGGGGCCTGGCCGGCACGTGCTGGGCACAGGAATGTGGGACTGGGAGCCAGACTGCACGGACGGCGCACGGACGGCGTCTCAGGGCCACGCTGCTCTTAGGGACCCCAGCCGGGTGGGGCCTGCACCCCAGTTTGGAGAGCGCCTCGGGCTACGCAGTCCCTGTCCCCAAAGGCCAGCCCACAATCCCTCCCCCCACTGGCCCCGGGGAATTCTTTTTGAGGGTCGGGGACCAAGAGTGGGGCCGGCTGCAGAAACATCCGAGGGACGGCACGACCCCCGCCCCGGCCCCCTGTGCAGCCTGAGCACCTCCAAACCTACAGAGAGATCAGGAATCCAAGGAATGTTACTTCAGCTTCAAAGCCTGTCCGGGGCCATGGCCAGGGCTCAGCGGGAAGGCGCTGGCCTTGATCCCCCACACGGCCCCCGTGCAGCCCTGAGCCCCAAGGAGGAAGCCCTGAGCATCAGCATCGCCGGGTCAGACCCCAAAGCCAAATAATCAGAGAATGCAAGTCTTCCCGGGATCCGGGATCTACACCCGCCAAGGCACTGCCTTAGCCTGTCAACCCACGCTCTGATTGACCAATGGGGTGCCCCCCCATCTTCTGGGGAGGGGGCAAAGGAAGTGGAACAAGGATCATGCGTGGCAGTAACAGAATGCACAGAGAGCTGCCAGTGTGGGGATGTGCTTCGTGGGGCCGGGGGGCTCTGGGGGCACCCCCGTGGCTTGTCCCCAGCCAGAGTTCCCACCTGTACAGGCACCAGTACAATGACAGAGGTCAAGTGCCTGGGGTAGCTGGGAAGGTGCCAGCGACAGCGTGGGGCCGTGGGCAGAGGGGACAGCTGGGGCTCGGAGGTGTCTGCCTTGGGGCTTGGGGCGGGCGCCCCCAGCTGTCCTCGCATTCCTGCCTGGCAGGGGCCAGCACTTCCTGGGCTGCGACTTGGCGTCTCACACCCCCGCTGGCGCCGGCTTCCTCGAGGGCCCAGGCGGCCAGCCAGTGGGGCTGGGGCCCGAGTTACTTCCGCTTGTGCAGCTGACTGGCTTTTCCCATGCCCACACCCAGAGGGTCGGGCAGGGCGTACCCCCTGGTGCTGTCCTGGCATGTGCCTGGCCCACCTGTTTCCTAGGCCCTCCCCAGCTGTGCGGGTGGCTGCCGCTCCCCCAGGGCGACGCAGACAGGCAGCCCCCTCACTGTCTAGAACCTTCCCGGCCCCCCCACCTGTGAGCCCAGGAGCTCTGCCTGAGAGTCCCTGCCCAGTGGGTCTGTTTCTGTTGCTGGTGTTTGGGCTCAGGGATCTGGGGATGGGACCCGAGCCAGCTGCTGCCACCGTGCTGAGCCCACTTTCTCCCACGGGGGGAGGGGCGGCGGTGCGGGGGTTGCTGTTTGTTTTTGTTTGGGGGCCACATCTGGCAGTGCTCAGGGGTTACTCCTGGCTGCTCACTCAGGGATCACTGCAGGTGAGGCTTGGGGGTCCATGTGGGGTGCCAGGAATGGGACCCAGGTCAGCTGCATGCAAGGCCCCGTCCCGCTGGACTCTCGCTGCGAGTCCCCCTGAGCTTTAGAGGAGTGAGGACAGGCTCCGAGGGTTGGACCCAGGCAGAACCTAGCGGAGGGCGAGGGGCAGGCCCACACCTATGGCAGCTCCAGCATGGGGGTGGCATGCGGGGTGCAGAGTGGGAGAGCAGAAGGGGGCACTCGGCTGTTGGAGAGGTGGGAGCACCTGAGAAGCCCCCACCCACCTGCTGGTGGCGGAGCAGGGGCCTGGTGAGCTGGCAGGGGCTTGGGTCTGCACTCCTGGCCAGCCCGTAGGGTCCAGGCTAGCTGGGGGACGGACACAGTGCCCGGCCACCCCAACTCTCGTCTCAGGCCCAGCTGTCCCGAGCTACAGTCAGTGCTCTGTACCCAGCAGGAAGGGCTGCCTGCTGGGGGCTTGAACGGGGTGACTGTCCCCATGTCACCTCCCTCCAGGACGAGAGGCTGAGCGGGGTAGCACCTCTCCCCGGCGCTCCCAAGGGCTACCCGGATGCCCGCCTCCAGCCTCTGGCCCAGGGCCCGTCTCCCCAGCTGTGTTTGGGCTGGATTTGGGGTGCCAGATGCCCCCCCGCCAGCTGCTGACGGACACCTGAGCCCCCATCAGGGGCCAGCTGGGGGGCCTGTCAGCACGGGTGATGGATGAGGAGGGCACCTGGGCAAAGTGTATAAACCCCGGCAGCCGAGCCCTCGCGGCGGGCACCATGGAGAGCTGGACTGTCCGCACCGCCCTGCTTCTGCTCTGCCTGGCCCAGGCCAGCCTGCAAGGCGGTGAGGGCCGCGGGCGGGCACCAGGCCCTCTCCTGGGGGGTCTCCCTGGCTGGAGGCAGGACCCCAGTCTCCTGGCCTGGAGAACACAGGCAGGCTGCTGCTCTGTCCCGGCCCAGGACAGGGGCCCCTATCAGTGGTCCCAGTGGGGGCTCCCAGCCCCCAGCTGGGAGGTCTCTGCTGAGAGGGGCAAAGGCTGGGGCATCCGGACTGCAGAAGTGAAAACTTGGGGAGCCCCACCATGCTGGGGGGGTCTGCTGTCCCTGCGCAGGCCATTCTCCTGGCTGTCTTCGCTCGGGACCAGAGGGGAAACTGGCACTCGGGAGGGACACGGTCCGGAGTGGAGCCTCTGCCCTCCCAGAGCCTCCCTGTCCCGGCCTCCCCCACGGCCCCAGCTGACTGAGGGGACAGTCTTATGGTGTCCTCTGCCCCCGACCAGGCCCCCTCCCCGCAGGCTACAGCCCACCCCCACGCACTCCTGTCTCTCTCTGCAGGCCCCCCGGCCCGGAATGGCTACGGAGCAGGTAGGAATGGGCAGGTGAGTGGGCCGGGGGCCAGGATCTGGGGGGCCCCAGTGGCCCTGACTTGACCCGCTCTCCTCAGGCACTGGAGGAGGGATGAAGCCCGGGAAGCCAGGTGAGTGCCCTCTGCGGTCAGCCACGGGAGGGGAGCAGGGGGCAGGGATGGGGCACTCAGGAGGGACCCCAGATGGCCCAGCCTGGCCAAGGCGCCCCGGAAGAGCCAGCTGCTGCCCTCAGCCGTGTCTCCTGCTGCAGGCGTTGGCGGGGGCGGGCTCAGGAGCGGGGTACCCCATGCCTGCCGCTCCACCCGGCACCTTCTCTGAACCCTGACCCTCCTGGGCTTCTGTCCAGGACACGGGACAGGACCTGGAACTGGCCTGCCAGCGGGGGCCTTGCCAGGTGAGGAGCGGGCGCGGAGGGGCGTGGGGGGCGGAGGCCGTGGGTGAGCCCTGTCCAGTGTCCCCATGTTTGCTCACAGCCCACGTCTGCACGGTGGCAGGAATGGCCTTGCATGGGCCGGCAAGGGAGAGGGCGGGCTGGGCTGGGGGACTGCCCTGTCACCCCGTCCTGCCCCATGGCCTCCCTCCCCACCCCTCCACCGGGCTGGGGCTTCCAAGGCAGGCAGGAGGCGGGGCCCTGTTTCCCAGGCACCTGCCCCTAGCCCAGGTGGACCCCAGCGCCCCCCGAGAGTGGTGGGTGGGGGCCAGGCTGGGGTTCCAGGATGTCTGGGAGGGCCCCCAAACACCCTGGCCTAGGAGGGGTGCACCCTGCTCTCCCCTTCAGGAGACCTCTGGCTTCTGGCAGACAGAGGGAGGTGGCGTGGGGGAGTCAGGGCCCCAAGTGGCTTTGCAGGGAGGATGGGGGCAGCTGGGCAGAGCCTCACCTGCACCCCTCCCCAGGCCCAGCAGGTGCCGGAAAACCCCCGAAGCCAGGTGAGCCCCCTTCTCCCTGTCAGTCTCTGGTCAGAGCCTCCCCAGTAATTCCGCTGCCTCCCCGGGACTCCGGAAAGGCAAGAGCCAGACACTCACACTCGGGTCTGGCTGGGAACTTGCCGGAGGACCGTGGGGGGCAACACGGCGACTGGGCACAGGGGACCCACGCTCCACCTCAGCTCCTGTGCCCCTGCACCCCGAGGGATGCTCAGTGGGCGGGGACACAGGCTGCACATGAGGGAGACCGGGGTACGGTCCCCAGCACCACCGATGTGGCCCAGAATGGAAAGAAAGAAAAGCCGTGGGCACTGGGGCTGGACACCCAGAGAGAAGCAGAATGGGGGGCACAGGCTCTGGTGGGCTTGGGGCACCAAGTCGGGTGGGTGGGTCTGTGTAACAGCAGGTCCAGTGGGGGGGTGACAGAGATGAGCCTCAAAGAGGCTTGTCCCCACCCCCCAGCCCTGCGCCTCAGAATGGCTGTTTATCGAGGCGGGGGGCCTGCTGGGGTTTGGGGACCCTCACCTGCTCCCTCTCCTTCCACCAGGGTTTGGAGGGGGCGTGGGGCCCCAGAAGCCAGGTGAGACTCCATCCTCCTGAGCTCCCCTGAACCCTGCGTCCCTCCCCCACTTACAGTCCCTCCTTTTGTCCCCCAGGACTGGGGAATGGGAACGGGCCGGGAACCCAGCCAGGTAAGACGGAGTGGGGGGGGGGAGTCCCCCAGGGCTCTTGACTCAAGCCCACAGCCTGGCACTCGCCCCACCTCTGCCAGGTCTGTCCGGAGCTCAGGATGGCTACGGAGGAGCAGGTGCGAGGGGCTGCGGGGAGAGGGCTGGGCCCAGGCTCCCCGGCTCTCGGGGCGGCCAGCGTGTGACCACAGGACCCTCCCCTCTCCCCATCTCCTCTGCAGGTGTGGGGGGGGCCATGAAGCCTCAGAAACCAGGTAAATCCTTTCCGTGCACTACGACCTCACCAGCGTCACGATGCTGGGTACCCCTGGGCCTGGGTTCCATTCCTGCCACCCGGGAGCTGCCTGGGCGACTGCAGGGGCAACCCAGCTTCCATGGCGATGCCCACATAGTGAGGGTTCTGCGAGCCGGGCTGGCACAGAGAACCCGGGAGGAGCCCACCCCAGGCGTCCTGGAGCTGCCGCAGGGCCCAGCCCAGGCCCCCCCCACCCCCCGGCTGCAGGGCTGAGTCCTCGCCTGAGCGCGGGGCCCATGGGACGGGCTAGACCTGTGGCGGGAGTGGGCTTGATCCGCCACCGCTGACCCCCAGAGCCGGGTGCTCCCCTGCCCGGTGCCCCCATCTGTTGCCACCCGCCCCATCCCCCCGTTGCCAGGCACAAGCTCTCGCCAGAAGGGCCCAAGGCAGTCTGGTCTCTGCTGCCCTCTGAGAATGTTTGTGGGGTGGGGGTGCCCCTCAGACTCACCACACCCACCTGTCTCCCCAGTTTACAGGAGTGGGCTGGGCACTGGCGCCTTTCCTGGGAAAGGAGCCCCACAAACAGGTGAGAGGGGGTGGGGAGGGCCAGGGTCCCCTTCTCTGCCTCTGTCCCTTCCTCTGCGGGCACGAGGTCTCAGCGGCCACGCGAGGGAACCCGCTCCTCCCGCCGGCCTCAGCCTGTCCTGCTGGACGACCCCCACTTCTGACCTTGCACCCACACCTCCTGCCCAGGGGTCAGCCTCGGTAATGGACAGGGCGTCCGGCCAGGTGAGGGAGCACCTGGGGGCTAGGAAGTGAGCCGGGGAAGCACCCTGGGCCCTGGGCTGAGGCTGGGGCTCCCTGCCCCACTGTCCCCACAGGTCCCTGCCATGGGCGGGTCCCCTTGCTGTTCTTCCTCTGGTCTCCTGCTCAGAAAGGGGGCGGCTGGGCCCCCAAACCCCAGATCCCACCCCCAGTGCAGAATGGCAAGCTGCCAGGTGAGTACGGGGAGCCGAGTCCCGGGGGGCTGAGCCCTTGCTGCCCCCTCTCCTGCCCGCGCAGGGCACTGACACGGGAGGCTGGTGGGTCTCACCCCGCGCCCCTCCACAGCGGGCATCAAGGGGAGGGGGCTTCACCGGACCCCCGCACTCCTCCCAGGTCTCCAGCCTCCCAACGGCTCTGGGCCGGGGGCAGAGCAGCCCGAGAGGCGCCCCGAGGGTGCCCTGTGGCCCCCCACCAGCCCAGAGCTTGCTCCCCGCCCTTTCCTCCCCCAAGGCGTTGGTGGGGGCCTGAAGCCCCAGAAAGTTGGTGAGTGACCCCGACGGGCCCCAGCATGGGCTTGAACCCCCCATTTCCCCCTCCCCTGTTCTCCCAAGTCGGAATGTTCTTGCTCAGGGACCTGGGGGAGCTGCCGGGGGTCGTGGCACCTGCTCCGCCCCAGCCCCCCGTAGGGCCGCTCTACCAGCTGCCAGCCTTTGGGTTCCGGCCTTCCCTGAGACCCGCCACAGCTAGGTACTTGGGGGCTGGGGGTCCTCGGCTCAGAGGCAACCCCGCTTCTGACCTCCTCCCCTCCCCAGGGGTCCGGGGGGCCAAAGGGTGATGTGTGGGAGGGAGTTGGGGACCAAACACAGGGGCTGGACACCCGGGGGAACCGAGTGACCCCATCTCACGGAGGCCTGGGGAGAAAGCGTCCTTGCACCCCAGACTCACAGCATCAGCCCCAGGAAATGTACAGATAATGGAGCCAGCCCGTGTGGCCCTGCAACTGGGCGCGGGTCTGGGGGCTGTGGGGGCCTGTGGGAGCCGGGGAGGGTCTGCAGGAAGGCCCCACCCAGTCTTCCTCCTTCCACAGCTCAGGCCACTGCCTTGGGGCGAGGCTCTTGGCCCTCTTCCCAGTCCTGGGGGGCTGCCTCCAAGCCTGGCGGGGTCAGCAGCAACCCTGGTAAGGGGGCGTGGAGGAGTATGGGAGGTCAGGAGCACTGCAACCCCCAGAGGTGGAAGGGGGCACCGACGGTGGGGGACAGAGAGGAAGAGGAGGGTCCAGGGGCCTGGGACTGGACCGGGGGCTGCAGTGACCCGGGATTCTGCGCTCCCTGCTCCCCCAAGAGCTGGGCCCTGCATTCCCCGGTGGGTGGTTCTAGGGACTGGGGAGCAGCAAGGCGGGGGTGTCCTGGGGATGAGGGCCAGAGGGGAGGGGAGGGGAGGAGGTCTCAGAGGTCAGCAAAACCCTCTGGCCCTCATTCCACTGTCCCCGAGAGGCAGCGGCGGACAGTGGCCCGCCTTTGGGAGCGCTGGGCCGAGGGGGCCCGTCCCCTGCACCCTGAGTGACCGCCTGGCTCTGCTCTGCCTCCTCGCAGGCCGCTGTCCCCTGGGGAGATGCTGAGCCCCTTGGCCCGGACCTGGAGCCAACCTGGACCTGCTCTCAGGGGCACTTGGTTCTGATCCAGGAGGAAAGCCCAGTGGTTCCAGGGAGCCCATGCGAAGCCAGCACTCAGCCCCAACAGCAACCTCCCGGCCCGACCCGGACTCGCGTTTATAATTCCCCTAATACACGAATAAAGCGAGGGTCGCCTTTTCCTTTCCACGCTCGACGGCTGGCACTGTGCTGGTTCATCTCATCTCTTGGGTTTAGATTCAGGTTCCGTCCTTTCCCCTGGCCTCAGGGAGCTGGTGGGCGGCAGGGCCCCCTGCTCTCCCTACCCTGCACGGGGACCCTTCTGTGCTCCCACAACTGCCCAGCAACCTGCTGGCTCTCCCCAGGGGTGTACACGCGGCCAGCCAGGGGCTCTGGAAATGAATCCCTCAGGCTTCTGTCTCAGACCCCCAAGAGCTTTACATCCTCCTGCAGAAAATTAGTCAGGTACGAGTATCAGAGAGACGGGCTTGCTTTATTTTCTCATCTCATCTCAGGATGATGACAAATATGTTCATCCAGGCATGTGGAAGCAGGGAGGACACTTGCCTTGCATACGGCCAATCCAGGTCCAACCCCCTACACCCCCAACCGTCTCCCGAGCACCACCAGGAGTGATCCCTGAGTGCAGAGTCAGTAACCCCTGAGCACTGCTGGGTGTGCCCCCCCCAAAAAAAAATTGTGAAAGCAGTTTCTATCCTAAATGAGATCCGGAGCGAGGCTGCAGTGCTGGCCCGGGTGGCCTGCGGAGGCTTTTGCTTCCCTGTCCCCTTGTCTTTATTGTTCTTTACTGCAATGGCAGGTATTGCACACACACTTGACTGTGGGGCTCCGACGGTCGCAAGCTGCAATGTGGGCAGCGCTGGGGACAGAACTCAGCCTCGTGCTGAAAGGCCGCTTCGGCCGCACAGCCTGAGGATCCCAACTGCTCCCTGCTCCCTCTGGGGAGCCTCTCCTCAGCACAGCCTGGCTTCAGCTGTGCAGGCGAGCGCTGAAGACCCACCAAAATGAGCGTGCACAAAACTTGGGGCTGGGGGACAAGCAGGATATTCAGTAAATATAACTGGAATTCTAGTCTGATTCTCTCAGCCTCTGTAACTTCATTCACTCTATTTGAGAATCATTTTAGACATGAGCTTTTCTTCCGTCAATTTTATGGTCTTCCCAGACATGGAAACACTGTAAATCCTCCGTTGAGAGGTTCTGGATTAGGTTCTTGGACATTTCACCTTTAAGTGAAACAATGTGTCACCAAGCCACTGGACCAGAGGCTAACTGACAGAAAGAGGAATCAAGTTTCTCAGATACATTTCTGGACACAGAACTCCAGAAAGCCCCAACAGAGACACATTTCACATGAAGTGATTCTTTGTTTTCATTCATCCATTCTCAACCCTTATTCTAGCTGGGGCTTGAGCGTGGTGGGAAGCATGCTGGCAGCCTTCACGTAGAACACTCATCAAACAAGGACTGCGGAGACACCCCAGGCACCCTGATGGATTGGGGAGGTGCGTGCTCCACACAATGGCCAGCAGGAGCTGATCGCCGCACCCCCACCCTGTCCCCAGAGATGTAAACTGAAGCACATCTACAGGAATATAAAGTAACATCTGGGCACACACGAGGTGGTCTCCTTTCTACACCCCATCCCTAGAAATGTTCTAATACTGTTTAACAAGGTCTCTATATTCCAATTTTGTTTCTCTTTTGGGCCACCCCGAGCTATGCTTGTTTACTCCTAACGCTTGTATTCAGGGGTCACTCTGCCAGTGTCAGGGAACCTTGTATGGTTCTGGGGATCAAACCCAGGTAGACCATATCAAGGCAAGTATGTTGCCTGCTGCATTATCTCTTTAGCCCACCAACTTTTTCTTTAGATCTGGTGGTGCCGGAGGCCACTCTTGGCTTGGTGCTTGAGGATTGTGTGGTACCAGGGATCAAACCAGGACTCCTGCATGCAAAGCATTAGTTCCTGACAGTTGAACTGTTTCACTGGCGTCTCTAAAGTCCAATTTAAAATATATGCACTATTTTCTCCTTTTACCTAGCCACCAGATTCTCACACGCCCGTCATTTACAACATTCTTAGCAACAGCAACACAGTTCTACTTGGCAGTGAGAAGCGGCGCTAGAGGTTACTGCGGCTTCGACTCTCAGGCCAGGAGGGGGCGCCCACTGCGCTTGTGCAGCGCCTGGGCTCAGGGATCGGGGTGTGGCCTTTGGTAACGCCCAACTTCATGATTGGCGGAAATAATTGACCAAAAGCGCGTGGACTTCTGATTGGCTGCAGTGGTGAGAGACGCGGGCATCCAGCGCACGGGCCCCTGATTGGCTGGGATACGCCGGTGGGCGGCTCTGATTGGCTGGATTGTCCGCAGCGGGCGCGTGGCCACCGGGAAAGACGAGGCCGCGACGCGCGCGGCGCTCCGGGCCCAGGTGCGGCCGCAGCTGCCACGCTGGCGGCGTGGCTTCCCCACTCCCGCTCGCACCCGCGGCTGGCCCGCGCCCGCGCCCACTCGCGGCTGGGCCGGGCCCGGGCGTCGCTGTCGCTGACCCCCCCGCCCGTGCCGTCCCTGCCGCACCCGCCTCTGCCCGGCCTGCCGCCCGGCCTCAGCCCCGCACCGCCGCCTCCCCTGGTGCTCGCCCTGGCCGAGCTGCCGCCGCTGCCCGCGCTCCCGCTGCGGCCCGAGCCGCTGGCGCCCTGGGGTCCCGGGCCGCACCTGGTGCTGCCCGAGCTGCCGCCCGAGGCCTGCGCGCCCGCGCCGCCCGCCGCCGCGCTCGCCCTGCAGGACCTGCCGCGCCTGCCCGCGCCCGCGCCGCCGCCCGCGCACCTGCCGCTGCCGCCGCTGCCCGAGGCCGCCGTGGCCGCCACGCCCGGGCCCGTGGGCGCGCGCGGCCGTCCGCAGCTCCTCGCCGAGCCGCCGCCGCAGCCGCTGCCGCCGCTGCCCGCGCGGCCCTCGCGCTTCTGCCTGCTGCTGCCGCCCGCACCCCCCGAGCCCTGGCCGCTGCCCGCCTTCCCCCCGCCCCCGCCGCCCCCGCCGCCGCCTTACTTCATGCCGCCGCCCTGCTGACCGCCCGGCCCTCCGCGAGGCCGCCCTCACCGGGGACCTCGGGGACGCCGGGGGGCCGCAGGCGGGTGAGTAGGGGTCCCTTGCTGCGAAGGAGGGTCAGCGGGCCGCGCGCGCTCAGCCAGCCTCCTGCCCGCGGGCCGAGAGATCCACCGCGCAGATAAGGCCGCGGGCGGCGCGGATGTACGGGGGGGAGGGTGTAAGTATAACCCGCCACGAGAGGAAAGCAACGGAAAACTGAAAATGCTGTCATGACACTGCTCCACGTACCTCAGTTTCCCTCCCAAAGGAAAGGCGGGGAGGTCCTGGCCGCTGGGCTGCGGGTGGGGAGCGGCCTCCGGGCCTTGGGAGGGAGCTTCGAAGACCTGCCCGGGGCAGGCGCGAGGCCACCCCCGATACCTGCCGCTGCCGGGTCATAGGCGAGGGCTCTGAAGTCAGCCCGGGGGCAGGGGGGCACTGAGTCACGGTCAGGAGCCTCCCGCTCCCGCCCCGCCGCCCCACAGCAGTTTCTCCCCAGCAGTCTGAATAAAGTTCCCTTTGTTCCGCAGGTAACCCCAGCCTCTCTCACTGGGCACTCGCTCAGGAGCCGGCCTGACCTTGGGGGACCTCGGAGCCGCGGAGCCACCAGCGAGCCAGCGGCTCCGCGCCTTCCTGCCGGCACAAGCGTCCTCCGCGCGCAGGGGACGCGGCCCCGGGGGCCCTGTCCGCCTCTGCTCGGGGTGGCGGCTGCAGCTGCCCCGAGCCCTTCTCCCCTGGGTGCCCGGGGGTCCACCACACCCCCCGGCCGGTGGGGGGCGGGGCCCAGCAGCTTTCCCGCCCCCGGGCTGGAGTGGGCACGGCAAACGGAAGGGGCCTCGGGGGAGAAGCAGCCCCACCCTCGAGGGCCACTTCGGACCCTGATAATAAAGTTAATGGCTACCCAGACAATGGTCAGTTCCTGGCCCCTGCGGAGGAGGGTGGGGCGTGTGCTCGGTCTTTCCCCCCACCCCCCAGTTCACCTCTGGGGTTCCTCTGAGAGCCAAGAAATGGCAGGAGCTGCCTCCAGAGTCTCCCCGCCAGTCCCCGCGGTTCCAGCCTCAGTTTCTTCGCGGCCCCTCCCCCTCTTCACTTTGGTTGCAGGTGGGGTTAAAGTTCCATAGATATGGAAACTACATCCCGGGGTCCCCGCCTCTCCATATCAATGGCCGGCCACACCGCCAGTTCGCCAGTTCCAAGTAGACCCCCAGGTTAACCCTTCAAGCCCCGGCTTCTGCTGAATTCGTCACCTGCAGTGACAACAGCAGCTGGGGCCCAGGCCTGCCTAGGGGCAGATGTGGCCCTGCCCTGGTGCCTGGGCACAGCCCAGGCACTTCCTCACGCCATCTCCCGGGGCCTTGGGAGAGGTCTAGTCAGATGAGTGTGTGGCCGGAGGTGCTTGGGACCCCAGGAGGCAGGCCCAAGGGGGCTGGGGGTCTGCACAGATGCCAGACAGAGTAATTGGGAGGTAGAAAACCAGATTCTCTTGTTCCGGGGGGGTCACCGGGTTTGCCCCAGGGTGCAGCCCCCAAAGACCCATGGGGGGGGCTTTAGAGTGGCCTGGGACCCCAACAGGCTGCCCACAGCAGCTGGGAGTCCCTGGGCCAAGCTGTGCAGAGTATGCAGGCTCGGGGGACAAGGGGGTCGGCCTAGGCCTGGGCGAGGAGGGGGAGGGGAGGGCAGGAGGGAGGAGAGGAGTGTGGAAGGGAGGGGAGGGCGCGGGCCCGGCCCCTCCAGACACCTGCCCAAACCTGTGCTGCTGGATTCCTGGATTGCTGGTGCCCCCAGAAGGCTTCAGATGGAGCCACTGACAGGCCGCCCCTTCCGGCCCTTCACAGCCACCCCTCCCCCACTGTGCCTGTGTGTGCCTGTGTTGTGTGTGTGTGCTGGTGGCTGTGTGTGTGTGCGAGTGAGCCTGTGGCTGTGTGGTGTGTGTGCATGTGTGTGCCTGAGTGGGGTTGTGTGTGCGCATGTGGCTGTGTGGTGTGTGTGTGTGCCGACCGCAACAAGCTCCCACAGGATCCCAGAGAAGTCCTGTCCCCACAGGGAGGGACATGCCTGCTTTCTCTTCGCAAATGAGGCCTCCCCTCTCCCCCAAAACTGGGGGTGAAGCCTCCAGAGACCGCCTAAGGCTCCTACCCTGGGTGAGGAAGGCCCCCGGGCCCCCTGATCTGCCCAGCCCCCCTCCAGGGCCAGAGGCGCTCACCTGGGCGGCTGTGGGTTACAGCAGGGCTACCTGGTGTGTGGCCTGTGTGTGGGGGGGAGGGGTCCTTCCCTGCGGGGCTAGAGGCAGGATGTGTGTGTGAAGCTCACTCCCCTCACATCCCACATCTGCCCCAGAGCAGGTCTTGTACAGGGCACCCCCAGGTCTCAGCAGCAACTCGGCCCCGCCCGCTACAGTGGGGGGGCACACCTGAGCCCAGGTAGCAGCGGGGGAAGGTTTTCTAGGCCGTTGCCCAGGCGATGCCACCTGAGCTGGGTGCCAGGCACCTGTCACCCGGGGAACAGCGCGGGCGGGCTCCCATGGGAGACAGATCGGATTCCTGGGCCGGCGGCGGGCGCGGGCACAGGGGGGGATGCGATACTGCTGCGCGTTTGCATCATGAAACCAGGTGCAGGGGGGCAAGGGGGCAGGGGGGCAGAGCCAAACAGCGTCGGTGGGGAGGGGGGCGGGTCAGCATTGCAGCCAGGGCACCCCTGAATTGTCTGTCTTGAGTCAGCTTGGCCCCACACCTCCACCCCAAGCTGGTGTGCCCTGCCCATTTCTTTGTCTCTGGGCTGGCATCTATATGGGTGTCCCATATTCAGGTCTGGTCTCTGGAGCCCCCCTCTGCGCCCCCATCCCGACCTTGGTTCCGCCCAGGCCCGGCACGCCGCCCCTCCCCTCCTCCCTGCGCCTTAAAGCTCCGCCTGCCGGGAGTCAGCAGTCCCAGAGGCACCCCGACATCAGCCTGTGTGCAGGAGCCTGCGTCAGCCAGAGCCCAGCCTGAAGGTGGGTCGAGGGGTCCCTGCAAGCCCTCAGACAGGACGTCGGGCCCCGGAAGGGACACTTGGCTGAGCTGATCCGTGCTCCGTGGCGCTCAGAGACGCCAGCGGGGGCCCCAGAAGAGACAGCACCTGGCAAGAGGACCCCTGATGTGAAGACTGCTCTGGTCTGGGACACGCACGACCTGCTCCTGGTGGCCCGGGGAAGCCCGTGGGAGCGACTGACGCTGCCTCCGAGTGACCCGGCGAGACCTTCCTGATGGCTTCCACGGGCCTGGAGCTCCTGGGCATGAGCCTGGCCGTGCTCGGGTGGCTGGGGACCCTGGTGTCGTGCGCCCTGCCCCTGTGGAAGGTGACCGCCTTCATCGGCAACAGCATCGTGGTGGCGCAGGTGGTGTGGGAGGGGCTGTGGATGTCGTGCGTGGTGCAGAGCACCGGGCAGATGCAGTGCAAGGTGTACGACTCGCTGCTGGCGCTGCCGCAGGACCTGCAGGCGGCCCGCGCGCTCTGCGTCGTGGCGCTGCTGCTGGCCCTGCTCGGCCTGCTGGTGGCCATCACGGGCGCCCAGTGCACCACGTGCGTGGAGGACGAGGGTGCCAAGGCCCGCATCGAGCTCACCGCGGGGGCCGTGCTGCTGCTGGCTGGCGTCCTGGTGCTCATCCCCGTGTGCTGGACGGCCCACGCCATCATCCAGGACTTTTACAACCCGCTGGTGGCGGAGGCGCTCAAGCGGGAACTGGGGGCCTCGCTCTACCTGGGCTGGGCGGCCGCGGCCCTGCTCATGCTGGGGGGGGGGCTGCTCTGCTGCTCCTGCCCGCCCCCCCACCTCGACCGGCCCCGGGGCCCGAGGCTGGGCTACTCCATCCCCTCCCGCTCGGGAGCATCAGGCCTGGACAAGAGGGACTATGTGTGAGGGCCACAGGAGATGCCCGCCCCCACCCCCAACGCCTCATACCCTCCCCCGGGCCAAACCCGCTCCAGAAGCTGGAGCCAGGGCCTCCACTGCACCCCCTCCTCATACTGGCTTCGCCCCAGAACTTGATTCTAATCCCCAGGGTTGGTGCCTGCCCAGGCTCTGCCTCTTGGGAGCCAGCCCTGGGGGCGGGGAGAAGCCCCTCTCCCGCTGCCATGGAAATAAACTCGCTTTGTAAATGGGCTTCTCTGATCTGTGGTTGGATGGGGAGGCCGCGGCCTCTGGGAACAGCACTGCTGGAAGGTCCTTCCCTCAAGCCTGCGGGCCGGGGGCAACAAAGGGGGGACAACACCCCCCCCCCCCCCCGTCCCTGTCGTCATTCTTCACACCAAAGGTCTGGAAGAAACGAGACTTTATTCACTGAACACTGAGCCGTGTACATGGGGGGGGGGGCAGGGCAGAGGTGCTCTTGGGAACTTTAGTCCGGGACCCTTCAGAGACCGTCTCCAGGAGGTGCAGAGGCCTGAGAAGCAGGGGGCTTGTTGGAACAAGCCCGGGGGGCCCCCCAGGCAGTTCAGGTACAGACCATCCAAGTGCCTCAGGCACCGTCTAGCTTGGCCCACAGTTCCAGGTTGGCCTCAAGGTGGGGATGTCCAGGTGGAGAAAGATCCAGAAGCTCCGCATCATCTCTCTGGCTCCAGCTCCGTGCAAAGGTGAAACCCGGCGGCTCAGGTGGGGTGGGGGCGCCCGCCTTTCTCTCGGTCTGGTCACGAGATGAATGCTTAACCCCCCTCGCTTTAAAACAAAAACTGGAAATGCCAAAGCTTCTCAACACCGGTGCTCAGGGGGGCTGGGGGCCCGCTCCCACGCGCATCACACGTAATTCTTGGTGGGGTACTCAGAGGGCCCCTGGGCGGGGCCGCGCGGGGCCGAGGCCGAGTAGCGGGCCATGTAGTGGCTGGAGCCTCGGGGCGCCCCCGAGGGGCAGGTGCAGCAGAGCAGCCCCCCGCCCAGCAGCAGCAGCCCCGACGCCGCCCAGCCCAGGTAGAGAGAGGCCCCCAGCTCCCGCTTCTGCGCCTCCACCACCAGGGGGTTGTAGAAGTCCCGGATGATGGCGTGGGCCGTCCAGCACACGGGGATGAGCACCAGGATGCCGGAGAAGACGAAGACGGCTCCGGACGAGAGCACCAGGCGGGCCTTGGAGTCCTTGTCCTCCACGCACGTGGTGCACTTGGCGCCGGCCACGTAGACCAGCAGGGCGAGCAGGGCCAGCAGCAGCGCCACGACGCAGAGCGCGCGGGCCGCCTGCAGTTCCTGCGGCAGCGCCAGCAGCGAGTCGTACACCTTGCACTGCATCTGCCCGGTGCTCTGCACCACGCACGACATCCACAGCCCCTCCCACATCACCTGCGCCACCACGATGCTGTTGCCGATGAAGGCGGTCACCTTCCACAGGGGCAGGGCGCACGACACCAGAGCGATGACCCAGCCCAGCAGTGCCAGGACGATGCCCAGGATTTGCAGACCAGCCGAGGCCATGGCGAGGGGTGGTGGGCACAAGCCTGAGGAGAGAAGCAGAGGGACACATTGGCCGGCCCACCCTGACCCACCAACTCGGACTTGCAGTTCCCGAGAGCAGACAAGCATGGAAGCCAGTGAAACTGCGAGTCGGGGTCAAGTTCACCCTGGCGACCATGCACACACATGGGCATCTGGAGGGCTGCCACAGGGGCCAGGCAAGCAGGGCCAGGAGGGCTGGTGCTCCTGAGTTTCATGCACACCCCCACCAGGAGTTCAAGGCCCTTAGTCCAGCCTGGACCTGGCCCCCAGCGTGTTAAGGTCTGGTGCTCTGGGGCAAGAGAAACAGCACAGGGGCCGAAGACTTCGAGCAAGAGGCCGCTCTGAGTGGACCCTCAGGACAGTCAGGTGTGGCGCCGTGTGTAGCCTCAAAATACCAAAAAAACCCAAGGTCCTGTGTGCCCTAGCGCAACCTAGCCCGAGGGCCAGAGGACTAAATTCCCGCTCATCCCGCCCCAAGGCCACCAGCTGCCCTCCGGGGACCGGCTCCTTCGGGGCCACAGACCAGACCGGCGCTGGGCGCATTTTCTGTGAATTCTGCCCGAAACGCCTTCCCTAAATGGCACAGAAGCTGCGGGCGGCGGTGACCCGGAGGCTGGGGCAGGCCGGGCGCACACCTGTCTCGGCTCACAGGTCGCAGGGGCGGGCTCGCTCCGGGTCGGAGGTGGTCCTCATGGTCCAAAACCCACGACCCGGTCCAACCCCCCGCTGGGGTCAGGGCAGGGCGGACCGGCTCGCCTCCTGCCTTGGCCCGCGAGGACCCGGCCCGGCTCGGGAGCACGGCGACGGGGCGGCGCCCACCTGCGTCCACGCGCACGCCGCAGGAGCGCGGGGTTCCAGGGCGGCCCGAGGGGCTTAGGGCCGGCGGGAAGCAGGGTCAGTCCCGCAGGTGAGGGGAGGGGGAGGGGAGCCCCGCCCCACCAGGCAGTGCAGGTGGGGGAGGGGCGCCCGGTTTCGGTGCCTTTGTCCCCCGGGAGGGGGGAAGGGCGCTTAACCCTTCCGGAGTCTCTGCGGGATCCAGTCGGCCCGGCGACCCGCACCCATCCCTCCCCGAGTGGCCACGCAGGAGGATGACTTCGGGTCCTGGGTCCGCACCCCAAGCCCGCCGCCGCGGCGTCCGCGCCCCGCTACTCGGGGCCTGCTCCCCGCCCCCACACGCGCGCTTCCCGGCCCTCACCTGTTGCGGAGTCCTCAGGGATTCGAAGGAGCCGGCCGAGTGTGGGGCTGGGGGCGGAGGCGGGGGTCTTAAAGCAGCTGTGACGTCAGCGGACCACCGCCCCGGGGAGGGGCAGAGACCCCGGTTCGGACTGCGGCCGGTGCGCGTCGTTGGGGGACGCTCGGGGGCGCTCGCGACTCGGGTGCGGGGCATGGGGCGTAGCGCGTGCGAACGCGGAGCGTGGACCTCTCTCCGCCACGCCGCCTTCAGGCGCGGAGATCGCCGGCCTCAGTTTCACCCTCGGCGAAATGGAGCCAGCAGCCCCTCCTAAGGCTGGGGCCAAGCGCGCCAGGAATTTGGGTGCGTGGTTGTTTTGCCTCCAGGGGCCCTCGAGTTGCAGGACTGGGCGAGGTTGTTTGGGGTATGCCCTGCGCCCCTCCCACACACGCCTGATATATGTCTCCGGGGCCCGGGTTTGTTGAACGAATGAGTGAACTCAGCTCGCCACACGGGCGGGGCTCCGCAGCGGGCCTGGGCCGGGGCCGGGGTGGGCGGGGCCAGGAGTGGGGCGGGGCTCCGCGCAGGGCGCGCTTCCTCGTAGGGGCGGAGCCAGGGACGTGCCGGGCTCGGCCGCGGCCCAGGGGCGGGTCTGAGGCGGGGCCGGGGCCGGGGCCGGGGCGGGGCTCCCGAGCGGCCCGGGGGCGGGGCGTCCGCCGCGGGCGCGGGCTAGGGGCGTGCCGGGTGCGGGGTCCGCCCCGGAAGGCGGGGGTGGGGGCGGGGCGCCGCGGTGTGTCCCGGCCCGCCCGAGGCCACAGACGGGCAGCCCGCGGCCACCGTGCGCGCATCATGGTTCCCGGCCCGCTGCGCCCGCAGCTGCGGGTCCTCGTGCTGGGGCTCGGACTGGCCCTGCTGGGCGCCGCGGCCGGGGAGCGGGTGCCAGGTATGCCGGGCCCCGGGGCGGGGGAGCCGGCCCTGGGGGCCAGGTGGGCCGGGAGTAACTGTGGGGGGTGAGGCGGGATGAGCGTCCGGGTCCAGACGCCCCCTGGACACCGAGTTCACTGGCCAGAGGGGTCGACCCTGACTTGCCTCTTGCTTCCACCTGCAGTCCGGGCCTCAGTTTCCCCGCCTGTCTCGCTCGAGTGGAGGGGACTCTGTCTTGGAAGTCGGCTCGGAAGTGGGAAGGGAAAGTTTGAGGGCGGATGTCTGGTTGGAGAAGGGGTCACGCCCCCACTGGTCAATAACGGGTCTGCCTAGGTCCAGCGAACCGAGAATTGGGGAGCTCGTGTCGGCCGACCGGGGGGGTGTCTGTGCCCCTATACCATGTGGGGTGCCCCTTCCATCCGGTGACTTCAGTGCCCAGCTATGCGGGGGGGAGGGACCCAGACGAATCGGGCCCCGTGCCCAGGAGTGAGTCACCCGCCGGCGGCGGGGGGATTGTGGGGACCTGACCCCCACACCACCCGGCGTCCCGCGCCCTGGCCCCTCCGTGCCTTCGAGTCCCGGTCGGACCCTGCGGTCACCTGCGAGGAATGCGGGGGGAGGGCGCCTGTGACTCACGTTATTCGAGCCGGCCGACCCTGACCTCAGCCCCCAGAATAGCCGCGCCCCGCCCCAGCCTTGACCCGCCGCCCCCTCCCCAGGCACCACCCCCTGCTCTCGGGGCAGCTCCTGGAGCGCGGACCTCGACAAGTGCATGGACTGTGCGTCGTGCCCGGCGCGCCCGCACAGCGACTTCTGCCTGGGCTGTGAGTGGGAAGGCGGCGGAGGGCGGCTGCGGGTGCCTCTCTGGGATGGGGTGTCTGGAGTCAGGTGAGGGCTCGGTCCAGTGGGGGTTCTTAGTGGCTAGAGGTATGGGGTGGGGCTGGCAAGGTGTGAGGTCTGACTTCAAGTCCTGCCTGTAGGTGTTGCCACCCCCCCAGCCCCCTTTGGGTTGCTGTGGCCCATCCTGGGGGGCGCCTTGGGACTGGCCTTCGTGCTGGGGTTAGTTTCCGGTTTCCTGGTCTGGAGGCGCTGCCGCAGGAGAGAGAAGTTCACCAGTAAGTGTGTTCCCCCTCCCCCCCTGCAGCCCCCCCCCCAGTGCGCCTGTCCCCCTGTCCCTTACCAAACTTTTTATCTTGCAGCTCCCATCGAGGAGACGGGTGGCGAGGGCTGCCCTGGCGTGGCGCTGATCCAGTGACAGGTCCGCTCTGCTCATTCATTCTCCGGAGCCAACCCTGTGCCCCAGACACCACCAGGGCCAGACTACTCCCTCCGCCAGGGTGTGGAGGAATGGGGGGGACAGTGAATCACCTCTGAGGCCTGTGTCCCGGCCTCGGGGGAACCTGCCAAGAAGCCCAGCGGTCCTGTGACTCCAGGAAGAACAGGAGACTGAGCTGGCTCTCCCAGACGACACTAAGGAACTGCATTTTGCACAGAGGGGTCCCTGTGCCCCCCTCCCTCTGCCTTGTGGGTCAGGCCCCACCCGCATCTGTACTGACATTTCATCCCGGGCAGGGGGAGGGGAGGGACCTGTTCCTACACTAGGGGCTGGCCCTCTAGGGGGGCTGGTCTCAAGACAGCCCTCTCGGCCCCCCGGAGGGGGGTGGCTATTTATTTGGGGAGAATTTATTAATAAAAGCTTTAACTTTAAAAGGTTTGGAGAGTGGCACAGGAGGAGGGTGTGAGTCACCGTGGGGGCGGAGGCTCTGACTCACACATTCTCAATGCCTAGCCAGGAGCCAGCCTGCCAGGACCGGGCCGGCCTGGCCTCGATGGTCTCCCAGGGAGGATCTGAGGAGCCCCGCAGCCCCCACCCCAAAGGCTGCGACTCCAGGGTGACACTCAGCAATCTTTATTCGGGTCTCCTGGGGGGTGCCCGCCCATCCACCCCGAGCACCATCCCGCCCATTCCTCGGAGACGGATCCTGAGGCCGAGGCCTGGTCTGGAGGCTACGGAGGGCAGCCAGTCACTCTGTGGCATGCCAGTCTCCTGCGTGGTGGGCAGGGTCACGGGGGCACTCAGAGCTCCACTATGTCCCCAGCTGAGGATGCACGGTAATGGGGATCAGGGGTGTCCCCCAGCCGCAGCAGCCGGAGAGCCTCAGGAATCAGGTTTCCAGGGTATCTCCACAGAAGCAGCTCAGAGCAAGGGCTCCTGGAAGGGGGAATGACAGCAGGGGCTGGGGCAAGCACGGCAGGGCCACCTCTCCCCAGACCCATGTCCCCAGGAGCTGGCACCTTTAGCCAACCTGCTAAAAACAGAGTGAAGCAGGGCCCTGCGCAGAGTTCCTACCTGAGCGGGGGCAGAGTGGGGTGGAAGGCCATCGGGGGGCTGCAGTAAGGGTGGTCGTTGTGCAGGCTCAGGCGGGAGAAGTGCGTGGCCATGTTCTCCTCCGACAGGAACTGCTTGCGCAGGGGCTCCCTGAGGAGAGACGGGCTGGGAGGGTCAGAGGGCAGCCAGAGGGGCTGCAGCGGGGGGCCCGCCCTGACCCTCAACTCACTGCTCCTCCTCCAGGCGCCGCTTGGTGCTCATGGGCACAGCTCCTCGGGGAGGGGAGCTGGGAAGAGAAGAGAGCCAGGTGCAGCCCACCCTCGCCCCATCTCGGGAACTGCCCTCGGAGCTCGCGGCCTGGAGCCCCTGGTCTCAGCTGAAGCCTGACTCACCCCCTCTCCGGGGCCTTGCAGCGCCTGCGTCCCAGGCCACCTCCGCACTGGGTCCATCGCCTCTCACCGGCCATCCACGGCCAGCCCCTCTCCCTTCCGGTCCCCAACCCCTTCAAAGCGCCGGCATCGAGGCCAGGCCGGCAGGCCCCTGACACACACCTCGAGTCCAGGCCTCGGGGCACTTCCGAGGCGGCCCGCGAGTCGCGCTGGGCCCGACCCGGGAGGCCTCGCTCCAGGGGCTGTTGCAGGATCATCGGAGTTCAGGGTCCTGCGGGAAGAGGGGTGGGATACGGGCCGCAGGGGCGGCGCCTCCGAGGGCGGGATCGACGCGAGGGCGTGGCCTTAGCCGCGAGTGTGCGCAGGCGCGGGGCGGCGGCGGCGGCGGCGGCGCGGCCGCTCGCAGGAGCGGGGGAGGGGAGCGGCGTGGCGGGGCTGCGCGGGGCGCGCCTTAGCGCCGGCCAACTCCCGCGGCGGTCACCTCGACTCCCGAGACGCGAGGCGGCGCGCGGCGGTCGCTGGTCGCCGCGTGGCCGGCGGCGTGGAGGCGGAGGGACGCCGCCAAGGGGAACCTCTCGCGAACGCGGCCGGAAGCGCGAGGCCGCCGGGTGCGCGGAGCATCCTGGGACTCGTAGTTCCGGGGATGGAGCGAGCCGCGCCGCACGCGGGGCCTCAGGGTCAGGTGAGCCGGGCGCGCGGTGCCTTCTGGGGCTTGTAGTCCGGGTCCCCAGGGGGGCTGCGGCCGTTGGGCGCGGGCAGTGGTGGAACGCGTGCCCCGACCCAGGCGGGGGAAAGGAACCCCGAAATCGCCGAGGGGGCTGGCGAGGAGGCGGTGCGGCCGCGCGGGGCCCCCCTGCCGTGACCGGGTGTCCGGGAGCCGGCCTGACGATTGAAGCCCGCAGTGTCTCCCCGGCGAGCCCGCAGTTGTCCCGATGGGCGGCCCCAGGCGCAAGTGTGGGCCGTGGGAGGCCCGGCTGCGCGCGGGGGCCCCGCGGCCGTCACGCCGCCTCTCCCCGCAGATGGAGGTGTTCCAGGCCCTGCAGCGCCTGCACATGACCGTTTTCTCCCAGAGCGTCTCGCCCTGCGGCAAGTTCCTGGCAGCAGGCAATAACTACGGGCAGATCGCGGTGTTCAGGTACCCGCGCCCCCGTCCCCCGCGCCCCCGTCCCCCGCGCGGGCGCTCAGCCTCCCCTCCCCTCCCCACAGCTTGTCGGCCGCCCTGAGCTCCGAGGCCAAGGAGGAAAGCAAGAAGCCCGTGGTGACTTTCCAAGGTGGGCGCGGTTGCTGCGGGGCTGGGGGCACCGGGCTGGAAGGAGGGGGCGCGGTGGGGCGCTCAGGCGCTGCTCTCCCGTCCAGCCCACGAGGGACCCGTCTACACCATGGTGTCCACTGAGCGACAGCTACTCAGCGCCGGTGACGGGGAGGTGAAGGCCTGGCTCTGGGCGGAGATCCTCAAGAAGGTAAGAGTGGGGCGCGGGGGCTGCCAGCGGCAGAGGGCCCCACCAGGAGTGGCCCGTGTGCAGAGCCAGGAGCAAGCCCTCCCTCAGAGCAAGGAGTTGGAGGCGGTGGGGGTGTGAGGATCGCGCCCAGAGAGCCTGTGAGGTCATGCCCAGTTTTCTTCCCCAAAGGGCTGTAAGGAGCTGTGGCGGCGGCAACCCCCCTACAGGTAATTCAGGGTGACGGGCCCAGGCACACGGGGCGCAGGCACCTCATCTCCATGCTGACCCCCCGGCTTCTCCCCCAGGACCAGCCTGGAAGCACCTGAGATCAACGCTTTGCTTCTCGTCCCCAAGGTGCGAGGCCTCTGAGCCGGCTTCTCGCGCGCCCCATCCTCGGCCCAGATGGGCCCTGACCCCCTCTGCGCCTCCCCCCCTGCAGGAGAACTCCCTCATCCTGGCGGGGGGCGACAGTCAGCTGCACACCATGGACCTGGAGACGGGGACCTTCACGGTGAGGGGGGGGGGCGCTGGGGGCGGGGCACACTAGCGTCTTCGGGGACCTAGTCTGGATGCGATGTCGCTGTCCCCACAGCGGGCCCTTCGGGGACACACAGATTACGTCCACTGCCTGGCGCTGCGGGAGCGGAGCCCCGAGGTGTTGTCAGGGGGCGAGGATGGGGCCGTGCGGCTGTGGGGTAAGGAGTGGCCGAGGGAGGGGCCGAGGGAGCGGGGAGGGGGGAGCTTGAGCTCAGTTCCAGGGGTGTTTTCCGGTAGATCTGCGCTCGGCCAAGGAAGTCCAGACGATCGAGGTGTACAAGCACGAGGTGAGGGCGCGCCCACAGCCTCCCCTCCCGCTGCCCAGGGCACCCCTGATCCTGCCTTTTTCCCACAGGAGTGCGCACGGCCCCACAATGGGCGTTGGATTGGATGCTTGGCCACAGACTCTGACTGGATGGTGAGCAGGGGTGGGGGGGTCAAGCTGGGGGCTGAGACCCTCCTTCCGCCCAGGTCTGCGGAGCCGCCCTCTTACTAGGTCTCTGGGTGTCCCTCTTACCCAGGTCAGGGGGACCCCTTCCTGCCTAGATGTCTAGATCTGTGGGGACACCCCTGTCTGTGCCTGGGCCCCTCTCCTAGGTCCGTGGGAACCCCCACCCCCGCGCGGGCATATGGGGACTGCCCCCACCTAGCTGTGTGGGACCCTCCTTTCTGCCTAGGTCTGCGGTGGGGGCCCAGCGCTCACCCTGTGGCACCTGCGCTCCTCCACGCCCACCACCGTCTTCCCGCTGCGGGCGCCGCAGAGGCATGTCACCTTCTACCAGGACCTGGTGAGGCCTTCTGGGCCCTGGTGGGGCCCCGTGGCACCCCCACCCCTGCCCTGCCCCATCTCACAGCGCCTCCCCCATCATCGCAGATCCTGTCGGCGGGACAAGGCCCTTGTGTCAACCAGTGGCAGTTGAGCGGGGAGCTCAAGGCCCAAGTGCCCAGCTCATCCCCGGGGCTGCTCAGTCTCGCCCTCAACCAGCAGCCAGCAGCCCCCGAGTGCAAGGTGCGCCCCGAGTGGGGGCGGGGCGGGGGGAGATGGAGAGGGGGGGGAGGAGAGGGGAGGGGGCCCAAGGGGGGTCGTGGGGTGGGCAGCCTCTGAGTGAAGCTGCAGCTGGGGGGTTGCGGTGGGCTGCTCAGTCACTCCTGCCTGCCTCTAGGTCCTGACAGCGGCGGGCAACAGCTGCAGAGTGGACGTCTTCACCAACCTGGGCTACCGCGCCTTCTCCCTGTCCTTCTGAGCACCGCCCGCCACTTTGCAGCCTTTTATTTTTTTTATACAATAAAAGTTCCGTTTTTTTTTTTTTTCACGCGCCTCCTTCCTTTCCAAGAACAGAGGCCAACTGCTGCACGGTTCATATATTACTGTCCGTCCCCATACATAAGTAGCCGCGCCCAGCCCTGCCCTGGGGCGCGCCGGGGCGGGGGGAGCAGCGCCCCGAAAAGACAGACGTGTAGAGACTGGGGAAGTAGATAGGTCCTGCCCACCGGCCCCCGCCACCCAGCCGGACCCCGTCCGAGCCCCTGCCCAGGCCCCCCGGAGAGCACCGGACCCCCCCGGAAGACCACCCAGACCTCGTCGCTCCTTTGGCCAGCGGAAAGAGCTCCAGAGGGGGCGAGCGCAGTGCCCGCGGCAGGGTCCTCAGGTCCTTCGGAAGAGGCTGCTGAGGAAGCCGCGGGCCGGGCCCGGGCCCAGGCGCAGCGAGAAGCGGGGTGCGGCGCGGCGGGGCGCGGGCCCCGGGCTGCTCAGCTCCTTCTGGCGCTGCGACAGCAGCTGCTGCCCGATGACCACCTGCATGTCGTCCTGGGCGGGGCGGGGGGCGTGTCAGCCGCGGGCCCGCCCCGCCCTCGGGCCCCGCCCCCTCGGGCCCGCCCCGCACCTGCCAGGCCTCCAGCTCCTGCGTCAGCGCCACCTTCTGGCGAATGGCGCGAAACAGCTCCCGCGACAGGGAGTCCCGCTCCAGCGACACGCGGCTGAGCTCCAGGCTCAGCTCGAGCGCCCTGCGGGGAGACGCGAGAGCAGTCAGGGGCTGGGCCTGGCGCGCAGGGGCGGCGGGGTGCTTCTGGACCCCACCGGGGCCCCTGGGGGCGGTAGCCCCGCCAGGGCCGTGCGGGGGCGCAGAGGCTCACTTGCTCACAGCCTCGTCCCGGTCCGAGAGGGCGCTGCTTAGCGCCGCCTCGGGGTCCTCCTGCGCCCGCAGCTCCTTCTGCCTCTGCAGCTCCTCGCGCAGGGCCTGTAGCTCTGTCCGTTGCAGAGCGATCTGCGGGGAGGGGAGGGGACACAGGCAGGTGGACCCCTGGGTCTCCCCGCCCCTGCGCTTCTCCGAAGCCGGGGCTCCAGGCCGCTGTGGCCCTGCGCCCGTAGGCTGCTATGGAGTGGGGCGGGACGTGCTGGGTGGTATAGGGACGGGGAGTGGGCATGTGGATCTCAGAAGTCTCCTGGGACGAGGTGGCATATGCATGAGCTCTCGAAGCATGACAAAATTGTTAGGGTGAAGGGCGATCCGGGTAGCGGGGAATCCGCGGGCGAGGGCTAGCGGGCATAGATGGAAAAGGCGCTGCCGCCGGGAGGGGCCCCGCGTCCAGTATCCCGCCCTCCCCACCTCATCCTGCAGCAGGGCCACTTCCGCCTCCTTCTCCTCCAGCACCTCCCCCGGGCTCAGGGATGCTCGCTTCCTGGGGGGCTCCGACGCGCAAGGCTCCTGGGTCTCCGGAGATGGCGTGGTCTGTTCGCCAACAGCGCAGGTCAGGGAAGTGCTGCGGGTCCGACCCCGTGGGAGGAAGGGGGACCCGCAGCCCTCCCAGCCGCACGCGGGTGGACGGGGGCTCACCGGGGGGCTCGCGCGGCCTTCCGCGCCCTGGGCCTGGGCCTGTTCGCCGTCCAGGCTGTGGGCGAGCTCCGACTGCAGCGAAGCCCCTGACACATCGGCTTCCTGGAGGCGCGACTCCTCCTCCAGCTCGGAGACGCGCCGCTGCAGCCTCCGCAGGGCGCTCAACGCCTCCCCGGCCTCGGCGCGCGCGCGCTCCAGCTGCGGACCCCGACCCGGGCGCGGTGAGCCGGGCACCGCGCCCGCGCCCCGCGCCCCGGGGCCTTCAGTCTCCCCGCGCCCCGCCCGGTCCGGTCCCGGCGTCGCCCAGAGCCCCGCCTCTCCCCCGACCGGTCAGCCTTCTCCCGGCACCCTGGCATCCTCTCCAGCTGGGCGCTGTACCAGCCCCCGCAGACGGGGAAACAGAGCCCAGCTGCCCCACACTATTAGGGGTGCGGCGATAAGAGCCGGGCAATGGGACGCCAAGACGGCGACTGCTGAGCTCTCTCGCCTGTTCCTCCTTCCCAGCCTCCCTGCCCGAGCGCGGGCACCCCACGGTTCTGCGAGCAGACCCCGCTTTCTTCAGTGTCTCCACAGAGCCCCAGAGCCCCTGCGCTGCCCCCACGCCCCGGGGCCCCAGTCACCTCTAGGGTGTGCTCCCGCCTCTCCCGCCGCAGCAGCAGCAGCTCCTCATGGTTCGCCCGCAGCCGGCCCTGGCCCTGCTCCACCTCCTCCCTCAGACCTCGGATCTGCGCCTCCAGGTCTTGCCGGCGGCTCTGCAGCATCTGGTTCTGGGGAAGGCCCAGAGATGGAGGGTGCCGGAAGGTGGCTGGGGGGAGGGGGGCTGCAGGGAGCTGGAGGGGGCTGGAGGGATCTGAGGGGGATGCAGGGAGCTAGAAGGAGGGATCTCAGGGGGCTGCAGGGGGCTGGAGGGATCTGAGGGGGCTGCAGGGAGCTAAAAGGAGGGATCTGAGGGGGCTGCAGGTTAATGGAGTCCCAGAGCTGTGCTGGAGGGAGCATGAGGGGGTTGCAGGGGTGCTGGCCACCCAGAGCCCCTGCCCGCTTTCCTGCCCGGCACTCACCTCCCCCTGCAGACTCTCCAGCCGTGCCCGTAGCTCTGCCCCTGCGAGGGCCTGCGCCTGGCACTGCCCACGAAGGCCGTCCAGCTCGCGCTGCAGCTCCTGCTCCGTCTGGGAGGCCTGGGAAGCAGGGGACCGCTCAGCTGGCCCAGCCCCCAGACCCACCCGGGGAGGGGTCCCGGCTCAGGGCAGGACTCGGGGCCTCCCACCTGCGCCAGCTGCTGGCTGAGCCGGAGGTTCTGCTCGCTGAGCTCGCCCAGCGCCCGTGCCCGCTCGCGCCCGCTGTCCTGCTGCTCGGAGCGCTGCTCCCCCAGCTGCGCGCGCAGGGCCTCCACGTCGCCCTCCAGCTCCACGGCCCGGGCCTCCCACTCCGCTCCTCGGGCTTCCAGACCTCGGCGGAGCTCGTGGTTCTCCTGCTGCAGCCGCTGTAGGACGGGGACAGAGCCTCAGTGACACAGGCAGGGCCCCAGGGAGCCGGACCGACCGTCGGGGGCTCGGACAGGGGCTGGAAGCCCTGCAGGTGCCACCCACCTCAGACTGCCGCTGCAGCTTCTGGGCCCGAGGGCGCAGCCGCCGCTTCTGGCGCCTGAGTCTGGCCGAATTGAATCCCCGGCCCATGGTCTCTCTCTCCCGCCTGTCCAGGGGCTGCGAGCTCCAGCCCCTGCCGGCCCCTCTCTCGCAGATCTGACCAGCTCCCTCTAATTTACCCGGCCAGCCCCGCCCTCCCCCAAACCAGTCGGACCAGCGGGGGGACGCGGGCACACCCAGATGCCCAGCTTTGGGGAGGCGGTGAGTCTGGGGGGGCCGGTCCCCGGCCCCACTCATCAGAGACCTGAAGCAGGAAGGCGGCGCTGACCACGCGGCCACAATTACTAGTGGGTTCTCTCCCACAGTCCCAGAGCAAGGCTTGCCTCTGGGTTCCCTTCCCTTCACTGTTGGAGCCCACCTTCTCTTCACAAATGAGGAAACTGAGGCAGAGGGGCTCAATGGCTCAATGCCTTGGCCAAGGATAGAGGTTTTTTTTTTTCCCTTTTTGGGTCACACCTGGTGATGCTCAGGGGTTACTCCTGGCTTTGCACTCAGGAATCACTCCTGGCGGCGCTCAGGGGACCATATGGGATGCTGGAAATCGAACCCGGGTCAGCCGCGTGCAAGGCAAATGCCCTACCCGCTGTGCTATCGCTCCAGCCCCGACACAGAGTTATTGAGCACAGAAAGTTCCTAGCCCCGGCAGCCGGGCACCAGCAAGCAGCCCCGAGCTGGGAGCGTGCAGGCCTGCCGCCTGGTGGTTGTGGCTGATCCCCACACTGCCCAGCTGTCCTGAGCTCCTGTCCCAGGGCAGCAGTCAGTAGTGATGAGCCTGAAGCAGTTAGAGCTCAGAGGACCACAGGCAAGGGGCCCAGACCTCAGCCAGGCTGCACGGAGGGACAGAGCATGTCCAGCACCCAGCAGGAGCAGAGAGGAGGTCGCAGGCCAGGGATAAAAGTGTCAGGTGCAAAGGCCCAGTGGCACAAACTGGACTTTCTCCCAGACCTGGAGAGGCCCTGGCTCGGGGCAGCAGAGAGGGGATCTGGGAGGACTTTGGGCCCAGTGAGGAGCTGCAAACCCGAAGAATGACCTGGGCCTGTGGGCCCCAGGTGGGAAGGTCTGGAGGGAGGCGGGTGCAGTGTGGACCCTGGGAGAAGCGGCGGGCTTGTAAGGTAGAAAGGGCCAGACTGTGGACCCAAGTGGACACTGGGCTGGGACAGCAGGTAGTGGGGCCAGAGGACCAATGGCCACTTCCATGGAGGTGCGACTGGGCAGCAGGTGGTGAAGGACAGGGCTGCCCGGGCCATGTGGGCAGGGGGCGGTGAGGCCCAGCAGTGAGGGGTGTGGGTGTTTGGGTCAGCTGGGGCCCCGGGGTGAGGCGTGGCTGGCCCAGAGCCCGGGATGGGGAGGATCAGGGAGAGCTGAAGGTCAGGACGGAGACCGGGGGTCACTGGGCGCTCCTGGAGGCGCCCGCCGTGCCAGGGTCAAAGCGGCCAGAGCCAGGCCCTCCGAGCCCGCGTCCCGCCCCTGGACAGGCTGGTCCCCGCGTGCTCCCGCCCTCCCCGCAGTCCCCTCCCCGCTCACTTCCTCCCGCTCCGCGTGCTGTGCGCTCAGCGCCTCCAGCCGCCGCTGCAGCTCCTCGCTGCGCTCCAGAAGCATCTTGCCGAGCTCCGCGGCCAGCAGCAGGTCCTTCTCCTTCTGCTGCAGCTGCAGGGCCAGGTCGGCGGGTTCCTCGGGCCCGGGGCCGCCCCCCAGGAACGAGTCCCGCCGCTCCATCACGAAGGGGAAGAAGCCGTCCTCGCCGCTGGGAGAGGCAGCCCCCGACAGCAGCCCGGCCGGGGAGCTCATGGCGCCTGCCGCATCTGTGGGAATGGCCCCCCAAGTTCTTCCCCTGTCCTGGCACTCCCAGTCCTGCGGCCAGGGCCTCGCTGGCCTCCAAATGGTTAATGATCTGTGTCTCGGCCACCCAGCTCCGTTAATGTCCCCAGGGTAAACTGAGGCACAGGGTAGCAGGAAATGAGTGGGCCTATTCTCTGCCCTCTCTCCTCGGGGGCCCTGGCCAGGCCCTACAGGACTCTCCTCCCCCAGCCCCCCAGCAGCCGGGAACCCTTCCCAGAAGCCGGGCCTTGCCCACCCCCCTGTCATCTCCGGAAGGGAAGGCTTTCCAGAATCGGGTTCCACCCCCGCGCCCCGCCCCCCCCCCCCCCCCCCGGCCCTCACATGGCGGGGACCCAGACCCTCAGCCTGGGAGCGCAGGGAGGCTCCAGCGCGCGGCTTTCCCAGCGCTGTCACAGGGCGGGCCAGGGCGAGGCAACAGGTAGTACCGGCAACTGTGGTTCCAGGTTTCTGTTTACCTCCCGCCCGCCCCTGGGGAGCGCACGGCTGCCTCCCGGCCGCCCCCAGCTCGGGCTCTGCAGGGACGGCCGAGGGGGCGCCTTCCCGACCCCTGCGCTCCCGCGCCCCTCATCCCACGCGCCGTCCTCCCGCTCCTCCCCGGGGTGTCCAGGACCCGGGCCCCGCCGTCTCGGGGCCGCACGCCCCCTCCCAAGGCCCAGTGGGCAGCTGCGCAACAGGGCTCGGTGGGCGCGCCACCGGGCCGCGCTCCGAGACCCGGGGCATCCTTCCCGTCGCTGTCCCACCCGCTGGCACCTCAACCCACCTGTCACTGTTGAGGCCCGGCCCCCGCCCCCCTGCCCGAGGGGGCCCACGCTGACTGTCCCCGTCCGCGCGCCCCGCCCTCCACCCCCCCCGACCCGGACCCCAGGCCTGGCCCACCAGGAACTCGAAGGGTTCCAGTTCCCGGCGACCCAGCCTCACCCGCCGCGCCGGGCTCCCTCCGAGGTCCCCGCGCTCTGGGTCCCTCTTCCGGAGGCGGCGCCAGGTGCGTGCTCGCACAGGTGAGCAGGGGCGGGGCGGGCGGGGGTGGACGGGCGCCCCCTGGCGGCCGGGGCGGGTGGGGCCCGCGCGTACAGACGGGGCTCCAGCACCCTTCCCTCTGGCAGCCCCGCGCGGGGGGGAATCAGAGTTTAGGGACTGTAAAGAGACACAAAGCTACAGGGGCGGCTCTGCCCCCAGTACTTTATTTCTTGCAGAGACCTCACCTGGCTGTCTCAGGGCTTTCTCCTGGATCTGCGCTCTGGGATCACTCCTGAGGGAGCTGAGGGGGGTCCTTGTGGTGCTGGGGATCCAACCTGGGGTCAGTAGCATCAAGCTAGTGCCCTCCCTGCTAGACAGTCTCTCCACTCCCTGCCCCAAGCTTTTAAGGGCGTGTGTTTGCCCGCCAGGGGC
Source organism: Sorex araneus (assembly GCF_027595985.1). NCBI lineage: Eukaryota > Metazoa > Chordata > Mammalia > Eulipotyphla > Soricidae > Sorex > Sorex araneus. The sequence continues at coordinate 221,641,503 of NC_073305.1, read as the reverse complement.
CCTAACCAAGTGCCAACCACTTCTCCCAGACACGCCACACTGACGCTCTAACTTGCCTGGGAGCACAGGCCGCTGGACTTGAAGGGGAACTTCTGAAGTGTGGCTTGGGGTGTCTGATCTGCAGGCCAGCACAGCTTGGAGCCACCTGCCCCGACCACACCTTGCCCTGTCAGGTCCCAGCCCCTCCTCCTCACAGCCGCCAGGGGCTGGGTGCCTGCAGCTGGACCTGGCCTGTGACCAGTTCCTCCCTCCCCAGACTCCCTGGGGCCCTGGACAGGGACCACCAGCAGGGAACAAAGGAGCACCGGAAGCAACTGGAATCCTGAATCTGTGGGACTGGAAGCCCTGTTGACCACATCTGTCCCCATCCCTAGGTGCACACTTCCCTTCTGACTTCCGGCTGCCCCTGCTCCCGCTCTGCAGCCAGAGGGGAGGTCAGCCAGCCCTGCTGGTCTTCTGTGACCTGGAGGGCATCAGGGCTCCTGGGCCTGGGGCCGGGTGCTCCTGACCCTAGAAAAATAGGAGAATGAAGATTGCTCCAGATGTGTGGGAGATGGGGACAAGGGCTCCTGGGGCCTGGGACGGGCCCCGGAAGTTCCTGCCAGCACAGGAAAGGGGGCCAGTTTCCCTGTAATGGGGGCCAAAGACCACATGGCCCAGAGAGGTGGCCACGTTGTCCTCCTGTCACGTAGGAGGAAGGGCTGGGGAAGGGTGGGCTGAGGGACCCCAGTTACCCTGGCCAGGGGGGCTGGGCTCACCTGGACAAGACCCACAGGGCACCCCACCAGAACCCAATTCACGTACATCGGTTTCCTCCTCTGTGAGTGGATGACTGTCGACCATGGGTGAGGACTAATTATAGGTGCAGTGGCAGCCCTTTTGCCATGCTGAGGCACCTGCACGCAGGTATCTCTCCCTGGCCCTCTTGCCTGTGCTATAGACTCAAGTGTCAGTCCTTGGGGCTCCGTGCTGGGAACTCCCACGCCTCAGCAGAGCCACAGAAGTGACACAAAGCTGCATCCCAGAAGTTTTACACTGATACAAACTTGGGAACAGGGACGGGTTCAAACCCCGGCACCCTGTATGGCCCTGCCAGGAATGATCACTGAGTGCAAAGCCAGGAGTAAGCCCTGAGCACGGTCAGGTGTGGCCCAAAAAAGAATTTTAAAAAATCCTTGGGAGGGGCTGGAGTGATAGCACAGCGGGTAGGGTGTTTGCCTTGCACTCAGCCAACCTGGGTTCAAATCCCGGCATCCCATATGGTCCCCTGAGCACTGCTAGGAGTAATTCTTGAGTGCAGAGCCAGGAGTAACCCCTGGCTCTGTAACCCAAAAAAAGCAAAAAAAAAAAATCCTCGGGGACAGTGAGTCATGCTGGTATCTCCTAGGGTCCCCTGAACGCTGTGCATGTGCAGGTGACCTGAGAGGTGACCGCTGGGCACTGTGCACGTGCAGCCCCCAAACAAACAAAAATATTGCACACTAAGCGTGCGGTTCTGCAGCTTCCTTTTTTAAAATCTTTTTTTTTTGGGGGGGGGTGCCACATCCAATGGTGCCCAGGGCTTGCTCTTGTTTTGTTTTGTTTTGTTTGGGGCCACACCCAGCGATGTGTAGGGGTTACTCCTGGTTCTGCACTCAGGAATCACTCCTAGCAATGTTCAGGGTATTATAGGGGATGCCAGGGATCGAACCCAGGTAGACTGCATGCAAGTTAAGTACACCCCGAGGATGTGGTGCTCCCCTGTACTATTGTTGCAACCCCTGATATATATATTTTTTAAGTTAGAAAAAAACTGGGCCGGAGCAATAGTATAGGAGCAATAGCACACTTGCCTGGCACACGGCTAAACTGGGTTCAAGTCCTGGCATACTTAAGGTCCTCTGAGCATCACCAGGAGTGATTCCTGAGTGCAGAGCCAGGAGTATTCCCTAAGCACTGCTGGGTGGGTGACCCAAAAACAACAAAAACACCACACCAGACTGGAGAGATAGTACAGGGGAGACATTCGCCTTACACAGGGCCGGTGCCAGTTCAAGCCCCAGCCCCGAAGATGGTCCCCTGAAGCACCTTCAGGAGTGACCCCTGAGCACCACTCAGGACCCCCCTAGTCCTGCCAGCGCTCCCACCTGCGTACAGAGCCTGGGGTAGCCCCTGATCATTACCAGGTGTGTCCCACCCCCCAAAAAATTGAATGAGGGCTGAGGTGATAGTACAGTGAGCAGGGCAATGACTTACATGAGGCCGACTGGGGTCTGATCCCAGTATCCATATGATCCCCTGAGTACCGCCAGTAGTAGTTCCTGAGCACAGAGCCAGGAGTAAGCCTGAGCATCGCCAGGTGTGGCAACAAAACAAAATAAAACTAAACAAGTGATCTTGGTAGGACTCGGTTTCTGCACTATGGTAACAGTGGCCACTAACATGGCAACTTGGACAAGAAAAGTGTCTCATCCTCTTCTGCCCCCATCTCTCTCTCTCTCTGTCTCTCTCTGTCTCTGTCTCTCTGTCTCTGTCTCTGTCTCTGTCTGTCTCTCTCTCTCTCTCTCTCTCTCTCTCTCTCCCCCTCTCCCCCTCCCTCTGTTGTTGGGAGCCAGACTTGGCTCTGCACCCAGGAATCACTCCTGGCAGTGCTCAGGGGTGCCAGACGTCGAACCAAGGTCGCCGGCCCCACAGATGTTTTCTGTCCTGCGCGTATTTCTAGCCTGGGGATGCCGCGGGTGCATCCCGGGAGTGGCTGGGAGCCGGCAGGCTTGAGGGGCTGTGGGAGGGGCCTGGCCTCCGCAGTGCCGGCTCCTGGGGGCCTCGCTGCCCCTGCCACCGGTCCTGGACAGCGCCCTCGCCTGCGCCGCGCCTGCTCAGGAAGGACCCCCGCGCCCCTCTGGTGCATGAGGCTGGCCTTTACTGCCCCTCCTGGGGCGCAGAGCCCATCCTGCGGGGCTGTGTGCGGGGGAGGCGCCCAGAACGTTGCAAACAGATTCAGCAGCGCATCCCTGCTGCAGGGTCTTCATCCCGCCCTTGCGCCCCACCCTCTCGGCTCTCCTGTCCACACCGTCAGGCTTGAGATCCCACCAGGGCCCAGCGCCGCCAACCGCAGCTAATGCACTTCCTGGCGCGCAGACCCCGTGGACACGTGGGTGGACGCGCCCCCGCACTCGCTGGGAGGGGGGGTTCCAGGGGGAGAGTCCAGCCCCGCACAGGCTGAGGCCGCGGTGCGAGCGTCTTCCCCAAGCTGCCCTGGCCGGATTCAGGACGTTTCCGTCCTGCCGGCGGCTGCCACCTGCTGGCCACACAGCGCCCAGCGCTGGCCCGGGCCTCGGCAGGTCCCTGCACGGAGAGGAGCAGCACGAGGCCAGGCTGGTTTAGGGGTGCAGGAAGTACCCAGCGCCCGAGTGGCCGAATCCGAGGATGTGGTGATGGTGGTGATGTCCTGAGACCTGCCCCCGCGCACCCCACATCTGGCAGGGGAGAAGGCGGGCCCAGGGCTCCATTTGCAGGGTCACCCCGGTGGCTGTGGGTGCCTCTGAGGGCGGCACAGGAACCCTCGCGGGCTTCCCTGGGCGGCTCCTCACACTCCTCACAGGCCTCCTGAGAACAGAAACGCTCGTTACTCACCAAGTAACAGGACAGTGGTCAAGAGCACCAAGAGGCTGGCTGGACAGGGTGGAAATTCTCCTCCTGGTGAGTCATTTCGGGGTCACTCCTGGGGGTGCTCAGGAACCATGTGGTCCCCACTGGAATCTCATTTTTTCAGGTTTGGTGGTTTTGTTGTTTTGGGTTTTGTTTTTTTTTTGCTTTTGAGCCACACCTTCCTGTGCTCAGGGATCATTCCTGGCAGGGCCCAGGGGACCATATGTGGTGCCTTTTTTTTTTTAACCTGGGTCAGTTGTGTGCAAGGCAAATGTCCTCCCTGCTGTCCTCTCTCCAACCCCATCTGATAAGTTTTGACACATACACACTCCTAAAACCACTCCAAAATCATGCTCAAAATATTAATCACCACCCCCAGCGTCTTCCTGTGCTCTGCCCCCTCCCTGCCTAAGGTTTTTGGACGTGGCCTAAAAACCCAAAAGAATTTTTTTTTTCTTTTTTTTGGGGGGGTCACACCCGGCGATGCACAGGGGTTACTCCTGGTTTTGCACTCAGGAATTACTCCTGGCGGTGCTTAGGGGACCATATGGGATATGGGATGCTGGGATTCAAACCCGGGTTGGCCGCGTGCAAGGCAAATGCCCTACCTGCTATGCTATCGCTCCAGCCCCTTTTTTGGCTTTTTTGCATCACACCCAGCGATGCACAATGGTCACTCCTGGCTCTACACTCAGGAATTACCCTTGGCGGTGCTTAGGGAACCATATGGGATGCTGGGAATCGAATCTGGGTTGGCCGCGTGCAAGGCAAACACCCTACCTGCTGTACTATCGCTCCAGCCCCACCCAAAAGGATTCTGGGGGGTCCACACCTGGTGAAGCTCAGGAGTTACTCTTGGCTCTGCACTCAGAGATCAGTCCTGGAGGTGCTCGGGGGACCATATGGGATGCTAGGGATTGAACCTGGGTCAGTGGAGTGCAAGGCAAGTGCCCTGCCTGCTGTACTGTCGCTACAGCCCCAAATGTATTTTTTAAATTAAAAATGTCTGCTAGTCCCCAGGCTTCCCGGGTTTTGGTGTACAGCATTCCCTCCGTCACCCCTCCCAGTGTCCTGCTTCCCTCCGTCGTTATTTCAGGGTCCCTGCCTGCAGACACTCCCCCACTCTCCACGGGGACAGCTCAATTCTGTAAACCAGTTCACAGATTCTGTTGCCTTGGGCCTCTTGTAGTAACCTTCCCCTGCTTCTTTATGTGAGAGAGATCATTCTGTAACTGTTCCTGGTGATTCTACCTTTTTGTTTTGTTTTTGGGACACACCTGGTGGTGGTCAGGGCTTACTCCTTGCTCTAGGCTCTCAGGAATCATGCCTGGTTGGGCTCGAGGGCCCCTATGGGGCGCCAGGGATTGAACCTGGGTCACTGTGTGCAATACAAGAGCCTTATGTGCTGCACTATTGTTCCGGCCCTGGTCACTTTTTTTTTTTTTTTTTTTTGCTTTTTTGGGTCACACCCGGCACTGCACAGGGGTTACTCCTGGCTCTGTGCTCAGGAATTACTCCTGGTGGTGCTCAGGGAACTATATGGGATGCTGGGAATAGAACCCCGGGTCAGCTGCATGCAAGGCAAATGCCCTCCCGGCGGCTGCTATCACTCCAGCCCCCTGATCACTGTATTCTTAATGTTTTTAGAACCTGCCAAGTGAGTTACTCTCCTTTCCACTGCTCTCCTCGGAGCGATACTGCTCTCTGCAGCTCGCAGCTGGGTGCATGGGTGCCAAATGATTTCCCAGCAGCCTCACCCACATACTTGTTTCCTGTGTTTATTTGTTTCCTTTCGGCTGTGCTGGGGATCAAACCCAAGGCCTAGCACAGGCCAGGCCTGTGCTCTACTGAGCGGTCTGGACTGGCCTTTCCCGCTGACTCGTGCCGAGAGCGTGGTCATTGTCCATGTATGTCTTTGTTCCCACGTTCAACTGTCCCCACTGGGGGCTCCTCAGCCCTGCGTTTCCGGAGCGCCTGGACGGACGTCTTTGTTCTGTGCAGGGACTGGGGGGGAGGACGGCCTGGTGCACCCCTCTTTCCGGGAAGCAGGCTGACCTCGCTCTGCGGGTGACTGCAAAATCCCCACAGCAGGCTGAGGTTGAAGTTTGCTGGGCCACACCCCGTGCAGCAGGGGACAGAGCCCGCTGTTGCCCGCCTCCTGTCCTGCTGGCAGAGTAAGGCCCTATTCTGCGCCCTCTGAACCGCTGGAGCAAAACTCAGCTTGAGGCGTGGCTGTTGGGACTCTCAGGGGCCCCTCCCATGTGCCACCAACTGGGACAGAGGCTGAGGGGTCGGCGGTTTAGCCCTAGCGGAGTCGGACGACCCCATCTCGGTTGGAGTCATCACTCAGCTGTGCTGTGCACCCCCAACCCGGGGTTGGAACCCCTATAGTGGCTGGGGAGCCCTGGAGCGCTGGGGCCGCTGCCCGCGAGAGGGAGCAGTGGGGAGTCTGAATAGCGGTGAGGGGTCCAGGGTCGGAGAGTGGGGCGCCCCCGGCCCAGAGCGCGCGTGTGGCGGCTGGGCCCCGGGAAACAAGGTCAGGGCACCGGCCGGTCCCCTCGCGCCAGGTCAGCCGAGAAGCGGGGTGGGGCGCACAAAGCCCACACGGTCCAGCCGGCCAGGGGCTCTGCGAGACCCCAAGTCTCTGCTCTCGGCGGGACAGCCCCGCCCCTCCTTCGTGCTGGCTCCGGTGTCCGAGGGCGCGTCCCGGGGTTGGCCTGTCCGGAGCCCGCTGAGGGGCGCGCGGAGCCGAGCAGTCCAGGGACCCGGCCGGACCCCGCGGGGAGGGACCCGCCCAGAGCCGCGCCGGCCGCGGGAGGGGGGACCCCGGGACGCCCCTGTCCCGCCCCGCAGCTGCCCGCAGGGAGAAAGCAGAAGCGCCCGGCCCGGGGAGTCACCGGGGAGGGATCGGGGATCGCGGACAGGGAAGAGAAACTCACCCGCGCCCCCTCCCCGCCCCTCCGCCTCGGGGGGAGGGTCCCTGGGCGGGAGGCGGGCCGGGGGCAGCGGGGCCGCCCCTTCGCTCCGGCACGTCGCAACGTTGGGCTGACCCTCCGCCCCTCCCGCGTCGCCGGTCTTCGGGGTGCGCCCGTCGGCCCCGCTACATCTCCCCGCCGCGCCCGCGAGCCCCGACTCCGAAAGCCCCCGCCGCTCCCGCGCCCGCAGCGCCCCCTCCCCGGACGCCCCGTCCTCCGCCCGCCGCGCGCCCCCCAACCTCTCCCGCCCTCCGGGAGCACCGCGCCCCCCGCCCTGGCCCTGCCCAGCATCATGCTCGGGCGCCTGGTGCTGCTGCTGCTGCGGCTGCTGGTGCCCGCGCGCGCCCCGGAGCCCCGCGCGCAGGACGTGAGCCTGGGCGTGGTGAGTCGCGGCCGGGGGCGGAGGGAGGCCCCCCGCCACGACGGCCAGAGAATGGCCGGAGATGGGGTCCGACCCGAGTTCCGGATCCGGATTGGGAGATTTGAGAAGATGGGACTGTCGAGGCGGGAAGCCGGGCTGCGGGGTGAGAGGGGACAAGCGTCTGGCTGCGGCCGCGAGCCTCCGGTCCCCGCGCGCTCCAGGTCTGGCTGACCCGCTACGGCTACCTGCCGCCGCCCGACCCCGCCCAGGCCCAGCTGCAGAGCCCGGAGAAGCTTCGAGACGCCCTGAAGGTCATGCAGAGGTTTGCGGGGCTGCCCGAGACAGGCGTTCTGGGTAGGTGGCCCCAGCCCTCCCCCGCCAGCCCCTGCCGCCAGCCCACCACATCCTCTCCAATCCACCCGCTCCCAGGGGCCACACTTCCACAAAGTCCGTACCGGGAAGCTCTGGCACGCCCCTGCAGGCCCCGGGTTCCGACGGACAATGTGAGGGCGCCCATCCCCCCCATCCTGATGGAGACAGCAGAAATTTACCCTCAAGTTCAGAGTGTCGAGTATTTTTTTTTTAACTATTTGTTTTTCGGTAAAGCAAGATCATTTTTATTGAACGAAATTTATTTAGAATTATGTGAGTGGAGGGGTGGAGCGATAGGACAGCGGGGAGGGCGTTTGCCGTGCATGCTGCCCACCCAGGTTTGTTCCCCGGCACCCCATAGGGTCCCCCAAGCACCGCCAGGAGTGATTCCTGCGTGCTAAGCCAGGAGTGAGCCCTGAGCACTGTCCCCCAGAAAAAGAAATGTCGAGTGGAAAGAGATAAATGATGTGTATTTCTGAGTGGGAAAAAGAGAAACAGACGTGTTCCGGGGAGAACCCGGGCTTGAGAATGCGAGAGCACACAGACAAGAGAATGGAGACAGCTGAGGAGACGCCTGTGAGGGGAGCTGGATGAGCAAGCCCGGAGCGGAGAGCGTTTGAGAAAACTGCTCGCAGCTTTCTCTGCCAGGGCAGGTCCCGCCACAGGCACAGGGAGAGGGTGAAGCTGTGTGAAGGGAGGTGCAAAGTTCCTGTGGCAGGCACAGCCTTGAACCTATAATGAGGCTCAGGAGCTGGGGGTGGGGGGCCTGGGAAGGAGTTTGGGATGGGCTCCAGGCAGGTCAGCCACGTTGGGGAGGGCTCTTGAAGAATCGGTCAGCAGATTTAAGCTGCTCAACTGCAGGCAGGGAATGGGGTGGGAGAGACCAGGATGGGTGTTTCCGAGGTTGGGCCGGAGGCTGGCAGGAAGGTGGCACCTGTCCTCTTACCACTGACCAGCCCTGCCTGACTCCCGCACACATGCCCCGTCTGCCCCGTCCCTCTGACCCTCCAGCCGCCGGGTGAGGCCAAGAGCCCTGGCCAAGGGTTTCAGGTCCTCGGGGCTGGAGAGTGGTGGGTCTCTGGGCCGTCGGGGAAGCCCCCAGCTGTGGCCCAGTGCCTTCAGGAGCGCCTGTCTGCGAGCGAGCCGGGGGCTCTGTGGGGGCGCCCTGTGCTCATTCCGTGCCCTCCCCCCAGACTCGGTGACGATGGCGGCCATGCGCAAGCCCCGCTGCTCCCTGCCCGACGTGATGGGGGTGGCGGGGCTGGTCCGCCGCCGGCGCCGCTACGCCCTGAGCGGCAGCGTGTGGAAGAAGCGAACCCTGACGTGGAGGTAGGTCCTGGGTGCCCCCCACCCCCACCCCGGGGCCCCTCCCCCGGCTCTGAGCGGCCGCCCGCTGTCCCCACAGGGTGCTCTCCTTTCCGGGGAACTCGGCCCTGCACCCCGAGACCGTGCGCACCCTCATGCACCACGCCCTGGCCGCCTGGGGAATTGAGTCCGGCCTCACCTTCCAGGAGGCGGCTTCCGGGGACCCCCAGGGAGCCGACATCCTCATCAGCTTCTCCCGGGCCTACCACAATGACAGCTACCCCTTTGATGGGCCGGGGGGCACACTCGCCCACGCCTTCTTCCCGGGGGAGCACCCCATCTCGGGGGACACTCACTTTGATGATGAAGAGACCTGGACTTTCGGGTCTAAAGGTACAGTCTCCCGTTCTGAGGCCTCTCCCCAGGGCCGTGCATCCTGAGGAGCAGGCGGAGGGCCGGAGAGATGGTGCAGTGGGTAGTGTTTGCCTTGCACACAGTTGACTCAGGTTTGGTCCGGTGAGCACAGAGCTAGAGAAGCCCTGAGCACAGATGGGTTTGAGCCCCAAACAAACGGGAGATAGAAGTCACATTGCTTGCTGGGGAGCCTTTTGGAGAATGGCACGGGTGTATGTGTGCCCGCCAATGGCTTTCTTTGAGGAATTGACACAAAGGATTGCTGAGTCTGGCAAATTCAGACCCTTCCGGGCAGGCTATGGTGTCTGCATTGCCATTTTGAGGCAGAATTCCTTCTCTGGAAAATCTCGGGTTTTACCCCTTATTGGGCTTTCAGCTGACTGGAGGTTCCCCAGCCACAGGCTGGCCAGAGATCTCCCCGTTTCTAGCTGCAGACTGAAGCGATCACTCATGCCCGCAGCTGTACGGAGGTCTGCCTGGCCCGGGCGCCATGGCCTGGCCAAGGTGAAACAAACAAACAAAAAAATTACAGGCGCCAGTTCCCTGCTCGGGCTGAGAAAGAGGTGAAACCACACAGAAGCTGAGTCACCACGTTAGCCTGGTTAGCCTGATTGCCACACGCGATGACAGAGCTGGGAGTCCCAGGGGAAGTGCTCAGGAAAGGGACAGTGCACGCTCTGGGCTCAGGGGGGTCCTGGAGGTGGCGACTGCTCATCTCATGGAGTGGCAACTAGCAAACACGGCCTGGGGCCCGGTGGGGGTCGACACGCGAGAAAGCTCAGCCCTGAGCCAGCCCGGCCCCTGGGCATCAGAGTGGGGACAGGGGGTGCTGCAGGCCGTGGGGAGCCGTGGGGAGGGGGGGTGCAGGGAGTGTGGGGAGCCCGAGCCCGGGAAGACCTTGTCTTCTGGAAACATGATGCCACACCCACAGCCAACAGGAGGCAGGGTCAGCGGCTGCCCCGTCTGGGGGGTGGGGTGGGGAACGAGCCCACTTAAGCGGGGCTGGAGGGCACTTAGGGGCGTTGGGGCTGGGCAGGCCGAGAGTCGGATCCGGGCTGGGTTTCCGGCCGGAGGGCGCCTGCAGGCTGGAGCTCTGGCATCTGACTTTTAGCTCGGCTCCCCCAGAAGAGGGCTGGAGATGCAAATTCCTTTTGGGGGTAGAGGGAGGTTACACCTGGTGGTGCTCGGGTACTCAGGGCTGAGTCCTGGCTCTGCACTCAGGAATCACCCCCTGCGGTGCTCAGGGGACCAGACAGCGGTGCTGGGGATTCTGGAAGCATTCTGGAGCGTGGGTCATGTCCTCTGGGCCTGCCTGAGGGACCTAACCGAGTCGGCTATTTCCTCTCCTGAGAAAGGGGCACAAGGACAGCGTGAGCTGGAGGCGATGGATCAAGGAACCAATTAGTCCATCACCTCGGGCTCTGCACAGCACCTGGTACCAACTGGGTCGGCATCCGGTGCCAGCCGCTCAGAGCTCTGCTGGAGGCCACTCAAGTCTCAGGGGGCAGCGTGGGTGAGGTGGAGCTCAGGGCGGGGGTGCTCTGGGTTAAGGGCAAAGTGGTGGGGGAGGAGGAGTCAAAAGAAACAGAACAACCAGCCCGAAGGTGACCGAGAACAAGAGCGAAGGAGGAAGTGGCAGCAGTGGGCAGGTCAGCAACCAATCCAGTAAGTTGTGTGGACATAAGTTGTGGGACAGAGTTGTGGGACAGGGTGACCTTAGAGCCTGCAGGGTCCCGTGGGAGGGGAAGAACTCAGACGCAGTGGGAGGAGCGGAGCAGGCTCTGGAGCACTGGCCGAGCCACAGGGGTCTGGGGGACGGGTGGGGCAGGCAGGGCGGGGTGGGGTGGGGGGTTGTCTTAGGAGGATGGAGGCTGGGTCGGCCGACGGGGTGGAGCCTGTCTGCCCAACCAGAAGGGATGGAAGGACAGATGGATGGATGGATGGATGGACAGATGGATGACGATGGATGACACATGGCTGGACGGGTGGAGGGGTGCAGAGGTAGAGGGCAGATGAGTGTTTGGAGATGCAGGAGTGGCTGGCTGGTGTACAGGTGACCGAGGCCGGGCATTGTCTGTCCCTGTCCGTCAGTGAGTCGAGGTCCTACGGGCGGATCAGAGGCAGGAGGTGAGGAAGGGGGTGATCAAGCTGTTTGTCCCGGTGCAGGAAGCTCCAGATTGCACAGGATGGCCTGTAATGATGAAACCGGAAACGCGTGCCACCTGAGAGCCGGGCCCGGGCAGAGGCTGAGGGGCTGGCTTGGCAGGGGCCAGGGGTCACGGAGATCCCCTCTGTGTGGCTTGTTGATGCTCTGCTGCATGGTGTGGGCCTGGGGCGGGTCCAGGCTGGGGCGCGAGAGCCCCTCAGATGGCCCTGAAAGCCCCAGGCTCCCAGACTTCTGTCTGTCAGAGCGTCTGCCCCATCCCAGCTGTGCCTCAGTTTCCTCACTGTGAGCAAAGGAGACCGTGTAGGGGCGCGAGTGGGGCCAGGGGTCCAGCGCCCAGCAGGCTGTCTGGCCTGCGTCTGGTGGGGGCCAGAGGACCGCCTGTCATCCAGGCCCCTTCCAGTAACGCCCCTCCCTGGGAGCAGCACTTCCGAGAAGCAGCATCTGAGGATGCGCCCCGCTGCCCTGTGAGGCCTCCGCTGGGCTGGGCTGGATCGATGAGTTGCGGATGGAGCTGGAGCACCGGGAGGCTCTGAGGCCGGCTCAGGCGCCTGGGGTGGGGGTGTCCCCCAGGACCAGGCTCTGTGGTCAGAAAGGCTGGGCCAGCAGGGGGGCGGGGGCGGGCGGTTCCGGAGGGGCGCGGCAGGACTCGCTCTGTGCTTCTCCCCTTCCCGGGGACGGGGAAGGGCCCCCCCACCCCTGTGCGCACAGGCCTGGGGTCTCTTCAGCCCTGGCCCCGCCGAACACGGCAACTGAAACCTTCCGCGGAATCCGAACGCAGGCGGCGGGGTGCGGCGGCCGCGGGTGCCCCAGCCGCTGTCCCTGCCTCCCGCAGACGGCGCGGCGGGGACCGACCTGTTCGCGGTGGCGGTGCACGAGTTCGGCCACTCGCTGGGCCTGGGCCACTCGTCGGCGCCCGATTCCATCATGAGGCCCTTTTACCAGGGCCCGGTGGGCGACCCCGCCGGGTACCGCCTGTCCCAGGACGACCGCGACGGCCTGCAGCAGCTCTACGGTGAGGGCGCCGCGGGTGCGGGGGGTCCGCGGGGGCCCGCGCGCAGGGTGCCGCACCCACGCCCCTCCGGCTCTCCGCGCAGGGACGGCGCCCCGGGCCCCGGACGCCAGGCCCACTAGGAGGCCCCTGCCCCGGCCGGCCCCGCCCCCCGCGCTGCCCCCGGACAGGTGAGCCCGGGGACGGGGCGCGCGCTCCCCCGCGCGACCGGCCCGCAGCGCCCACCACGCCCGTCTCCTCCGCAGCCCGGGGGTCCCCGACAGGTGCGACGGGAACTTCGACGCCATCGCCAACATTCGCGGGGAGACCTTCTTCTTCAAGGGTGAGCCGGCCTCCGGGGGCCCGCCCCCCCTGCGCCCGGGCTCCGGGGGCGAGCCCCGCTCCGCAGCCCCCCTGACCCCGCGCCGCCCGCCCCCGCAGGGCCCTGGTTCTGGCGCGTGCAGCCCTCGGGACAGCTGGTGTCCCCGCAGCCCGCGCGGCTGCACCGCTTCTGGGAGGGGCTGCCCGCGGGCGTGCAGGAGGTGCAGGCCGCCTACGCGCGCCCCCCCGACGGCCGGATCCTGCTGTTCAGCGGTGAGGGGGTCCCCGGGGTCCCGGGCCGGCGGGGCGGGCGGGCGGCGGCGCTCACCGCGCCCCAGGCCCGCGCTTCTGGGTGTTCCAGGAGCGGCGGCTGGAGGGCGCGGCGCGGCCGCTGACCGAGCTGGGGCTGCCCCCCGGCGAGCCGGTGGACGCCGTGTTCTCCTGGCCGCTCAACGGCAAGACCTACCTCATCCGCCAGCGGCGCTACTGGCGCTACGACGAGGCGGCGGCGCGCCCCGACCCCGGCTACCCGCGCGACCTCAGCCTCTGGGAGGGGGCGCCGCCCGCCCCCGACGACGTCACGGTCGGCAACGCAGGTGGGGCGCGGCGGGGCAGCCGCGGGCGGGCGGGCGGGGGGCGCGCGGAGCCCCTGACGCGCCCGCTGCCCCCCGCCCCGCCCCGCAGGTGACACCTACTTCTTCAAGGGCGTCCACTACTGGCGCTTTCCGAAGGGCAGCGTCAAGGCGGACGCCGCCTCCCCGCAGCCCATGGGCCCCGAGTGGCTGGACTGCCCGGCGCCCCGCCGCCCCGTGGCCACCACCCTCCAGCCCGGAAGCTGCCACTGTCGCTGCGATCTCAATCGGGCGGCGACCCGGCTGGCGCTGTCCCCGCTGCTGTCCCCGCTGCTGCCCCTGCTGCTCCTGGGCCTGGCGTCCCGCTGATGGGGCGCCGCCTGGGCGCGGGCAGCCTCTGTCCGCAAGACCCCGCTGGCACCTGGGCCACCCTGACCTGCTTGCTCCCTTCCCCGCTCCTGAGCCACCGACACCGCCCCCAAGAGCCCCTCCCGGAAGGGGGGTCTTTTCCCCTGGCTGATGTCAGGTTTGGGAGGCCGGAAGCCCGCATCTCCTGCCGGCCCCCACCTTTCCATATTTTTTTAAATTAAACAATTTTTTAATTAATCAACATTTAAAAGTTATTCATGATCGGGTTTCAGTCATACAACGTTGACTTCACCAGTGCACATTTCTCATTGCCGATGTCCCCAGTTTCTCTCCTCCCACCCACCCCCGCCCCAGGACATGGTAGACTCCCCCCCCCTCCACACACACACCCCTGTTAGCATTTTCTCCGTCCTGTCCAGCTTCTTAAGTTCCAGGTCAAGGCCCCCTGGACTGCCCCTGGACGGTCCCGGGGCCCCTCACCCTGCAGACATCAGGGTCACTCAGAGCCCTGCCCCCTGCTCTCCCAAACTATCCCAGCCACTGGGTGCCGTCCAGCCCCCACCCTCTGCCTGCACACCCACCCCTCGTCCCTGCAGCACACCAGTCTGGCTTCAGGAATTCAAAGCCGGGACACAGAGACTGAGGCCCCTCCACGGGGTCACAGCCTCCTTGGCACGGGGGGACAAGGGGGACCAGGGCCACCTCAGCCCCACACTGAGAGTATCAGAGGAAACCAGCGCCCCTGGGCCCCGGGACCCAACCTGTGGATTGAGACCCTGCGCTCTGTCCCTCACACCAAACCAGACGGAACAAATGACAGAGATCCATGGCTGGATTTCTATTTCTGGAATGTTCTTCCTCAGAATGACCTGGGAACAGGGACCTGGGGATCCCTCACGAGCACCCAGAACCCTCGCTGGGAGTGCAAAGGAGCAGAGGGGGCGTTGCCATGTCTCAGGGCTGAGGGAGAGAGTGCTGGGTTTAGTGATGCTGAGGTGAGCATCAGCCAAGGTCAGCGCCAGCCGCGCCGAGGAACGCCACTTCCCTTTAGTTTACCAGAAGTCACGTGATTTTGAGTCTGGGCCCCACAGGGCCAGGGTGGCTCAGGGAGATAAGGACTAGGTGCAGTGTCAATGCAGGTGAGAAACCCCAGGTAACACCACCCAGCTGAGGAATGCCACTTCCCTTCAGTTTGCCAGAAGTCACGTGATTTTAAGACACCCCACAAGGCCAGGGCAGCCCAGGGGCTGGAGACTGTGAACAGGCGGGTCCCCTAGGCCCAGCACAGCCGGCTGGTTGCCCTGTACCCCGCCCTGCCCCGTCCAACAAGACACCCCACTAGGAGCTGGGAGCTCTGAAATGTGGGTGGTCTTCTGCCTTGGTTTCTTGGGGTTCACACTCAGCAGTGCTAGGGATCAGGCTGGGTGGTCGTGCCCGGGGCCGCATGGGCGGTGGAGGCGGCTGACGCTCTGGGCAGGCTGGTGCCAGGACACTCTGCACCGTCGCTGGACGGCCGCTATGGACACTGCAAATCACAGCGGCTCAAGCAAGGGTCCGGGAGGGAGAGTCCCCGCAGGGGAGAGGTTCCTTAACGCAAGCAGGTGGCTGAAGAAGGCCTTGACAGCACCCCAGTGACTCCCGACCCGCGTCCAGAGCAGGGCCAGCCTGAGGACAGCGAGAGCCTTTGGGCCTGGGTGCTAAATGGGATTGAGAGAGTGTTTCAGTGGGTGAGTGACGTGTGGCAGAGCGTGTGGGCATGGCTGTGGGAGAATTCAAAGTGCGTGTAGCTGGGTACGGGAGAAGAGTAAGAATGTGTGGGCCTGGCTGTGTGAGAAGATTCAAAGTGCGAGTAGCTGGGTATGGGAGAAGACTAAGAGTGCGTGGGCCAGGCTGTGTGAGACGTGTAAGAGTGCGTGGGCCTGGCTGTGGGAGACCTTCGGCAGTGGCCCAGGGAGTGGCTACACCTCAGTGGCACAGGCCTGTATGTGACACGCCAGGGAGTCTGGAGTCCCGGGAGCAGCCGCAGCCAGAGGCCTTTGCCCATAGTCATGACGTGTCTGCCCTTGCACACTCGATGACCTTCGGACTGTCCCAGCTCCCTGCCCGCCCCCCTCCCCCCACCTGCTCTCCTCCACTTGCTTGTGAATAAAAGTCCCGGGAGGGAGGGAGCTGATGCCCGGCCCATGGGTTGGAGGTCAGGGTCGGGGATGAGGGTGAGGTCACCTGAGCCAGGAGTCAGCCTGTGCGAGGGCCTGGGCTCGGGCCATAAGGTTCCCGGCTGCTCCACCTGAGCCGGGTGACGCATCATCGCAACACCGAGGTTCCCTTCTGCCCCTTCAGCAGCTTCTGCAGAACCAGAGGCAGGGCCAGCCCCCGGGGCAGGTGGTGTCACTGTGCCCCGTGCCAGTCAGGACGCGGGCAGGGCACCCTCTGGACAAGACCTGAGGTGGGGGAATCAGAGCAGTAGCACAGCAGGGAGAGAGTTTGCTTTGCATGTGGTCCCACATGGTCCCCGGCACCGCCAGGAGTAATTCCTGAGTGCAGAGCCAGGAGTCACCCCTGAACACGGCAGGGTGTGGTCCAAAATTAAAAAAAAAAAAAGAGCTGAGGTGTGGGAGGGCTCCCCCCGCAGAGGCCCTGCCACCATGGCCGGCCCTAGGTGGGACCCCGAGCACCCAGGATGTGGTGGGATCTGGGGGCGTCACCTTACCGCACCTTCCACAGTGCAGGGCCTGAGAGGGGACACTGGGCTGTGCCCGGAGCATGGGGACATCTGCCACTCTCCCACACCCACACCAGGGACGACGCTGAGTCTTTGGACACGTCTGGGACTCGGTACCGGGAGCAGCCATGGGTGTCATGCCCCGAGACTTGTGGGGGCCCCGATCACGTGTGCTCACGCGCAACACAAGGGGTCATGGGCGTCAGGAGGGTCGCCCTCCCCACCTGCTGCACTGTGGGGTCCCTCGGCAGTTCTGCCCAGAGGACCCTGTAGGCCTGACGTGGTGGATCCCCACTGCTCACATTGTCCCCTCTGGGGCCCAGGGGTGCTGACTGTGATTCGGGACTGGAACCCAGGGATCAGGCCAGGTGGCTGAGCCCGGGGCCCCATGGGCGGTGGAGGTGGCAGACTGGGTGACACTCTGGGCAGGCTGGTGCCGGGACTCTGCACGGCCGCTGTGGACACTGCAAATCACAGCACCTCAAGCAAGGGCCCGGAGGGAGAGTCCCGCAGGGGAGAGCTGGGGAGACGCTCAACCACGGGGCTCGTGTCCAGCTGGAGGCTCTGCCCCCAGCAGCTGGTGAGGGCAGGTGGTCGCCAGATCAGCCATGTGAGTTGGGAGATGCGGCACCCTGGGCAGGAAGCAGAGAGGCTGGTCCAGCCGTCCCTCAAGGTGACCGGGTTTTGGGGTCAGAGCGTGAGGCAGGGGTCTCCCATGCACTCTGGGGCCGTGAAGGTGGTGACCCAGCCCCTGTCTTAGGGCGGGGCCTGGCACAGGCCTCTGGGCACAGGCTCGGGACAAGGGTCAGGCTGGTCTTGAGGGAACACCTGGGCACTTCCTCCTCTGTCTGTCAGCCCTGCCCACCTTCCGGCACCTTCTGAGCCCCAGGGTCCCTTAGCCTGCAGACATCAGGGACACTCAGAGCCTCGGTCCCTGCTCCCGCAAACTGTCCCAGGCACAACAGGACGCCCTCCAGCCTCACCTCTGCCTGCCCTCCCCACTCCCGCCCGTTGGCTCATCCCTGCAGCACCCCTGCCCCAGTCTCCAGGACTCAGAGCTGGTGGACTCGGATGACTGAGGCCCCTCCAGGGGGTCACAGCCTCCTCGGCACTGGGGCGGTGGGGGTCCTGGCCCACCTGAGACCCTGCACCCAGGATGCAGGAGGAAACCAGTGTCCCGGGCCCTGGGACCCCCACAAGTGGAGTGAGACCCAGAGTGCCATCCCCGACACCGAACCGGACCCAACTATTGAGAGGGACAAGCTGCTGTATTTCTGCTTCTGGAACATTCCACCTCAGAGTTGCCTGGGACCCGGACCTGGGGATCCCTCATGTACACCCGAGACCCTCGCCGGGTGCCCTGGGGTGGGAGGGGCTCCCCCCCCCCAACAAGCCACTGCGGTGCTCTCTCAGGGGCCACCCTCTTAGGGAGGCTGTGGGCAGGGCCCCGGCCGGAGCTGCCGAGCTGCCCTGACCTGGGCGCTGCCCGGGCCGGCAAGCAGACAGGGTCACTAAAGGTCCCCAGCAGGCACCTCCCCGCCACCCCCAGTGGCCTGAGATCCTCTGGCCAGAGCCCTGTGGGCCAAGGAGGAACACGAGTTCCCTGAGGTCTCTGGGCCACGGCAGGACAGTAGGGGTGCCCAGAACCCGGGAGGGGGAGAGGCGTCCAAGGGCTGGTGTCCTGCGGCTCACGGGTCACTTGACACCCAGGACTGGGTGTTTGGTGTTGAGACAGCTGCCACCTCCTCACACACATGCACACACACGGGCCACACAGGCTCCCTCAGAAACAGCGTCTGTGCTGGGCCGGCCAGCAGGAGGGCTCTGGCCTTGCACAGGACTGACCTGCGTTAATCCCCGGCACCCATAGGATCTCCCTCCTGGAGTGATCCCGAGTGCGGGGCTTGGAGTCAGCTCCGAGCACTGGCGGGTGTGACCCCCAGGAAGAGGAGAAACGCTGGGGCTGGAGTGATAGCACAGCGGGGAGGGCGTTTGCCTTGCACACTGTCGACCTGGGTTTGATTCCCAGCTTCCCATATGGTCCCCTGAGCACCGCCAGGAGTAATTCCTGAGTGCAGAGCCAGGAGTAACCCCTGAGTATTGCCGGGTGAGACTCAAAGAGCAAAAAAAAAAAAAGAGGAGAAACGCTGAGGCAGCTCTTGGCTTGGCCCTGCTTCCAGCCCCTCCCCCCTCCTCCTTTTCCTCCTCTTCTTCCTCCTCCATAAATGGGAGCTCCGCTGACCCAGAGACACTGAGGCCAGAGGCAGGGAAAGGGCTGTGTGACTGACTCTGTCCCTACTCACCTCACCTTGTCCCCCCTCAGGCCACCGCCCGGTCGGACCCTGTGCAGCCAGCCATGTGCTTCCACAAGGTGAGTGAGACCAGCACCCTCGGCAGAGCCCAGCCGCTGACCCTCACACCTGGCTCTGACCACAGGGACAACCGCAGGGAGGTGCAGGGACCCGGTCAGCGGGCCTGGCCTCCTCCTGTCCGGGCGGGGCCGTGGATGCACCAAGAACCCGTGTGTGTGTGTGTGTGTGTGTGTGGCCGTGTGTGAATATGTGTGTGTATATGTGAGTGTAGAGAGTATGCTACGTGTGTGAGTGTATGTGACTGTGTGAATGATGCCTATGTATGTGTGTGTGTGTTTGTGTGAACGTTGCATGTGTGAGTACATATGGGTGTGTGTGAGTGCATGTATGAGTAGGTCATGTGTGTGTGAGTGTGTGGGTGGGAGCTCTGTGAAGCAGCTCACACATGCCTAGGTAACCTCCTGTTTCCTCCACAGCTGAGCTTCCTGAAAGCTGAGGAACTGAAAAAAAAGAGCATGAGAAACTTTCCACATGTGTTCTACCCACTGGGGAGTGGGCCGGGATGGTGCGGGCTGCCCGCCCGCCCCTGCCATCAGGGCGGAATACTCTTAGCTTCGACCCGATTTTGTCTCTTCACAGAATGCATTTATTGATAAGTTGTGTTCTGAAAGCCAGGACCAAGTCTCGGTAGGCGCCCTCCCTCGTGGGGTCCAGCTGCTCACTGAGGCTGGGCTTGGCGCCCCCCAGCCGGGCAGGTGTCACAGTGGGTGGCTGGGTCCCTGGAGGCGGGGGTTGGGGGGGACCTGGGCCCGGGGCTGAGGGGTGAGAATATGGGGGTCGGGAGACGGGAAGAAGCGGAAGCCTCACGCGCCGCCCCCCCCCCCAACAGGTCGTGTCAGGCCTTAACTCTCTTGGGGTAAGTAGTTTGGCCTTGTCCCTCCCAAACCTTAGCCCTGGAACCCGGGCTCCCACTCAGACCCTGGGCTCCCTGGTGACCCCCAGAAGCCGTGGGAGCTCAGCCGGGCGTGCCTGGGACAGGTGTCAGCTCTCCCCAGGGTGAGATCAACGACACCATCCTGAACAGCCTGTATGAAGAATGTCAGAGACAGTTCCCGGTAAGCGCCAGCCCCCACTCGCCCACCGTGACCTGCTCTTTGTTTGGGGGTCTCCCAAGCAGGACTTGGGCAGCACGGAGACTCCCCTCGCCCAGTGATGCTCCCAGTGGAGTTGGGTCAGGGTGGGCCCCCGGCTGCACCCCCTGCAGTGCCCTCTGACCCCGTTCCCACAGGAGTTTCCTCTGATGCACGAGGTGCAGCAAGAGCTGCGGGCGCGGGTGAAGAAGGCCTCTGACAGCCCCCCAATGACTTCCGACCCGAGTCCTGGGCTGGGCCCGCCTGACGACAGCGACAGCTTTTGGGACTGGGTGCTAAATGGGATTAAGAGAGTGTTTCAGTGGGTGAGTGACGTGTGGCAGAGCGTGTGGGCCTGGCTGTGGGAGAAGATTCAAAGTGTGTGTAGCTGGGTATGGGAGACGAGTAAGAGTGCGTGTGCCTGGCTCTGTGAGACGAGTAAGAGTGCGTGTGCCTGGCTCTGTGAGACGAGTAAGAGTGCGTGGGCCTGGCTGTGTGAGACGTGTAAGAGTGTGTGGGCCTGGCTGTGTAAGACCTTCGGCAGTGGCCCGGGGAGTGGCTCCAGCTCAGTGGCACAGGCCTGCATGTGACACACTGGGGAGTCTGGAGTCCCGGGAGCAGCCACAGCCAGAGGCCTTTGCCCATAGTGATGACGTGTCTGCCTGTCTGCCCTTGCACACGCGATGACCTTCGGACGGTGCCGCAGACCACCCAGTGGAGACCACCGACCACTGGGGACCAGGGTCGAAGGAATCAGGAAAAGTCAGGAATCGGCGAGGGAATGACAGACAGCCACACTATAAGCTGGTGAACTGGTGCAACTTTATTCTGCAAAGCTGTGCTTATATATTGTTTCTCCAAGGAAATAGCAATAAACAGGGGATTACAACATCAGGTTACACCATTAGAACACTACTTTGATGATTATAATTCAGCAGAAAAATTATTAACAAAGTACAATACAATATGAGTTAATTCTGCATATCGCTTCTGTGACCTCTTGTTTTCCTGTAAGGCTAGGGTAAAGCTAAGGTTCTTTGAAATGTCTGTTTCGCGCCAATGATCACATCCGTGTTAGTTAAGCATTAAATGTTTAAGGCCCTTTCTC